>NC_140171.1:112569446-112681946 GCF_963971535.1 Notolepis coatsorum | reverse complement strand
AATTGTTGGTTAACCACTTAACGGCACCCAGAAAAGTGGCAATTTTTAAACTTGAACTTGAGGACTGCATACTTTTTTGAAACGCGTATCTTTTTACTTTATACTTATAGCACATGCATAAGCCTGGTTTCTTTTGAAAGATAACATTCTGAAGTTTCTATATACGTAGTTACAGCTAAAAACCCCCTTATTTTTTTTTCCTTTTTTGGGGTTGTCTTTCATAGCTATTATTTTTACCATTTCCTCTTCTCAATATCGAAGGGGCATGTCCCTTACAAGCCCCTCTAGATCTACACCTATGGTCAAGAGACTAAGAAGTAGCATTACAGCCACAAAGATGAATGAAATTGAGTATCTCATAGTTAAAGTAAAAAATCTAGGCCGAGTCATTTCTTGCGATATATCACATTCACACACAATTGATTTAGATTCACTTTAGATGAACAGACGTATATGGTTCTTCAGTGCAAGAGTTCAAATGTTACCTACTGGATAAAATAGTGCGCCCAGGGTTTGACCCATGAGCCTGGACACCTCTACCCACACTACACTACCACACTACAGAAGGTTAACCTTTCACTACCAGACTATAGACGGTTAAGTGGTTAAGTGAAAGGATTATTCTTATGTAGTGTGGTTGTGAAAGGGTTAACCATTTGTCGTGTGGCAGTGAACGGGTTAACCTTCTGTATTGCCACAGTGAAAGGGTTAACCCTTTGGTAGTGTGGTAGTGACAGGGTTAAAACGGCTCCCACTCCCACAATCAGAGAGACATCCACTCGAACCGTCTTCCACGAACAGGCCGCGTGTAGCTTTATGCCAAGCAAGCAGTGCAAAAATTTACCGTAGTGGCGTGCAGTAATGCGCCTTTCATTTTCCGCCGCCCAGCGCCCAGGTCGCGCGGAAATAGGCTGTCTATTGCCATTCTCTTTGACAAACTCTAACCTTAACCAGCTCCTTAACAACGCCTAAACTTAACCGTTCTAACCTTAACCAACTCCGAAACAATGCCTAACCTTAACCTTAACCTTAACCATGCCTAACCTTAACCATAGAAATTATATTGCCATTCTCTTTGACAAACTCTAACCTTAACCAGCTCCTTAACAGCGCCTAAACTTAACCGTTCTAACCTTAACCAACTCCGAAACAATGCCTAACCTTAACCTTAACCTTAACCATGCCTAACCTTAACCGGCGAAAGAATACACGTTAAAAAAAATCACGTTAAAAAATATTTTCGATGGGATTCGAACTCGCCAGCAAACGAGCCATAGGATCCACAGCCATGTGGCCTTGCCAATTGAGCTATTGCTAGATACTGAATAAGGGGCGGTGACTTATATATATTGAGCTCCGCTCGTGTCGAACCAAGGCGGGATCTCATGCGCATGCGCGGGCACCTCGCGCGAGCACGCCGGCGCACGCACGCACCTGAGCAAGCACGCCGCCGCCGGTGCACGCACGGTAGCATTTGTCTGAAAAGAAGGGCGCTTTACCGCACTGGCGTGCGGTGACGAATGCGGAAGCATTTTTGCACTGCTTGCTTGGCATTAAGGAAAACGCGAACAGGCCTCTAACATTACGAAGGACCACTCACACCTCGGCAGGCTCTACCCTCTGACAGGCTCCGATCCATAGACCAACAGACTGAGAAACTGGCCGTGGACAAGTTACTGAACCCATAAACCCCTCCCCCCCTTCCCTCATCGCTGGTTTGGTGGGGGATCCCTGCTTCCCACAGTTTTAGCTTCTAGAGAATAGCATTGCATAGCACTGCATGCTATAACTACAACTGCCCTCCTCACTTTCACGAGGGGAATTCTTCCAGTTAATGGGTGGGAATGGGGTAGTCGTTCTCCTTTCCCTTCTCGTAAGGAAACATCTGAGTATTTTATCACAGAGTCCTTACTGTCTTCATGCCTGTCGGGGAAAGTGCTTGTAGATTCACACACTTCCTCTATAACGTCAGTTTGAATTCAAAGCCACATTCAACCACCAGAAACCCTCACAAGACGCTTGCTCTCTGGCTACGATCATGTTGGTAGGGAGGGAAGGTACGATTACAGTAGCATCGTTCTCTTCCTGTTCCTGCCGGCCAGAACGCCTTAGCTTAGCATGCTGTAGTCCATTGGTTCAACATTAACTAGTTCAGCGGCAGAGGTCGCTGTGGGCGTATGGCCGTGTGTGCCAGCGCTGTAATGAATGGGGATACATGCCGGTGTTTGCAGTGCTAAAACTATATTAAATATTATAGCTATGGATCTAATAATATAGTCGATTGTCATTGAGTTTCTTCCGGTCAAGATGCAAAAAACAGATAATTTTTCCATTCATACATTCCCGTTTTATACCGTGGTGAATATGAGTATAGTTTAATAGAGTCATTCTGTGTAATCCCAGGAAACGCAGCTAAATAGCGTTTTAGTGCATTTCACTAGGAACCGTGCCATTCCTCGCTTGGATCAACAATCAATCTGAAATCAACGCTAGATTATCGGTATTATGTTTCATCATGCATACATGAAAGGGTGGGGGGGTTTCTATGCTTTGATCGTCACCAACGGCATACGTTGTGGACTAACGTTACAGGACACACACGGATCACAATGAAGGCATGCTCGGATCAACGCAAGATTGATACCATATAGCACTTACCTTGACTAGGATGTACTGCAAAAAGAATATTCCAATTATCTGATCGCCATTCCAAGTATTGATGTCGATCGTGTTGCCAAGATAATCCACCAAAGTACATGAATCCGCGGTGCTTGATTCTCCCCAATCCATGTGTTATAAACGTTACTACTGCCCGTGTAGGAAAACCCGGACCGGACTTCTTAGAACAACGTACAGGCTGAGCCAGAGAGATTCCAATGATGTGCAATAGCGGCCGCAAGGCATTAGGCGGCTGTAATGGATGTTTGCGATCTCAGACCCATTGCCAATGATAACATCAGGCTGGATGGATGGATTATGAATGGAAATAGCAAATAAAAGAAATAACGATGAAAACCTGACTTTTCTCGGGTTTGGCGCCCAACGTTCGGTGAGTTAACACGTGATATCTTGGGTCTGGCGTCCAATGTGTTAACAGGGGGGGGGGGGGGGGGGGGTGTCATGAAGAGAAGCTCCTTTCTCGAATGTCTTCTCTTAACACTTTGAGTGCCACGGATGAAAATTCTCGTTATTTCATGCCGACCGTTGAGTGCCACGGACGGGAAATCTTGTTTTAATCGTTTTTTTTTTAATTAGCGATTTCCATTAATATTTCATCAATCTAGCCTCCCGTTACCACTGGAACTCTCTCTGAGCTCCATTGGGAAAATACCGCCCCTATCGTCTCTCCCTATGGTACTGCACCCCATTGGATTAGACTGAATGAAAAGCATGGGGGGAAAAAAATCCTGCTTCCTCATTTCACTTCTCAGACAAGTAACCCGAGACGATCGGATTCATTCTGGACCATCAGAACAGCGTGGAATCGGTGTTTCGACCACCCAGCGTTGGATCAATAAACGCGATCGATATTTGGAATGGCGATCAGGAATTGGAATAATCTTTTTGGAGAACATCTGATCTGAGGTAAGGAATCTATTTTACCTTAGGTCTTAGGATAATCAGAGCTTTTTTCACAGAGATATCAACGTGGGCCCTATGTGTGTGTGTGTGTGTGTGTGCGATCAGGAAATAAGAGATTCGATTTTTCAGCCCGCTTCTATAGCGTGCATAAGTACACATATACTATCGATAATCTAGCGTTTATTGGAAAACGATTCATAAATAGGCCGAAAAATGACAACGTGTTTTGTGTATTACAGTAAAGGGCGTTTATCACAGAATCTTCTGAAATCTTCTGGAAGTTTCAAGAAACTAGCGTTTTTCAAAATGGTATAAAACGGAAATGAACCGATTAAAAAAACAATCCGTTTCGACAATGTTGACTGCAAACAAGTCATTGATAAGCGACGGCTAGATTAGACACATAGCCATAATTTAAGATGTAGTTTATGCGTTCACAAATATGAAAGCGCTATCATTGAAGTGGGTGGTGGCACGCAACAAGGTTTTGAGACGGGGAGGCGTGGCATCCAAAGTGTTAAGTTCAAGTTTCAAGTTTCCTTTTATTTGTCATGTATAAAGTACATGTACAGTACATTACAGTGAAATGCTTGGTTCTGTATGAGCCCCTGAGAATGTGCTTCATACAGTAAAAGAGTAAGTAAAAGAGGAATAACACTATACAATTTACAATATACAAACTAAAGTACAACTTAAGTACAATGAAGTAAAAATGCAGACAATGAGGTACAAAAACGTTTAAAAACAATTGTATAAAAAGTAGGGCTGTCAGTTTATTGCGTTAATTAGATTAATTAATTACACAGCAAATGATCGCGTTATGAAAATTAACTCAAAATTAATTACAAATCCTGTAATTAATTAGGTACATTTTTTTAATCGCCTGACAGCACTTATAAAAAGGCAAGATGCTAAATGCAAAATGGGGTATGGATGTAGTGCAAATCTCTTTAATAAATAGATAAATATGATGCAGTGTTTTTTTATATGAAGTTTAAAAAAAAATATTCAAACAACAACACAACATCAATAATAACAACAATAATAATAATGACAAGACTGAGAAATAATAAATACCTACAGATCAAAACTTAACTAAATATACAAAATACAAAATACCAAATATAAATAAAAACATCACAAACAACACAAAAAGACATTAATATGATGTGGTGTTAAAGTGTTTAAAGTGGGTGTTGAGGTGAGTGTTTGTTTAAAGTGAGTGTGGATGTGGATGTGCGTGCAATGAGTGTAGATGAATGGATGGGTTGATGTTACATAGGTTGATGTTACCTGTACAGTATCTGTTACATAATCAATGAGTAGGATGCCTTCCTAATTCTCACGAACACAGGGGAGAGCAATGCTCCTTCATCTCCCTGCAAACCGCAGACTCGTATGTCTGGTATTTAGCTAACTTTACTCCGTGTTTTAAAGGTTCCCAGAGTTTGTACTGAATCCGCTTTTAGCTTCTGTGTCCCAGAAACGTGGAATGTTTTGCAATGCACTTTAAAACTCAACTCATTAGTATATATTGGTCAGTTTAAATCGTTAATAGCAAACCATTTTGTGTTGTTAAATTGATTGACTTTGTGTTTCTATGTTTCTCTGTATTTATTATGTGTTGTATTTATCGACGTCGTTGTAAATGAGAGATCGCTCTCAATGATCCTTCAAGATTGAATGAATGAATGAATGAATGAATGACACCCTTTTCCGTCCCAAGGTATAATCTAATGGCCTGACACATTTGTTTGCAGCCTCTCCCTGGAAGGTTTTCTCACATGCTACTAACTGCCACTTTAATGCATTTTGTTGGGTTTTGCTGAATCCACGCTTCTTCCTCCACCTTCATTTGTTTCCCCTTTTGTTTGCTCCTCATCCTCATCAGTTACTAAGAGACGCAAGGCTCACTTGAAGAGGCTGGACCGCCGCTGGACCCTCGGAGGCATAGTGAACCGCCAGCAGAGTAGAGGTGAACACAGTCCATGCACACACACGCACACATGCACACACACACACACACACACTCACACGCGCACGCACACACACCCACTCACACACACACCCACTCACACACACACATGCACGCACATGCACGCACATACACAGACACACACACACATGCGCGCTCATAAGCACATACACAAACACAGACACACACACAAGCACAGACACATACGCACATACACAAACACATACGCACATACACAGACACACACACATATGCACAAACACAGACACACACATTGCACATACTGTACAAACCCTTGCTTGCACACACAACACCACCTCCAAACCCCCCTGAGTCCCCCCCCCCCCCCCCCCCCCTCTCTCAGACACATTACTCCTCTATTATGCTGCCTCGTGGCAAATGACCTCAATTACATCCATGTCAGTCAGCCAACGACAACAACAACAACACGACTGGCTTCTTGTTGCCAGCGTCGGCGTACTGGGTGGTCACGTACGTTCTTCTCTGATCCCACAGTAAAACGTGAAAACTCCCTTCTCCGCACTTGGACCCTCCTTATCTTGTGTTGCACAACAAAATGATTGAACTCCATTAAACAGATTTAGATAATGAAGGCTGTTCCCTTCAGACGAGCACAAAAGCAACACCTTGTTGGCGAGTAAGTCCTCGCAAACATGTAATTCTTGTACAGCGGGCAATGCCACTTCATTAAAGGAGAGCCCCCCCTTAGGTTTTTAGAGGCAGTTTTGTTGTAATTACCCTTGCATTTCGTTTAGCAACTTCTTCAAAAACGATGAAAACAGGAGACATAAAAACGTTCTCACACACTTTTGAGTTTCATTATCGCTTCATCACCAAGCGAGGAATGACTGTATGTCTGAGTAAGTACACAGTGACTTTTCTTGTTGTGGGAGTGAACTGCTTTTTCACTAAGCTGTTTGTTTCTCTGTATGGCACCTGTCTGGTTCCAGGATTAGCACAAGCTTCCAACGTGCATGTTGTTTTGTTTTGTTTTGTTTACAGAATCCGATCTCGGACATACCTCCTTTATCCCTGCTCATTCCCCGTTATAATGATTTGGGGCTGACTCACCTGACTCGGCTTACCACTGATCCCAGACCAGCTGAGAAAGGGGGGCACAGTTAAACGAATGAATCAGAGTTAGATCCAAGACTTCTCACAGTTCAGACGGTATTGATTTTGACAGGAATGGACTGTACAGTGTAGCGACTCAAGTGCTATGGAAGTTTGCCTCTGTGAGTTCTCCCTAAGAGCCCCCTCTCTCCAAATGACAATAAGTATATCTGTCAGTTTTCAGATCAGATCCAACGCTCACAAACCACACAGCTCGCCAGGGGCCCTGAGTGAATGCACTAATATGGGCTCAGTTGGCGTTCGCCAGGTCTCAAAGCAGCATGAGCTTAGCTAGCTACCTAACTGTGCTCTCCCTGGCTGTAATGGACCGGTGGAAAGTGTGAAACTTGGGCCATGGCCGACGGCGCAGACTGGCTTTAATCACAGACCTCACAGCCCGTCCACTCCATGTTCAGCGTGGATGAGTCACCGAGGTAGCTGTCGCCATGAGAGGATGAGGGCATGAGACTGAGCTCCGTGTTACTAAAGCACTCATCTGTTTGAATGAATCACTTTGTTCAAATTATAATTTTTTTTAAATAATCCACACTGGGATTATTACAATCGATCTCATGGACAGCTGTTCCCCCCTCTGACATGATTAAAAAATATATATATTTGCTGCCGGATAACCAAACTGTTTATTACAGAGCTGTGCTTTGATATCAACATGGCCATAAATGCCAATGTTTGCTGGATAGCAACTGTATAAACTGTATAAAACATTCGCTATCATAGGCCAGCTTCGGTTTCGCTAACAGCTCTTATACAAGGTTCAATGACTGCGGGTGATTTATGGTTAGAGAGCACGGCGCCACATCTTTACGGGGCGCACTCTCGGGTCACAGAGGATGGAGGAGAGATTTCAGCTGGCAGGGAGAGCTACTGGCTACACTGTGTACAAGCTAATGGCTCCTGGACCAGTAGCACTTTTTCCATCATACAAATTACTCCCACCGTGCAAGCACTGCTAACTGGAGTGTAAGTGTGTCTATGTTCCCCCAGCCCTATGTTCTCCTAGCGGCCTAGCCCTATATTCTCATAACTTTTACCCATTCACTCACACATTCACACACTGATGGCAGAGGCAACCATGCAAGGTGCCAACCTGCTCATCAGGAGCAATTTAGGGGTTAAGTGTCTTGCTCAAGGACACTTCGACACGCTGCCTGGAAGGAGCGGGAATCTAACCGGGAACCTCTGGATTACCAGACGACTGCTCTACCTCCCGAGCCACTGTCTTCTATGTTCCCACAGCCCTATGTTTCCGCAGTTTACATTGGCTGCTATTCATAGAAGCTTGATCCCTGGAAACCACGGAGGAAAAGTTTTACTTGTCCCGAAAATTCCGGTTCCATTGACACCAAGCGGGGGGGGGGGGGGGGGGGGGAGGACTGCAGAGCGAGAGTGAGTACAAAAGTGTTCAAGGATCCAGATATTGGAGTGGTTGGGATTCCATGGGCAGGACCATGCACACCCCCAGGAAGAAGCCATGGTGAGCAGAGCTCGACAGCAACACCTTAGGGACCTTAGGGAATGGCCATACCTGTGCTGTAGGGACGTACTGTAGGCCTGAGAGAACATAGGGCTGGGGAACCATAGGGCCTAATCTTGACATGTGGGGACCATAGGGCTGTGGAAACATATAGATGACCCCACTGGAGTCATGTCGGAAACTTTTCCCCTGCTTTTCATTTCACGCTTCTATTCTCGTACTTCCTCACTCTTTTAGACTGTGCCGTTTGAGGTTAATAACAGCTCACATGCCAACAGGCTAGAAGCAGAATTTAAACCTCATTAGGTGAGCTGAGCTCACACAAACTCATTATTTTATGGCCCCACGACATCAGTAATACAGGTATTTGAATTCTCAATATCTGTGGCATTCCTCTTTAGCTCACATTGGCTTTCTCTCTCCATCTCTCACTATCTCTGTCTCTCTCTCTCTTCAACATCCCTGCCTCTTCCTCTTGTCCTCGCCATTCCCTCTTTCTCTTGTCCTCGCCATTCCCCCTATTTCTCTTATCCTCTCCATCCCCCCTCTTTTTCTTGTCCTCCATCCCCCATTGTTGCTTCGTGGTGGGAGGGAGCGCTCTGTCAGGCAATGCATTACTGAGTTAGAGATAAGAAGGGAGAGGGTGAGTGATATTTTACAGGTCTGCGTGGGCTGTTGAGATATTATGAACAGTTGCAGAGGACAAGACCAACAGGCAGATCTTTTAGAAGTTATGTCTGTGGGGATGTAACGCACTAATGGAGGAAAGCGGCTCAATGAACCCTGGCCTATTCGCTTCCACATGCTGCTTTTTACACAGCACTTCATAAATAGCAGGAGGATGTAATCCTAGATCCTTTTGTGGATTCCTGACACTCTGACCTCAGGTCAGAGCGTCCTGACCGGTACGGAGGTGTTGATTGGCTGCTGACAACAGGACGACCTCATATCCTCACGGATGTGTTCCTGGTAAGGGTGGAGTTTTTACTCTCTGGTTTCACATGAAGAACTGTCCTCCACCCCCGTTGGCTGTCCCACCAAAGAGCGCTATCACTAACAGTGTGGCCCCTAATCAGATTTAGGGCCTGCTGCGGACCGTCCGTCTCAAGGTCCCTGCTGTGTGGTGCCTGCTGTGTGCTGCCTGGGCAGGTCCCTGCTTGTTACGATGGGGTAGGTGTGTTGGACCCAAGCACAGAGTATAACAGAGGAGGCGGAATGCGATTGTTGCTCTTTCACAATTAAACAGTTTCTTTATTGTGAACACGGAGCATAATACGACAAAACAAATACTTTGAAACAGGGAAAGAAAAGGGAAGACATTAGTCTCCAAAACGAGGAAGCAGTTTTAACTCAAACTGAGAAATGTTTGCAGGGCAAACATCCACACGAAAAATACATTAATGAATACATGAATACTAAATGGTTAAAACACGACACCAACCATTATGCTCCCAGTGTGAGCGATAACAAATGCTTTCAGGTAGACTACTCACGTCTGTGATCAGGGAAGAACTGACAAAGAACAGCATACCAGGGGAACATTATGAAGGGGAGTGAACTACACACAGCGGGCGTTAATTAGAGCAATCAAGACAATTTAGGAAAGAGGAAATGGTGAAATACTCCAGGGTAACGCCAGGGCTTTTGCTCCCAGGTGATGGCAAAAAGCCCAAACGTCAGACCTGCTGTGTGGTGCCTGCTGGGTCCCTGCTGTGTCGTGCCTGCTGTGTGGTCCCTGCTGTGTGGCGTTGGGCAGGTCCCTGCTGTGTCGTGCCTGCTGTGTGGTCCCTGCTGTGTGGCGTTGGGCAGGTCCCTGCTGTGTGGTGCCTGCTGTGTGGTCCCTGCTGTGTGGTGCCTGCTGTGTGGTGCCTGCTGGGCAGGTCCCTGCTGTGTGGTCCCTGCTGTGTGGTGCCTGCTGGGCAGGTCCCTGCTGTGTGGTCCCTGCTGTGTGGTGCCTGCTGGGCAGGTCCCTGCTGTGTGGTGCCTTCTGGGCAGGTCCCTGCTGTGTGGTCCCTGCTGTGTGGTGTTGGGCAGGTCCCTGCTGTGTGGTGCCTGCTGTGTGGTCCCTGCTGTGTGGTGCCTGCTGTGTGGTGCCTGCTGGGCAGGTCCCTGCTGTGTGGTGCCTGCTGTGTGGTCCCTGCTGTGTGGTGCCTGCTGTGTGGTGCCTGCTGGGCAGGTCCCTGCTGTGTGGTCCCTGCTGTGTGGTGCCTGCTGGGCAGGTCCCTGCTGTGTGGTGCCTGCTGTGTGGTCCCTGCTGTGTGGTCCCTGCTGTGTGGTGCCTGCTGGGCAGGTCCCTGCTGTGTGGTCCCTGCTGTGTGGTGCCTGCTGGGCAGGTCCCTGCTGTGTGGTCCCTGCTGTGTGGTGCCTGCTGAGCAGGTCCCTGCTGTGTGGTGCCTTCTGGGCAGGTCCCTGCTGTGTGGTCCCTGCTGTGTGGTGCCTGCTGTATGGTCCCTGCTGTGTGGTGCCTGCTGGGCAGGTCCCTGCTGTGTGGTGCCTGCTGGGCAGGTCCCTGCTGTGTGGTGCCTGCTGTGTGGTCCCTGCTGTGTGGTGCCTGCTGGGCAGGTCCCTGCTGTGTGGTCCCTGCTGTGTGGTGCCTTCTGGGCAGGTCCCTGCTGTGTGGTCCCTGCTGTGTGGTGCCTTCTGGGCAGGTCCCTGCTGTGTGGTCCCTGCTGTGTGGTGCCTTCTGGGCAGGTCCCTGCTGTGTGGTCCCTGCTGTGTGTACTCCATCCTCCTCCTCCTAACTCACCCCTCCCCCCTCCTTGACTTCTCCAATCCAATCTTTCCTATCTCATCTGGGCACAACCCCTCTTCTCTGACTACAAAGCTCTACGTTTCCCATGTCTCATGGAGCCTGTTACGAGATCGCCGGGTCTCTCAGGGCAATTCTCCGGGGTTATAACAACAACTATGGTCCAAGTGATGGTTAATTCTTCCACAATATGGGCGTGGGAGCCCAATGATACAACCCCGTCTCAACCCCTGTCACAACAGTGAAGGGCTCTGACTTGAGCCACTGCTGCTGAGATGACATGCCGTCATGCAGTAGCCTCTGTGTCTGTATGGACTTGTCAGGGCAGCCGTGTCTTGACAGTGTGCACCAGAGAGCATGGTGGTCTACTGTATCAAATGCCTCTGTCAAACCAGGTACAAAGAATGCCGTTGTTCACCACACCTGTCCTGTGATTGTGGCATGCTGTAAAGATACTGCAGTACCTCTGGGTGGGCACAAGGGGGTACTTCTTCAGACAGCAGAAGGTTGGCGAGGACAGATGTGTGTGCACTTTGCCTCTTGTTGACAAGAGGGAAATGCGTCTGTAATCCATGAGGTATCTTGGGGGCATCCCCCCTCTAGGCAGTGGCACCTCATTGACTATGTCACTGTTTGAGCTAGGGACCGCTGTGACTTGATCATCACAAGGACCACGATTGCCACAGACGACTGCTGGACAGATCATCGCCTAATCTGCTCAACAATGTCCCATCAGACCCATGAGAAAGGCGAGGGTTGAAAAGAAGCAGACCCGGCGACACTGAACCTTGAGAGCTTCATGAGCAGACAGACCCAGCAGTACCTTCTCCAACAGGAACATCCTGGTGGACACAGAAGACCACTGGGGTCTGCTTAGATTCACCAGCCTCGATACATGGGGAAAAAACATCCTTGGCCACAAATCCAGAAAATATCAGGACTGGCTTGATGAAGATGACATGGAGACATGGAGATAGAACAGCCAAGGATGTTCACAAGAGAATCTCACTCCAAAGCCAAGGCAGATGTCCAGCGAAGCGTGAGAGAGTTGAATAACTTGTGGTGAACTGAGAAGGCCCCCAGGAAATCTGGCCCTGGAACCTCCTACTAGTGTGATAGAGGTGCAAGGTGCCACCAAAAGCCTGAAAACAACAAAGCCTCCAGTCCTGATGGGATCCCAGCAGAGATCCTCAAGGAAGGCATGCGCCTATGGGCACATACACATACACACACACACACACACACGCACGCACGCACACACGCACACACACACACACACACACACACACACACACACACACACACACACACACACACACACACACACACACACACACACACACACACACACACACACACACACACACACACACATTCCAAATACATTCACAAACACCCCCACTTTTTCCCTTCTCCATCTGCAAGTACTCATACTGCATACCCCCCTCCCCCAATCCACATAAACACACACACACACGCTACATGCTAAGGTCTACACACACTCCATGTGCTTGCCTTGTCTCAGGGCTAGACATTCCTCACTGTGCCACGTTACTGACCTCAGCTGCTCTGGAATGACAGGCAGGAGAGGAACTCACTTCCCCACTGGATGGTTACCCCACAGCCCACACACACACACAAACACGTGCACACACACACACACACGTGCACACACACACGTGCACACACACACACACACACCTCTGAGATGTGTATCTGCTGGCCCACCCAGGGTCACATTCCCCCCTCACTCTCTGTAACCCCCCCCCCACCCCGCAAAAAGAAAGATCCGTCCATGCGTTGTTTGTATTTAGGGCTAGAGTCTCGACCAATGAAATCCTCAGTTGGCTAATAGACTAGTCATACGCTTTGTTGACTTTGTTTCCCACATGCAACCATGCAAAAGCACCACTTCAAATCTAACGCTTACCAGAAATTCATCGGTTTTCAGTGGATAACTCATTCAGCATGGAAACAAAAAGTTTATGAGCTAATGGACTAATGTTTACATTATAGTCAGAAAAGGAGGGCGGGTCTCGGATATAGCTCTATTGTAATTGTGGCCTAATACACACGGCCTCCTTCCCCAGACGTCAGAGGTGGATCATTAGTCCTTCTGTTCACTTTCATGTTTCATGTTTTGTTCCCACGCTTACAGCTTTACCCAGCGTTACTCCTGAAGCCGTCTGTAGCCCCCCGGCCGTCGATAGCTGCTTTAACTGGGCTGAACTCCTCACTCGTTCGTCCTGTTTATCCACCGATCTTTATTTTCCCCCGATTTTCTCTTATTTTACGCTACCTTTCAATGACCCAATCCCCTCTCAATCTTTCCTCGCTAAAGTAAGCCCATGGTAGGATCTCTCTATCGGGCTCTGGGGAGCCCAGCAGAGTGTGAGACCAGAGTGGGATCATCAGACAGAGATCTGATAAGAGGGAGATCTCTCCTAACAGTATTTTCTCTGCAACGTAGGCCTCCTGTTAGCCCCCTGCTGGGCTCCCAGGTAATCCTCCCTTGGGCCAGAGTTTCACGTGTGCCGGGGGCTGGCTGGGTTGCCGTCTAGCAGTGATAAGAGAGAGAAAGATTGTGGGGGGAGGAGACGGTTGGCCAGTAGAGGGAGCAGGTTGTGTTTTTCTCTTGCATGGGGAAAAGTACAGTGGTTGGAAGAGGCTATTTAGTTTGTGTTTATGCTGGTATGGAGCTAGGCAAAGCATTTAAGTGGGCCATGCGCACCACTTCTCCCTCATGAAGAGACGAGGGACTGACTGTGGCGTGTCCCGCTGCATTGGGGTTAGATTAGATAAGATTAGATTCAAATGTATTGTCATTATATAGCACAAGTACAACGAAAATATGTTTGGCATCCAACCAGAGTGCAAACAGTTAAGTGGAATAGTAATAACAATGTACAGGTGATTAAACTGGGTATAAAATATGTAAATGAGTACTACTGGCCATAATGTGAACCCTGAAAAGTCGGTAGAATTTTCTTTTTGTTCCCACATCAGGGAACTACATTCTGAATGCATTTTTCCATAGACAATACCATCATGGCCATGGTTCTCCACAAGATATCCTGCTGGTTTTTGTCAGGGACCATAAATGTATATGTATGGAAATTACAAAAAAACAAAAAATTTAAAGTTTGTTGGGAAGACAAAATCTCTCTGAAATTGACATTTACACATGTACCTATACATCTGAGTCAAATATTGCTGCATTAGTATACTTGAATGTGAATTTATACCATGATATGCAGCAAACTTGTATAAAAAATGCTGTACCTCTCTCTCTCTCTCTCTCTCTCTCTCTCTCTCTCTCTCTCTCTCTCTCTCTCTCTCTCTCTCTCTCTCTCTCTCTCTCTCTCTCTCTCTCTCCCTTCCTCCCCTCTCCAGAGGAGAAATATGTGACGGTACAGCCATACACCAGCCAAGGGAAGGACGAGGTCACCTTTGAGAAAGGGGTCACCGTGGAGGTTATCCAAAAGAACTTGGAGGGCTGGTGGTACATCAGGTAAGCCTCGCCCCCCTGACCCCGCCATTGGTCACCCACGGACATCAGCCAATGGAGCTCCTTTTGCACAGGTCAAGTTCTCCTTCAGTGAGGATCCAGGCCATGGATATAGTGGTTCTAAATGGGTGAACTGGAATAGATTAGATTAGATTAGATTAGTTTATGGTACAAGTACAGAGTACTACAAAATGTAGTTGGCATCTACCCAGAGTGCAAAGGGAGCAGTAAAGTGCATTGTAGTTTACACATATGTACAACATGCGTGTAGAACGTGAAAAAGCAAAGGTATACTATTAACACTACTGATGTACAGTATAAACAGAGTTAGTAGCTATAACAACACTACAAGCGGTATAGTGTGTATAACTATGAATACAATATTGGTAATATAACCAATGTAGCCAGTGGTTTAAATATTATGAGTAGATATGAAATATATATATACGGGGGCGCCAGTGGCTCAGGTAGAGTGGCCGCCTCGTAGTCGGAAGGGTCCCGGTTTGATTCCCTCTCCTCCCGGGCAGCGTGTCGAAGTGTCCTTGAGCAAGACACTTAACCCCATAATTGCTCCCGATGAGCAGGTCGGCACCTTGCATGATTGCCTCCGTCATCGGTGTGTGAATGAATGGGTAAAATGTGAGGAACAAATTGTAAAAATCGCTCTATATAAATGCACCATAAATGCAGCCACTCTCCACTCATTGGGAATGAGGAGGTGGAGAGGGTTTCAAAATTTAAGTTTCTGGGCGTGACAATGTCTGATGACCTGTCCTGGGGGATCAGCATTGCCTCTGCTATGGGCAAAGCACAGCAGCACCTTTTCTATCTGAGGAAGCTTAAATGGGCTAAACTCCCACAGGGACTGATGGCCAACTTCTACCACTGCGCAGTAGAGAGTGTACTCACGTACGGACTACTGGTGTGGTTTTCTAGCTGCACCAGGGCAGAGAGGCCCTCCACAGAGTGGTCAAGGCTGCAAGGAGGATCACTGGAGCTAGCCTCCCAGATATCTCCACAGTCTTTACCTCCCGCTGCCTACGTCGTGTAAATAACATCTTACAAGACCAGTACCACCCAGCACACCATCTTTTTCAACTGCTGCCCTCTGGTCGAAGGTATAGATCCATCCAGTCCGGAACCAGCAGACTGACCAACAGCCTCTATCCACGGGCTGTCAGGCTGCTCAACGATCAACATCAACTTGCCCACCCCGCATCCCACCCCCCCCGCACCCACCGTCCCCAACCCCCGGTGACATAACTCCCACTTCCACATTACAACAATAACTGTGAACCGGACTTGCATTGCTGCACTATACATTATTTCATCCATTGCAAGTCAATGAAATGAAATATTTAGATTTAGATTTTTTTTTTTTTTTAACATAACATAAAATTAGACATACAAGCATTAACAGTAAACATCCAATGCAACTGTTAATGCTTGTATGTCTAATTTTATGTTATGTTTAAAAAAAAAAAAAAATACAAAAAAGATTTAGATTTATTTATTTGCACTAGCACTAAATGCACTTGGGACAATGATGGTATGTTATTATTATTGAGGACATTGGGACTTTATTATTATATTACTATTATTATTGACATTATTATTTTGCACATGCTATATTTTATGTTTGTATGCCAGTGGTGATGTTCCTAACAAATTTGCGTTGTACCAACAATGACAAATAAAGATATATTCTATTCTATTCTATTCTATTCTATTCTATATATATATATATATATATTCTCTGTAAAGAGAATGAAAAGCGTGTTGGTTGTCGTCACCATTAGGAGACTTCAAGATCAAGGCAGTGGTCCATCTCTCATCTGGGTAATGGGACTGGGGCTGAAACTATTAACATATGGTGTTCTCCACAGATCCGCCACGTCACATCCTACCCCTGAGGACTGTGTGTGTGTGTATGTGCGTGCGTGCGCGCGCGCGTGTGTGTGTGTGTGTGTGTGTGTGTGTGTGTGTGTGACGACATGTACCCAGTGTGTATGTGTTTGTACATTGTTTACTCGGCTACGGTGCATTTCCTGCCTGTTGTTTGTCGTTTCCTTGTGGCCCTGGGGGTGTATGAGTGACTCTCAACCCCAACGCTGATGATTATCACATGCTGCCTCACACACACACACACACACACATACACACAAGCAGACCCAGGGACCCCTGCTCAGATGACGCAGAATATGCCACAGTTGTCTTCCTTGACGTGCGTCACAGTAAGACAATGGCACAGAAATGGTTTGACTTCTCAGCCTGGCTCGCTCCTCAGCACTCGCTGACATGTGCCTCGAGTGAGGAAGCGATGAATAACGCGCCAGATGCAACTCTTCGGCCACGCGTCTTTCTGCAGGGCAATGTGTGACACGCACACACGCACACGCGCACGCGCGCGCACACACACACACACACACACACACACACACACACACACACACACACACACACACACACGGTCACAGTCACACACGGTCACAGTCACACACACACACACAGTCTAAATCCAGTCACAGCGCTGTTATTGTTGCTATTGAGACACCTTGTGGTCACAGTGGGTTTTGAGGAAATGGGAACAAAATAGCCTGCCATCCCTCTCTGAAACGGCCCCCTGAGAGGCAAACTAACAGGTGTTTATAATGTGGTTTACATGTGGAACACAGTGTTGTAGAACTCAAGTCCTGGACTGATTTTCAGGACTCGTGACTTGACTTGGACTTGAGCACTGATGACTCAGGCTTGGACTCAAGCATTGACTGCATTCGGACTCGGAAGGTGCAGACTCGGACTCGGACTTGTTAATTATACAGTTATTCTTTTTTATTTAATTTAATTATTTTGTAATATGCCCTAATCATTTGGCATTTGTTTGGCTATTGTGTCACAAAGTAAATAAACTCCCTTTGAAATGGTGACCGCTGTGTCATTTATGTTTAATGTACTACATTAAACATAAATGACACAGCGGTCACCATTTCAAAGGGAGTTAATGTAGACCTTTTTTTATTTGTATGTCAGCTCAGACTCAACCTTGACGACTTGGACTCGGACTAGGCTAATCATGGGGACTCGACTTGGACTCGACTCGGTCTCTTCTTTGGTGACTTGGACATGGACTCAGACTCGAACACTGGGGACTCGAGACTCAACTCAGACTCGAGATTTAGTGACTCGTCTCGACTACAACACTTGTGGAACATAATTTATTGTTTCACAGGACTGTTACTCTGCCCTAATGATAAGGATAAGCGCTCAATGAAGGAAGCCACTCCCATTGCCAAAAGAAAGTCTAACATGCCTATAAATACTTGGAACTACACACTATAGATGTGTTACATGGCCCATAATGGCTCCCAAACAGCACATGCCCTGTTCGAGGTATTGGCAATGCTGATGCTACATACCCTGCCGCATGGCCCCTAATGGCCGCCACAACTCAACATGTAGATAGCTAGGCAGCGAGAGCCATGGTTATCAAGTGGGCACCTCCCTTCGCTGGTGTTTCATGAAGTTAGGGCCACGACACCTTGGGAAGTTCCAACACCACCCCCCTCCATGCTAGCTCTCCTTGATATCCACACACAGAACTTCCTTGTGTTATCCTATGTAGACCATTCCTGATATCACACATGAAACAGAAGCGATACTATTACCCTTTGTTTACTTTGGCCCCCAGCTGACATTATTTCAATGCTTCAATGCTTCTTCTGACATCTCATTTACTGCCTTTTCCGCAAACTCTGGCACGAAACCCCAACTCTCCCAATAATGATAAAGTTGATGTGCTATAAACCCTTTCCCATCCTCACTGTTCAGTTTCTGCTGCCAAATCGGCATATTCAGTATGCGCTTTTTCCTTTCATAAGCCTCCTCCACTGAATCCTCCCAGGGCAATTCTATGAAATAGATTATCCGCTAACTCGCAGACCACAACAATAGGTCAGGCCTCAAATTAGTGCTAACTATCTCTTGTGGAACAACACATTTTCCTTCCAAATCTACCTGCATCTCCTGATTATTAGCTCCTTTCAGGTGGCCTGACTTACACCTGCATAAGAAGCTACCTCTACGTTTCTCTCCCTCAACAAATTGAATGGCTGCAGTGCACTCGCTACCCGATTACATCCTGGGTTCACCTGCTGCACCCTCAGCTTCTGTCCTGAGTTCACCTGCGCCCTCAGCTTCTGTTCTCATTATCTCTGGGGACAGAACAGGGATGGGGGAGACGACAGTGTTAATCACAGATTAATCTAAATGCTATATTTCAAGTTATTCTTCAGAGGTATTTTGGGATATATGTTGGGTTATTCTGGTCTGGTCCTATGACTATGGAATTTGGGCGTCATAGCAGCATGGGGGAGGGGGGAGGGCAGGTACATGTAAGGTAAGGTAAGGTACATTTTATTTATATAGCGCTTTTCCAGATTAAAATCACAAAGTGCTTTACAGGCAGTAAAAGGTTAATCAGAATAGAATAACCACACATGTTACATCACATACAAGATTGTAGAATACTTCAAAAATAAATAAATTAAAATACAATCACACATACACACATGTTATACCACATACATGATCAATTAAAAGCCTCACTGTATAAAAAGGTTTTTAGACCTTGTTTAAAAGACTCCACACTAACAGCAGACCTGTTAGGGTAGCTTATATGCATGGGCAGGGTAATAGTAGAAAGACATATAGGTAATAATAATATAATTAGATCTGAATATTAAAATATGAGAAAAAATAAACAGTGTGAACAATGTAATTAACTCTGAATATTAAATTATGAGAAAAAAAATAAACAGTGTGAACAATATAATTAACTCTGAATATTAAAATATGAGAAAAGTAAATGTGCAGATGAGGGTCTGTATGCCATACCGGTTATATTATGCATTACAATATATATACAATATAAAGGCAATAAAGAATTTTTATCAGAATATATACTATGAGTAAGAGTAAAAGTAAACCGTGTACACAAGGTGCAGTATATACAAGGTACCCTGACTGGCATGATATACGACTATACGTCATAAGTTGTAGACCCATGCAGGTTATGGTGGTTAGAGTCAGACACACTTAGTGGTCAGACATTGCTAGTAGTTCTCGTGTTCTGCAGCTGCCAGTTCTCCGGCTGCTGGCAGCAGTCCATGCCCACGGTTGTTGGTGCCTGATGGCCACTGGCACGGAGGCCTGGCCGAGGTGGCCACTAATTATGGTTATGATTCACAACTCTCATATAGATCCTTTTTACTGTTGGTAAACAATGATGACAAAGTCTCCAGGCATGATGCCGCTGTGATGATCTACCCATATAACTCTGTATGATAGCATGTATAACCGTATATATACATGTATATATTATATTTTACAGCATATATATTATATATCCATATCTGAATATACCTGCATATAATTCTTCTACAGTATATACCTACTTATACACATGCACATAACTCATGTACATGATAGCATGTACAATAATGCTGTATATACGTATATACAGTATATATTTATTCTTACCGTATATATATATCTATCCACATCTGTCTTTATACCTGTATCACTGTACGTATTAAACCTACAGCTCTGTACATACATCTGATTAGCACTATACTCAGTAGTACACATTTACATATTTTATACCCAGTTTAATCACCTGTACATTGTATATTACTATTGCACTTTACTGTTTGCACTCTGGTTGGATGCCAAACATATTTTCATTGTACTGTATTTGTGCTGTATAATAACAATAACTTTCAATCTAATCTTATCTAATCTAAGCCCAATCCATACTACCGTCCTGTACGTACGTTCAGTTACCTTCGCCTGGTCAAATGCGTTCATCCAGAATGCCCCTAAGGTGTTTCCTGCCCAAATACAGTATAGTGCAATAATAACCAGGTGTGCAGCTCTGATGCTCACTGCAGCCGAGAACGAGAGCCATGGAGACAACACTAAATTACTATTTCACATTCTGAGAGCTAATTTAAATCAATAATGATTTCAAACGGATAAGCTGTGTGCGCATTTTGGATGTGGAAGCAGAGTTTTGCCAACAAGATGACACTGATGAAAAAAGGGTCTATGTGCTTACTCTCTGAGGTCAGAGCTCCCGTGCACGGGAGAACAAAAGGCTCAAAAAGGTGTGAAAACGTCCTCATCTAGGCGGAGAGGATTTTTCATAAATGCCGAAAATGTTGCACGATTCAGAATTAGGTAAAGAAAATTGATATTCACAATTTCTAGTGTTTTGAAATGTTCTCCATCTGTTTGCTAAATGTAATACCACTTGTAAATGGGTTAATTATTGTTAACTTGTCCGGCTGTATAATTTCCCTTGCTGTCCAAAGAACTACACTTGAGTTGTAGGGGAGGGGCTGAGTACTTTCACTCTCGGGTGTCGGGAACAGACGTGCTACAGCTACCAAATCCATTTAGAGACAAAATGGATCCAGTAGGCTTTCTTTGTTGGTCTGCGTCGGAAGCTCTGATCGACTAGGGCTTGGTTTTAAATAGTTCGGGAGACTCATGTGCACAAACGCCTCATTATAAATTACGCAAATTCCCCCTTTGTGTGTGTGTGTGTGTGTGTGTGTGTGTGTGTGTGTGTGTGTGTGTGTGTGTGTGTGTGCGTGCGTAACTCCGGGAATCCGCGGATGGTCACGGAAAAGTGCATATACCACCGCGTCGGAAGCTCTGATCGACTCATGCTTGGTTTTAAATTGTTCAGGAGACTCATTATGACAAATATTACCAGACCCGATCGTAATCTGTGGATTTCTTTCCTCATTTTCTGCAGAATTCTGTTAGTTTTACTAGGTTATTTGAAGTTTTAGAATCCTACGTGAATCTCCGGCTGCGGATTCTGCATGGGCCTAATGATAATAAAGTGGGGATGAGCAGAGACTCATCCATGCCTTCGTTAACGTGTGCTGTGCCTGCAGGTACCTGGGGAAGGAGGGCTGGGCCCCGGCGTCCTACCTGAAGAAGGTGAAGGAGGACTTCTCCCCCCGCAAGAAGACCCTGACGGGCCCCGTGGAGATCATCGGCAACATCATGGAGATCAGCAACCTGCTGCAGAAGAAGTCGGTCAGCGAGAAGGACATCCAGACGGACGGCGAGGGCAGCACCACGCCCGAGCGCCACATCTCCAAGAGCGAGATCAGCCTGCCCATGCCCTGCAGCGCCGACCTGAGCGCCGAGACGGGCCGGAGGCTGAGCAACGGCACCGGTTACGGGTCCAACAGTCCGTGTCTAGGACTCATAGGGGCCAGCGCCGCCCATCAGGAGAGTAAAGGGAGAGCAGCAGAGCCGGGGTCCCCCGCTGTGGCTCGAGTGGCACCGCATAGAGTGGAAATCGGTGAGTGATCGGTGTCGGTAGAAAGTTCAACCAAAATCAAAGCAGGACCATTTTACGGCTATCGTTACTTTTGCTGGTTCCCGGCTGTATTATGTATCGCTACACTTTGTTTGCTTCATATCACAGCTGGGGAAATGAGCATAGACTGGAGTAATTTTTTTTATTTATTTTTTTATCCACTTTTTCTCCCCATTTTTCTATTTTTCTCCCATCCCAATTTCATGTATCCAATTCTTCCCTCCCCTGTCTTGAACGTTGCTAGACTATGCCTCCCACAGGTCGGTTGTAGTGAGGACAGAAGCCTTGCATCACGTGTCCCCTCCGGTACACGAGGAAGCAGCCTGTCGCATCTTTTCACCGCAGCATCTCGAACTCTCAGTGGCTCACACTGCCCCCGTCACTTCCTGCTTCCGTCGCACCGGCGTCACCAAACCGACCTGTAGGAGTCGCTGTCCACAACGTCAAATCCCCACCCACCGGCTTTCCCACCCTCTAACACTTGCCAATTGTGTTAGTATGAACGACCGGCCAGCCGGTAGCAACGCCAAGAGCTGGGCTCGAACCCAGCGTCTCCTGCGTTAGAGGCGAGCGCCTTGCCCACTGCGCCAATCAGCCGCCCGGAGTCATTTTATTTTACTTAAAGAAACAACTCCCGTCTCAAGACAAATACTTAAAAGGAAAAATGGACCTAAACATAAAATCCAGCCACTTATTTGCCAAACGCTTACCCCGAAGTTGTTGAAATGGTCTAATTTCTCAACATTTCGGAATTTAGAAAGTTTTGGAATTCTATAGTAAATTTTACTCAAACTGAGTCCATTTGAGCCCAAGTGCGTACAATTTTACTCAGTTTGAGTAAAATGTACTCAGTTTGAGTACAATTTACTCAGCTAAATGTACTGTACAATAGATCTGTAGTGTACAATTAGCACACAAACAACCAATGCATTTTGCGTATAAGAAATTAAAGGATTGTCATTTTTCTTCCGTATAGGCTTTGATGCCATAGGTAAGCTACCAGGGTGGAGGTATATTCTGTGTGTGGGATGATTGAGCTTGTCTTACTAATTTGGGTGGTGATTTAAATGGTTTCTTGAAATAATGCATACTAACTCTGGGAATGTGAAATGTTTTGGTGTGCGGATTTTGGATTTTACTCACCTACTAAGCTCAAATATACTGTTGTCTTTCAAACATAATTTTTTCAGACATTCAGACAAAGGATAAGTTAATCGGACATACAGGATGTTAATAACATGTTATATCTTTCATTAGGATCTCCAAACCTGAGACAAAAGCCTCCTCCAAGAAGAGAAACTAACTTGGTAAGACACCTATTAGTCGGATTACTTCATACTAAGCTCAAGTTGATTATACTGTATACAAATGCTTCTTACATGGTGACCGACAACATTTCCAACATAGGGACGCTAGCTGGGGGTGGGAGCTCGGTCTGTTCTGTCTCCACAATATTATAGTGTGTCTCCTCCTACAGACATGACAGTGAGACATGACAGTGTCTAACACATCATATCATAAAATCGTCTAATCATAAAATACATAGATATTTAAATATGTATTATATATGATATAAAATTTGCTACAATGAGCTCATAGATCAGCTCAAATGAAAATACTAGTCGACCTGGTTTACTCTGTTAGACAACATCCCTTTACCTTCAGCTTGAAAGACATCAGACTGTTTTTCATTTGCAATTCCAACTTGTTCCATTCCCAGGCGCCCTGATGTGCAAATGTACATTTCCCTGCGTTTGTGTTAGAGGTCTACAGGCGTTTAAATCTGTAGACCTCTACATTAGCTACTGTTAGGTGTTTAAATTTGTAGACCTATCAATCAATCAATCAAACCTCTACATTAGCTACTGTTCGGTTTTTTAATCTATAGACCTCTACATTAGCTACTGTTAGGTTTTTACTTCTGTAGACCTCTACATTAGCTACTGTTAGGTTTTTACATCTGTAGACCTCTACATTAGCTACTGTTAGGTGTTTACATCTGTAGACCTCTACATTAGCTACTGTTAGGTCTTTAAATCTGTAGACCTCTACATTAGCTACCGTTAGGTTTTTAAATATGTAGACCCTACATTAGCTACTGTTAGGTATTTACATATGTAGACCTCTACATTAGCTACCATTAGGTTTTTACATCTGTAGACCCTACATTAGCTACTGTTAGGTGTTTAAATCTGTAGACCTCTACATTAGCTACTGTTAGGTTTTTAAATCTGTAGACCTCTACATTAGCTACTGTTAGGTTTTTAAATATGTAGACTTCTACACCCCTCTGGTGTTGTGGTTGTGACCATCTCTTACATACAGTGTGTAAAGTAATTCCTCAGGTAGATTGGAACATTGTTATGAATGATTGTGCACCATGCATCATTTGATTTGTGTGACCCTTGCTTCAACAGGGAGTTAAGTTGTTGAAAATGGCTCCTGCCCACATGTGCACGGGGGCTCAACCTCAAAACATCCCTGATTAATGTATTGTGGATCTTTGTAATTCGTTTTTCAGTAGTTTAGGTAATGCACTATACCACGATGAACTGGCATAGTTAAAGTGGCACTGTGTGCAAGTGAGGAATATCTGCATCTATTAAATTTACCTTCCTGGCTAAGAATTTGGTGCAAGCATTAACCTTGCCCAAGACTTTAAATCAAATCAAATCAAATAAAATGTATTTGTAAGGCCCGACAACACACGTTAATGTTCCCATGGGCCGGACACGTCTTCTTTAAACAAGTCAAGAAGAAACATCACAATAAGTCAAGAACAAAACAAGAACACCATAAGGTCCAAATTTTTTAAAATAAATGCAACACTCCCAGACACCCCACGCAAAGGTAAGGAAAAACTCACAAAAACCTAGCAATAGAAAAAAATGCACCACAGGCAATGTGGAGGAGAGAAACCTTAGAAGGGCCATTCATGGGGGGATCTCCCTTCTTAGATGTCGGTGATAGTAGTGTTGCAGTAAAAACAGGCGAACAGTTGGTAAGCATGCACTCATGTGTGTAGTGAAACACAGATAAGTGCATGCGATAGCAACTGAACATTTTGAAAAATTTAAGATAGAGCTGATAGCGATAGCAACTGAACATTTTGAAAGATTAAAGATAGAGCTGATAGCGGATCTATTTGAGGCACAGGGGCGCAAAGAGGGTTGCGTCATTTAAGCACCATTATCTCTACACTTAAGTGGCCTTCAAACGAACAGCCTAAATAATGCAGGTTGATACAATGTCCTGTCCTCATCATTCATATATAATAATATAATATATAATATTCACCAGAGGGATGAGTTAGAATCTAAATATTCATCACTTGGCTTATACACCGTATCCTGGACTTGTACCAGTGATGAGCAGCTTTTTATTGTCCCACTATTGCTAATAACCTGGGCCACAACCGCTAGACTATATGAAACAAAGTGAAATCTGCAGCCCGTACCCACACAGAATACACTGTGGCATAGGCCTACCTTTTTGTCTTTGTGGGATGACATCATCAGTGTCTACATCTTCATGAGGTGAGTCGCTGCACCGTGGAAGTGAAGCCCTTTCTCCCCCAAATTATTTCAAAGTGGTCACAAGTTCATGCAACAAAAATCCACACAATCGCCTACAAACGTCTCGTTTGACTGTGAGGGCTTAATCCTGTTTCCATGTCCCGGGTATGACAATCAATCACACAATATAGACCACCGCAACACTTCCGGTATTCTGAAATCATGAGAGAGAGAGTGGGGGGAGAACATTTATGAATGTGGATGAGAGCCTTGACATTAAGTGGTTGTAGGCTGTGGGGGTGCTGGAGACATGATCCAATAGACTTTTATACGCCTGAGTCTCCTGAACACGGAGAGACCAGTCCCAAGTCACCTACTCTCGAGCTCCGCATGCGCAGATGATAAACCTAGATCTCTGGACAATCCAGAGAGACACCGTGGGCAATCTGCTCTCCGTGTTCAGGAGACTCAGGCGTATAAAAGTCTATTGGATCATGTCTCCAGCACCCCCACAGCCGTAGGTACAACCACTAAATGTCAAGGCTCTCATCCACATTCATTCATTTTCTCCCCCCGCTCTCTCCTCCATGAGCTCAATGTAACGCGTAAGTGCAGTGGTCTATAGCACTGGTGCAACAACAAGTCTTCCCCATATATAATCTTATCGCCCTCGTTTCTACCTTTCAACTCTTCACTTCACAGCTCAACACGTTTGCCTCTGTAGATCTAACACATTTGTATTCAGCATTCTAAATATTTTTAATGTGTATATTCAGCATTCTAAATATTCAATCTGTAACTATTCAGTCTTATCTGACTACAACATGAAATGCTTCCTGCTGTACCACCATGCCAACCACCAGAGTTGGCCAAAATGGATGATTTATTGATGTGTTTTTTCTGCATTCAGCCTTCTGACCGCCGGCCACCGACCTTCATCCACACCGTTTTTCATTAACCACACAGTATTTCACCGCCCGTGGCTGCGATCGAATGCATTGCAGTTTTTGAGTTATCCAGAATATCACTAACTTGGACGGTTGTTCACATCTGGACTACAGACTGGACTAACGTATCATTCACTTAAGCTTGTTCTCTTCTCTCGTATTATTTTCACAGTGATCGTAATCGAAAACAAAAAATCCTCTCACCTTAAACACTCACTCACACTAAAAACACTCACCTTAACACTCACGTTAGACACTTTAAACACTACACCGATATTTGATCTATTTATACCAGCATTTTTGTACCTCATTGTCAGCATTTTTGTACTTCATTGTCTGCATTTTTCTACCTTGTTGCCTGCATTTTTACTTCATTGTACTTAGTTGTATATTGTATTTTGTAAATTTGTATAGTGTTGGGACTTTATGCCTCTTTTACTTACTTTTTATTTTACTGTATGAAGCACATTCTCAGGGGCTCATACAGAACCAAGCATTTCACTGTAAAGTACATTTCAGATTCAGAGTTTTATTTTCCACATAGAAGCAATACAATCATACAGTTTTCATACAAAATCATAAATACAGTTCTACCATGGGCAAAAGGAGCAGGAAGAAGAATAAATCTTATAGTTACCTGCCCCTTATTCCTAAACTAAACAAGTATTACTTGATGGTCGGCATACAACCTAATTTACACAAAATAATCATTCATACCATATACAAAGAAACAAACAATCCGCAGATTAAACAAGAAAAAACAAAAAAATTATAATAATAAAGAAGAAAAGAAAATATCTCACTATTCATTCACATTTGAATTTCATACTGACTAAATATATATTTTTATAATTATTTTTGAATTGACAAACACTATTACATCTCTTAAGCTCGCTATGGAGAGAATTCCACAACTTTACACCAACATGTACTTTATACATGACAAATAGAAGCAAACTTGAACATCTCCTCTTTCCCCCTTTTGTTTCGGTGCTCGCAGGGCTTCCAGTTACCCAAGCCACCGGAGCCCCCTGCTGTGGAAGCAGAGTACTACACCATAGCAGAGTTCCAGTCCTCCATCTCTGACGGCATCAGTTTCCGTGGAGGACAAAAGGCTGATGTAAGAGGACTAGGCCTACATCTGTTCCCATTGACATGAGTCACTCGGGTCTCATTGAATATGCATGTCAACCGAGCGATCCCCAGATAGACCGGAAAGCCAACGCCATACAGATATGACCTTGGGAGGGATGTGTGCTGGTGCTGGGGTGTGATGATGCGGGCGCAATTCTCTCTCTACGCTTAGTCGGGGTGATGAAGATAAGAGAGACCTTTCAAGTCTTCTCCACACGCTAAACTGATAATGTTAGACAATGTGGCCATTTGTGTCTCTTGTGCCTGTGCGATAAGGCAGCAATAGCTGATGTAACACACAGCTTTAGTCATTCATCTTAGTGTCACCTGGTGTTTTCGGTTGTTACATCAATGAATATGAAATGAAGATGCCTTTTTCTGTCATCTAGGTGATAGAGAAGAACTCGGGCGGGTGGTGGTACGTGCAGATCGGAGAGATGGAGGGCTGGGCCCCCTGCTCCTACATTGACAAACGCAAGAAGCCAAACCTTTGCCGACGAACCAGCACACTCAGCCGGCCCAAAGTCCCGCCCCCGGCGCCGCCAGTCAAGAAGCAGGATTCCGTGGAGGCTTTGTCTCCCGGTAACTCTGCCTCCAAAGCCTCAGAGTCCCTCAGCAGGCCTGTGTACGAGGAACCAGAATACGATGTTCCTGCTATCGGTTGCGAAGGCGAATCAGACACGGATTCTCTAAAAGATGAGCGCCACCTGGATGTTAAGATCAGCAGTGTGGTCGGTGATAAGTACCGCAGTTCCCCCCCTGCCTGCAAAGTCCCCCCTCCTGTTTGCAAAGCTTCCCCTCCTGCCTGCAAGGCCTCCCTTCCTGCCTGCAAGGCATCGCCTCCTGTCTCCAAGGCCTCGCCTCCTGTCTCCAAGGCCTCCCCACCTCTCAGCAAGGCCTCCCCACCTCTCAGCAAGGCCTCCCCACCTCTCAGCAAGGCCTCCCCACCTCTCAGCAAGGCCTCCCCACCTCTCAGCAAAGCCTCCCCACCTCTCAGCAAAGCCTCCCCACCTGTCTGCAAGGCCTCTCCTGTTTTCTGCCATAGAAGAACCTCCTTCAGGTCTGTGGAGGAGATGGCTAAGGAGGAGTGTATCTATGAAAACGATGGCTTCAGGCTAAGCAGTGGGGATGAAGGGACCAAAAGCTCCAGTGGACCCAACTCTCCAAGGAGCTACCATTCCTCCACAGTCCCACGCAAACCCTCTGGCTCCTCACCCTTAGCCGGGAGACCCGTGAAGACCATGACCCCAGAGCTGAATCGAAGGAGCCAGACACTGGGCAGACACATGGACAGCAGCCCCAGGTTGCAGGATAAGAGTCCCAGGTCCTCGTCAGATGAGTCGGCCAGAGGCCTCAGGAAAGGCCCAGGCTTCAGCCAAGACGTGGAGCAGAGGATAGGCCAGAGCCCCTCCACCAAGCCTAAGCCCTCGGTAAGACCCAAACCTCTGCTGACCAAATCGGAGCCCCAGAGTCCAGAGCGTATGGACATTAGCTCCCTGAGACGCCAGCTGAGGCCTACCGGTCAGCTTCGACACAGTCTGAAACCTTCCCGCGGAGAAGACTCTGAAACGGCTTCAGTCATCTCCTCCGAGGACTCCCTCTGTTCCCGAAGCACCTCAGATCTCTCTTCCATCTACTCCAAGGGCAGCCGAGGAGACTCCGACCTGGAGGGTCCCAGTCTTTACCGCACCACAGACTCCTACAAGAAGGTCCAGGACTCTGAGCTGAGCTTTCCTGCTGGAGTGGAGGTGGAGGTTCTGGAGAAGCAGGAGAGCGGCTGGTGGTTCATCCGCTGGGGTACCGAGGAGGGCTGGGCCCCCACCTTCTACTTGGAGCCTATCCGACAAGGGGTGGACACAGGCGTGTCGGATGGACATGGGACTAGTGGGAGTAAATCAAACAGCCTGGAGAAGAACGAGCAGCGTGTTCTGGCCCTCAACAACATCAACCTACAGGGCCAGAACCAGCAACCGCAGGGCCTCAGCAGGAGCAGTCCCCCGATTCCCTCCAAGCCTCCCGGGGGCTTCTCCAAGCCGTCTGCGATGGTCAACGGAGGCGTGAGGATGAGGAACGGGGTGCGCCATGTGGCGGTGAGACCTCAGTCCGTGTTCGTGACCAACACCCAACCTGCGAAGGACACCCACTACATGACGGGGTCTCTGAGGCGATATGAATCGATGAGCAGCAGCGACCACTACCGCTCGGGTTCGGCGACTCTCGGGGTCCGTCGGAACGCCTCCTTCAGCACCGTGCGGCCACACGTGGTCGTGGAGAGCCGGACGAGGCCCGCCGAGCGCTCCAGCCTGGGGTCCTCCTCGGGCACCGTCTTCAGCGCAGGAACCAACACGGACTCCCTCGGCAGAGGAGCCGGCCAACGCAATGGGATCCCCGTGTCCGCGGTTCATCCCAAGCCCATAGAGAAGAACCAGCTGATCCACAACAACCTGGGCAGGGACGTGTACGTGTCCATTGCGGACTACCGCGGGGACGACGAGACCATGGGGTTCCCCGAGGGCACCTGCCTGGAGGTCCTGGAGAGGAACCCCAACGGGTGGTGGTACTGCCAGGTGCAGGACGGCCTGCTCCCACGCAAGGGCTGGGTCCCGTCCAACTATCTAGAGAGAAAGAAATAACACCAACCCCTTTCCTCCCCCACAGCGATACCATGAGAACATGGCGTCAGTACTAAAAGAATGTTACCCCAAGAGCTCCCATTAAGCAATACGCTCCAAATATGTAAATTTCTGGAAAAAAGAAAAAGAAAAAGAAAGAAAGTTGTTCTTTTAATCTTATAATGAGAGACACTTTTAGTGCTGGTTTACTAAAATGTACACATGGACGACTGTAAAGATTTATACGTGTATCGGATGGGAATGAGAGACTGAGACGGGGATTGGCCACCCCCTATAGAAAGACAATTTGATAAGGACCATGTCCCTTGAGACGTGGAATGGTATGAATGAGAAAGATCCCCTCTGAGACAGGGGACTGCAGTACATGAGATAGAGAGGTTAGGCGGGGTAATGGGTTAGCCTTATACCTGCCCGTCACTGACTATGGTGCCAATTAAGTGCCTTTTGTATGTGATCACCTCAATGAAGGTCCTAAGTGGACGAGAGATCAGTGAATCAACCAAATCTAGAGTGCCATAGGTCTATGAGCGCATGAATACCACCAAAACTATTTTTATAACCGGGAGAACTGCTCTTAGTCTAGAGCAAAAAGTTCTGATCTGGAGTGTGCCGTAGACTGAATCAAACACAGAGTAGAGAGAGAAAAAGGAGAAAAAAAAGAAAAGCGAGCGATATAAGCGACTAGAAGTCACATGATACAGTACATCACCCATTGCTAAGCCATGGTCATCGAGCGACATGAAACAAGTAATGATTCTCTTTTTTTTTTTTTTGGCGTTTTCCGTTTTTGTTTTTACGTCTTTAATGTTGTTGTGTTCTTGTCTTCCTTAGAGAAGTATTTCTGCTTTCTTGAGACATCCGCTTTCCACCGACAGCCTAGAAGTAGAATGGGCGGGGGCCTCCTGGCTCACATCTCCCGCCCTCTATCGTGTCACCGGGAGGATATCTGTGCTCAGGTTGCAGTTAATTGGCACAGCTTGTATTGGTTTATCTCATTTCCAGAGTCCCACAGAAGAAGAATAAAATTAATTCTTTAACCTAGAAACGGATATTATCTCGGCTAAAAAGATAGAATGAAACAAACCTGTGAAGCTTGAAACAACCCATTCAGAAAAGCAGAGGACAAAGGTCTTATCTTGGGTGCTGTTAGAAACGGCCACCTCACGTATGGGTAGTTGGTAGTTGTTTTGTTTAGTTTTTTCTGTTCCAGAAACAATTGACTTTGTATATATTGCTGCTTTGTATACGTATAATAAAACCGCTGCCGCGGTCGTGTAGATTAGAAAATAAGTACTGGAAACACGGTGAAATAATTACCATTAAATCCCAGGGATACTTGCATAGCCTTGAGCCCAAAATGTGATCAAAACCAAAGAGGAATATCATTTCATTGGCTACTTTTGTTGTTGTTTACTATTTATTTATGGGTAGAAGTGATACAGTGTACTCTAGAAGAGACCTAAAACCAGGTTTCAGGACAGAAAAGAAAATAAATATTAAATTTTTTATATTGATATCAGGAAGCACTTGATACTTCTTACCCAAATGATAATGCAATGGAACAATTGACACGTTTTAAAATTGGATATTGCTGTGCAGTATTGATTTAGATATTGAATAGTAGCCAGGCAATAGGATTTATGTTTACTTTCTGGTTTCAAATGTCTTCTGGTAGGGTTTTCACATCTTCAAAGATGTACTCGCCTTCCAACAAGTGTTTTAACGAGTCAATGAGGAGTTTTAGATGAATGTGTCTTACTGTAACCAGTCATCTCAATGATATAAAATACGTTTTCATTCATTCTCCCCGAAAAACACAACAAAGGTCAACATTGGAAATGTTACCAAATTCCAAAAATCCAAAAGTCCAAAGTAAAAGATTTGCTTAAAAACGGCTGATGTTCAAGACTGCTGAAATATATTTTCTAACGAACAGTGTGAGCTCTCAATATGGGGTTAAACACTAACTTTTCATTTATTGTTTGTTTTCTGCTGGACAGTATTATATTATTCAACAAAGTGCAGTACCTGCTAGATCGCAGTTATCTATTTAGCCAAACCATTGTTGTTGTTTTTGTTTGTTATTATGTGATCACACGCGAACAATAATGGGGAACGAAGTGGTTCTGTTTTGTGAATTAGTGCACTTTAAAAAAGAAATAATAATAATGTTTTTATTGTGCATTAATGTGAAGATGCAGTTGAAATACTCAGCATATTATTTATTGAATGGATTTCTTTTTTATAACTATTTAAAAACTAAATAGTTTTTTATTACCTCAACTGAGGCTATTTTTAGCACAAGAGTTCTCTCAGTCACAGCAAACATGCAAAAGTCTCTTTCAACAGAATAATTTGAATTAGTGAAAAATAGCGCTCTCCAGTGGAATATGAGAGTTACTGCAACCTTTTCTTTTCGTGTTGCTCATCCCATTGTCATCAGCCACCCTACCTCAGTGCAATAGCAAATGCACTGCTGCTCAGCGAGTTTGCCCACAACCTGTACATAAATTGAATGTTTTCTCTAATCAATGCAGCTAAAAGAAAATAATATTATTGACATATTTTTGTCCTACATTTTTGTATTTGGCAATAACTTATTTTGAAACTTCTAAAATAACATTTTTAATTTTTTACTCCAATGCTGTGTGCTGCAACTTTAGCAAATCGTGGACACTTCCTTCATCTTTATTGGACTTTACATAATGCCTGATTTTAAGTATATTTATTTGTATGTATTTACACCCTATTATTGTTTGACAATCAAATAATTTACCCTTCCACATACTGTACGAGTCATCCTATTGAACATTCAACCATGTTCTTGTATAGTTTGTAAAGTATCAGCTCAGAAACTAAACAAAACATCCATAATTTGAAGTGCATTTGGGTTTCCGTCGTTGGACAAAAATATTAAGTAATTATCACAGGGTGCCCACCCATCCACATGATACTGTTATGATAATGCATTCAACACTCTATGATAATGCATAATAATAGTTAATTTGTCACACATTTTACCGTTTCAATTTACTTCCCATCTCGACGAAGGCATTATGTAAATGTGTCAAATCACTCCTAACATTTCGCTACAGCACATTATTATTGCATATTGCTTTGTTTAATTGAGTACAATTTACATGGGTTATTGACGCCTGAAATTACGAGGGAATTGTAACGTGTCAAGCTTCTTCATTCTATTTAGTCATCTGTCTTTATTAGTATTTTAATTATTTTACAATTTTTTTTTATTTTCTTCTTTTCAACCCCTGTTGTGTTTTGTCAATTAAAAGATGTATCCCTGAGGAAATGTGCAATAGGAAGTAGGCGTCATGCCACAACACGAGGAAAAAACAATCTCTTCCCATTCAAACTGCCAATTTTCAGCTTTCCCCCTGATTTTGGGAAATAAATGTATTTTGTTATCTCCCTCAGAGTCAGATGAGACAATTGATATCAGTTTCATCTGTGTGTGTCTCCAGTATCCCCAGAGAGTGGTCCAGGTGCATGCTGGCCTAGCTTAGCACAAGGACTGGAAATGGCTAGCCTAGCTCCGTACGCACAGAGATGAAATCAATCTTCTCTTCGTACTCACGGGAAGATGGCAAATAAGTGTATTTCCCAAATTGTTGGAGTGTTCCTTGAAGTGTCTCGTATTCATTCGATAAATGCCCACACTGCTTGGCTAAATGTGTGTGCCAACGGTGTCAGAAAAATAACCGAATTATGAGCAGTCCCATTGGGTCAGAATAACTGTACGGGCTATCACCACATTACCCTCCGACATCGGTGGTCACACTAATTAACACAAGAGTCTCCTCTCCTCCCGCCCCCTGGTCAACATGGCTGGCCAATGAATATTGTGAATGACATGATCGAGAGCCAATGAGCTGTTCTGTATCGACATTGCATACCTCTGGGCCTGCTTCACAGATGATGTAGTCACATGACATGGAGTCACATGATCAGAGGCTTCAGACGTCTTCATCCCCAGCGTCGTCCTCCTCACACTGCTGTCACATTTGTGCCTGATTTTAAAAATGTTGAGTGTTGTCCTCAGAAGCCTCTCTCGACATTTTCACCACATGTCGCAGAGCCACGTCGTCTGCCATGCCCCACCGCCGTGGCCGACATGACATTTGCGTCCGTCACACGCCGATGTCAGGGAGGGGACGTCAACGGGAGAGTGGTTGCTGGTGAACGAAAGAGCAGGGACGTGTGAGTACCTCTTCAGGCCGCTGTAGTTCAATCCATCAGCTTCCGACAAGTAGACCCACCGACCCAACGCTAAAAATAGAAAAACCTTTACTCGCTTCTCCGCCAACACCCGCGGGGGGGGGCTGTCTTCCCCCTGAACCAACCGTTGACTACATGGCATGCACAACGTGAAGGATTTCCTGAGGGTGAAAGTACAAAAATACAACTTGTGTGGTTTGGGGTCTTTGTCTGGAAAACAATTTGCTTTTCTTCCCCCCCTGGTGATGAGGTACAGTAGGCTACAGGTTCCTTTCAATCATATTATTTAACTTCACCGTCGAGGGGCTTACGGAGCCCTGCTGTTGTCCCATTTCCCAACCCAACTCAGAGGTGGAATAAAGTCCTGCCAATCAAACTCACGTAGCAGAGTTTGACATTGGTAGAGGGCATTTAAGGACCCCCCCCCCCCCCCACACACACACTAACATGGCAGAAAGTGGCGAGGTGAAGCCATTCATGTCAGAGGAAACCGATTAGCTTCCTACCATATTCCAGGGACTGACCAAGTGAAACGGCGCTGATGCTACGCCTGGTGCCCTCCTGCCCCGTGCTCCTCCTGACCCCCTCCCCCTCCCCGCTTCTCCTGCCCCTCCCCCTCCGTGCTCCTCCTGACCCTCCCCCTCCCTGCTCCTCCTGACCCCCTCCATGCTCCTCCTGACCCCCTCCGTGCTCCTCCTGCCCCCCTCCCCTCCGTGCTCCTCCTGACCCCCTCCCCCTCCGTGCTCCTCCTGACCCCCTCCCCCTCCCTGCTCCTCCTGACCCCCTCCCCCTCCATGCTCCTCCTGACCCCCTCCCCCTCCGTGCTCCTCCTGACCCCCTCCCCCTCCATGCTCCTCCTGACCCCTCCCCCTCCATGCTCCTCCTGACCCCTCCCCCTCCATGCTCCTCCTGACCCCCTCCCCCTCCATGCTCCTCCTGACCCCTCCCCCTCCATGCTCCTCCTGACCCCTCCCCCTCCATGCTCCTCCTGACCCCCTCCCCCTCCATGCTCCTCCTGACCCCCTCCGTGCTCCTCCTGCCCCCCCCCTCCGTGCTCCTCCTGCCCCCTCCGTGCTCCTCCTGCCCCCTTCCCCTTTTAATTTTAACAAATTGACGGCAGCTCTCAGGCGTGACATGCTTTAAGCCTCGTAATCCCAGACAGTAGCTTGTCTTGTTTTTTTCTCACTCCCGGTCAGTTGTCTCATCAGTCCGTAATCCCTTCCTCCTCTCCCCTCCTCCCCTCCCGTACTTTCTCCCCCATCTCCTCCTCCTCCCCACCTTTCTGTCACACTCCTTCCTCAGTGCAGCCGGAGAGTCCGCTCCAGGGGGAGTAGTAGTAGCAGCATGAAGAAGTAGGCTATAGGGGAGGGGAGATGGGTGGAGGTCTAGGAGGTTGTGTGTGTGTGTGTGTGTGCGCGCGTGTGTGTGTGTGTCTACGTGTGGTGTGTGTGGGGAATGTGTTTTGAGAGAAAGAGTCTTTTTGCTGTGATTTAGATGGATTGTGAGTAGGTGAGCTTTAGGGGAAGAGGATGTCAAGTAGGAGGTTTTCTATAGGAGGGAAGCGCAGGAAGACGTCAAGTAGGAGGTTTTCTATAGGAGGGAAGCGCAGGAAGACGTCAAGTAGGAGGTTTGCTATAGGAGGGAAGCGCAGGAAGACGTCAAGTAGGAGGTTTGCTATAGGAGGGAAGCGCAGGAAGACGTCAAGTAGCAGGTTTGCTATAGGAGGGAAGCGCAGGAAGACGTCAAGTAGGAGGTTTGCTATAGGAGGGAAGCGCAGGAAGACGTCAAGTAGGAGGTTTGCTATAGGAGGGAAGCGCAGGAAGACGTCAAGTAGGAGGTTTGCTATAGGAGGGAAGCGCAGGAAGACGTGAGACGGACCAGAAAGTGGATTCCGTGTGACAGGTGGCGAGTGTGTCTGTGAGAGAGAGGGGGGGGGTAAAGTTTTGAGATGAACCGGTAGTTGGCACTCTTATATTCACTAGTGCAGTCAGTGCACTAGTGAGCACAAACGGTCCGATTGCTGCTTGCAGCGTTTCTCGAGAAAACAAATCAACTTAAATTCCGACACCGCACTTAACTCGGTTTCTCAAGTGTGAAGTCATTCGGATGAACGGTTCTCCAGATAATGCGAAGGACAGACGGGAACATTATGGCTATTTCAACCTATGATGCTGCAACAGCGTCACCTATTGGCCAGAAATGGCACCAAATGTGTCCTGGTCACTCAGACATCATTATCTACACAGTGTCCACCAAATGTGTGGTTGTAATAGCACAATTAGGAGATATGAAATGTTTTGTAATAATATTAATATTATAAGCCCTGTCCTTTGAGCAATGTTTGAGGGCCAGCTATAGCAAAAACTGTATGGAATATCAAACATCCGAAGAAGTAACTTTTTTAAGCTCCAGAGATGCTCTGTACCAGATTTGGTTTGATTTGTTAAAGAAAACTGATTTGAACAAAATTCTAAATGGCAGAACATCTATTTAGACGCGAATGGGTGTGAAATACAGACACGCATGCAGAGATTCCCTCCTTTATAGACGCTGTAGCTACAAGTCTTTTCCTCCCCGACTGGGGACCATTGCTGTGCATCATACAGTATTTCTCTCTCCGTCTCTCACACCCTGAGCCTAATAAAGACTCATCCAAATTGGATTATAGTATTTCAAGTTGGAAGACGATGAACTCTCTGTGCGCCGATAGCAAAACTCCAGCTCTGTGAAGAGCCGATTCATACCAATCAGTTTGTATTTGCAAAAGTAGATAGTTCCTCTCTCTCTCTCTCTTGTCCTCTCTGCCTAGCTTAGCTTGGTTTAGAAAGAGCCGGGTTAAGCCTGTGTCCAGATCGTAGGTCCTTTTTGGCCGTCTTTGTTGTCTTAACATTTTATGATGGGTGTGAAGGGAGCCAGACTCGTTGGTATAGGGGCTCAGGACGAATGGGAACATTGGATAAGAAAGTGGTAGTAAGTGTGTGAGCAGGTGTGAGGTTATTTAGTTTGAGGATGATTTTGTAGGTTTTGCATTAAATTAAAGGTGGTAAGTGGTATTATGTTTGTTAAAATAATAGCTCTATATTCTGACAATCGTCACTGATATAGTGTTTGTAACGTGGGTCTCCCAGTCCCTCCGCTCTGCAGTAAACAGAAAATAAATGTTCTGGTATCCCGTTCTCACTTTAGGAGAGAGAGAGAACTCTACACTGAAAAAATGGTCTGACAAAAATAAGAACTAAAATTTCGTTTTGGGCAGAATCATGTGCTTGAAATGATCTGCCGGTGCAGTAAGCAAATATGGCTTGGCAAGATTTCTTGAAATAAGTAAAAAATAAAATATATATATAGGGTTCTCTCACCTGATTGGATAAAGTGGAAGCAAGATACCAGAACATTTATTTTCTGTATACTGCAGAGTGGAGGGACTGAGAGACCCATAAATTATAACACTATCAGTGATGGCTGTTGGAATGTAGAGCTATTTAACACTTGAACAAGATAAATACCACTTATATCTGTTTTTTGTGTGTGTGAAAGGAGAGGAGAAACAAGGGAGAAAGGAGAAACGTGAGAAGCACACGACGCAGGGCTTTTATACTCAATGAACTAATGCTGGGGGCAAAACGAGAGCCAGGAGGTGTTATGGTGATGATGATGACTGTGTCGGGCTAACAGGTTGCTTAACGCGCCAGGCAGCAGGCCTTGCAGCGCTGACAGGGGGTGGGGGGCTGGGTCGAGGAAGGAGGACACGCTGCGTCTTTGTGTCTGTTTCCTTGTCGTACTACTGACGCTTTCTCTCACGTCTCAGGTTGACTCCCTGTTTCTAATTACCACCGCGCTGCATGATCATTAGGGGGCTTTCACACTAGCCATTCGGGGTCGAATCAGAGTGCGATCGCACCAAAAAAGGGTGTGATCGTCCCTGATGAGAACGCGTCCCCGGGGACGCTGATTCGCTCCAAACCTGGACCGCTGGAATAGGTGGTCTCGGGTGCGACGTGGTGTACACGCTTGTACCAAAACACGGAAGAGGCTAGCTGTATCAACTTGCTGACACACACAACATCATTACTGTAATGCTTTCATGCTTGCTTGAATTTTGGGCAGATAAAAACATACAGCAACAACTGGACAATACCCACAAAAACGATATTTATGGGCAATTTGGCGAGTCGAGTCACACCGAGTCCCCGACGCCCCCAACCCCTTAATCCGAATTGCAGCCCCCGTCTCTGTGTGGGACTCTTTACCGTTTCGGAGCGCGGTTTTGTGGATGAAACGAGCCGTCGTCTTGACTCGTCAATAATCCCACGGTGGCATCGCGTGTTGACATTTAGGGGTATCTGCTTTTAGCGCCGAAGACGACATTCGAAAGCTTTGCATCTGTAGAGTATCTTTTTATATCACAACAGAGCTGGGCAGACGGTAGTGTGCCAACACCCTGATGTCATCGAAGCCTGGTACAGTTGATTGACAAGGTCTCAAACCAACCAAACCCCTGATAGCCCAAACTGCTACCAGCATGACAACTCCATGATAACAACAACTACCATGCCTTGAGTTGGACCAAAGGAGGTGCTATTTAGTTTTTCTCATGTGTTTTTTTATTTTATTCTATTTGTTATGATCATTGTCTTTTAATTCTTGGAAAGCCCTTGCTTTCAAATCAAATGCCAAGAGGAGACGGAAGATAACTGGGGTTTCCTCTGATTTCCATTGAGAATGTCACTGATGAGTCATCCATGTTATTATTGTGAGAAGGATTCACATGTAGATCTCAAGAGAGTATTAAAACAGAAATAAAACGATAAAATCCAACTAAATAGTATCCATTAAGACCTGTCAGTTGAAATCGTGTGTGTATACTGTGCATTCCTTTTGAAAACAGTGCATTTTCCTTTTTACCATTTCATTTTGAAAAAAATATTTTTTTTCTTTTTTGTATCTTGTACATGTTTACATTGTATCTTGCATTGCCCTAAAGAGAAACACTATTAAATGTATTATCTTTGTTGTTTTTGCCGGCTCCTATCCATTTGTTACATACGTGCATATGTCACAAAAAACAACAACACATGGAGATATTTCCCACACAGTGAATGTGACAGTAAATTGTACAGATTGAGGCATTTGTCTTCATTCGCCGTATTGTCCGGCGGAGCAGATGAAGTGAGTATAGATTTGAAGCAGTGCGGAAGAAAGCGGCCCGTATCTGTGCATGAGTTATGAGAGAGAAGTCTGAGGAAGAGGCCGAGAGAATGAGGATGAACGAGCCGTCTGGTTCCCCGCCGGACCCCCGCTCCAGATCTGGAGGACGGCATTCTGCCATCCCAACGCGCGGCGAAGGATTTATCACCGCCGTCCAAAATGAGCGTGAGATATACATCCGCGCACGATCCGATATAGCGTCGTACTATGCACAATCCAATACACCCGTTCAAACTGAATAAATGTGTGACTTCAGACCTCGGAAAGGTCAGACAGACCATTGTTCATGTAAACCATAAACAATGCGAGAAGAATATCCTAAAGTCGTTGTTCTGCAGCAACTGCGATGGAAGAAAATAACATCGACACACAATATAAAGTGTATTCCCGGGTAAGGAGAGTGACATTACTGGCAGGTAGTCACTGTTGCATGCTTTGGATATGCTAAGCATAAGCAGGCTATGACAAACATGAATTTGAATACACACAGGGTTATGGCTTCACAATACAATACCACTAGATGGCAGTCTTCAGCTAGTCTATGTTCAAGCCTTCCCAACGAAGGCACCGACGGCATAACGGCAGACTATCGGTGACTTTCAGAAGGATTTTATATAATGGAGAGAAAAAAACCCAACATAAATATCACAATGGCATCCACACACTCCTCACACGGTGTCACGGATCATCAACCATGACATCTCATCTTCAGCAGCATAAATAATAATGGACTTCAACACTGAAGCGTGATGATCTCCATAACGGGGTTATGGATACTTAAATGAACAATGACAGGTATTACATATAGTTAGATATAGCCAGCATTATCAACAAAGTTGCCCTCGCTGTCTCTTTAGATGAGGCTATGGTGAATCGGTCTACTTCCCGGATTTTCCCAAGGGGATCAGTAAAGGAATATCACACCTTATCTTATTTTACAGACAGTCAATGATAGACAATGGCACATGGCTGTCATTGATTGCTTGATTGAAAACTTTATTAACAGATTGCAGAATGGGTAGCCTACAGTACAGTACAGCTCAATACACAATTGTTAAGGGAATGCAGACCAGAGAAAGACTTTCGTCTTGTTTACATCAGGGTCCCCCATTTTCAATTCATCATAACATATATGACATACATGACATACAGATAGACAGTACTGCTACATCTATATATTTATGACATCAGATTTGCATGAGTCAGTTACAATGGATGTTTGGGTAGGGCTGGGTATCACGATTCGATTCAATGCTATAAATGGTGCAAGGAACCCTCTAACATGTTGCATTGTTTAAAATATCAATGTTTACATTAAGAATTGACTCAAGTAGTTACATGAATGTACTTTGTATTGGAACATTGGCTTTTGCATATGTCACAACGGTCTACTAGGTGATGTCTCAGTAAGTGGTTTTGTAGATTTGTTGTATTTCCACAATATTTCACCTCCACTTTGCACAGCTTACATATGGCTTTGCTTTTGTCCAGCTCTTCTCTGTCGTCATGTTTTTTAAATCCAAAACTCAACCAGACATCTGCCTTTCTTTGCACCTCGCGGTGACTTGAGTGATGCTTTCACTTGATCCATGTTTTTAGGTTCAAACACATTGTGTGAGAATCTGGACACGAGACGACCAGGAAGGGAATTTGCATAACGATTAAATTGGGGGATGGGAGATATTAATATTAATAATAATATAGATCTCTGGATTATGAATCGATAATCGCTCATTCAAATGAAGATCGATTCAGAATCGGGAAATCGATTTTTTTAACCCAGGTTCCTATGTTTGGGTGCAGCTACTAGACGCCCTGTTGCCCCAGGTTCCTATGTTTGGGTGCAGCTACTAGACGCCCTGTTGCCCCAGGTTCCTATGTTTGGGTGCAGCTACTAGACGCCCTGTTGCCCCAGGTTCCTATGTTTGGGTGCAGCTACTAGATGCCCTGTTGCCCCAGGTTCCTATGTTTGGGTGCAGCTACTAGACGCCCTGTTGCCCCAGGTTCCTATGTTTGGGTGCAGCTACTAGACGCCCTGTTGCCCCAGGTTCCTATGTTTGGGTGCAGCTACTAGACGCCCTGTTGCCCCAGGTTCCTATGTTTGGGTGCAGCTACTAGACGCCCTGTTGCCCCAGGTTCCTATGTTTGGGTGCAGCTACTAGACGCCCTGTTGCCCCAGGTTCCTATGTTTGGGTGCAGCTACTAGACGCCCTGTTGCCCCAGGTTCCTATGTTTGGGTGCAGCTACTAGACGCCCTGTTGCCCCAGGTTCCTATGTTTGGGTGCAGCTACTAGACGCCCTGTTGCCCCAGGTTCCTACGTCTCTGTGGATGTGACACATCTCAGCAGCTGAGGTTGGGCTCATAACATATGATGTAACAGAGAGAGAGGGGGGGGGGGGGGGGGGGGGGGTGACATACCACCATGTTTTACTCAAACCACATAAGGTCACGACCGTTACATATGTTGTACATGTTGCATTTGTTTTCTCTGAGGAGTGGTGTCACTGAACAGCAACTGATTTACTACTGTACTCAGTGATCAATTAGATGTATTGGGAGAGGAATGTGAAATCTGGCATGGGAGTACAGCACTGGTTCTCAAAGAGGGGTCCGGGGGAACCCCTGGGGGTCCTTGGAGGGGTTCCGGGGGGTCCCCAGCAACATTTGTAATAAGTTTACTTTCATCACATTTACATTTAGTCGACACTTATCCAAAGGGACTTTGTCCTGGTGTTTTGTGAACAACAAGGTGCATCTCTGGCAGCTACGGGTCAGTGGCATTGTTTGTCAAATAGTGTCGAACTTGAGTGTTACACTCCGAGTGCATAGTAGTACATCTACATAATTAGCATGATAGGCAGTAGTGTAAGTATAGTAGTAAGGTGCATCATAGTAAAAGACAGAAGGTCATTCTTTTTATTTATTTAATCTCAGATATTGTTTGAAGAGGTGTGTTTTTAGTCGACGGTCTGGGTTTCAGTTGTCCTGACTGTGGTGGGAAGTTTGTTCCACCATTGGACTCCTCTTTACTCTGCCCCCCACAGACACACACACTGCCACTTTACAAACTCACTGCCACTTTACTGCCATTATTTAGTTTTATTTATTTAGTTTACATCATATTAATTTACTGCCATATCCATCATATCACTGCCACTTTACTGCCATTATTGTATTTGACTGCCATTATTATGACTGTCTCAAATGGCCCTAAGAGAAAGCCCTTTTTGTCGTAAGTCCGTTGGAGAATGAGACCTAATGACCTTCTCAGAGAGAAGAAACAAATCAAGGTCCCTGACCTATTATGTGTCCATTTGGGGATCCTTGACATGAACAAATCTGAGAGCCAATGGAGTACATTATGGTATATGTCGATAGAAATCAGTGTCATGTTGTTGTTTATGTATTATTTTTTGATAATAGATAAATGTTCAATAGAGATTCAATTACTTAACCATGTGATGTTTTAACGGTTAAAACTGGAAACAAGCACGACCATTTTCTTTTTTTTAACATGTCCGGAAAGTTTATTGACCACAATCGCCCTCTACTTGAACAGAGCTCACAAACAAGCACTTGGGAAACTATAGTCATTTAAAATAATAAAAAATACAGGTTTGCAAATCACTTCAACTGCCGAGTTCCAACAGTGGTCGACCAGAGAGCCAGAACGTATTTCAAACGTTGCCCGTTTGTGTTGTCACTCATCGACTATTGGTCCCCGTGTTCACTTGGAGTGAACGAACAACTCACACACAACGTAAAAATTTACTACATTCTAGAAAAGAAAAAAGAAAACTAAACTGCAATTCTCCAAATGTATTGACATGTGGTCTACCAGACACAGAAGGCTCTTATAATTGAAGATTACAAGATCCCTAATAAAAACAACAACAACAACAACAACAACACACAAGCAAAGTAGGTTTGGAGGAATTAAGTCCACACTAGGACAAATAAAAAGTACAATACAGGGTCGATAACATTCGGGGGGTGGGGGGGTTGCTTAAAATTGTATTAACATGGCATTTTCTCATGACACGGCAGACATTAAATAAATGTTTTAAATATAATTCCCAGATGAAGCAACCTCGCCAAGTGGTTACTCTGCCATAAATGGTTTAGATTGATATGTCCATCAATTCAGGCCAAAACATTGTCGATACTTTTTTTTTTTAAAGAACTAATGAACAAATGCAAGGTTTTACACCAAGGGAATTACATGCATTTAAAATTCATTATGCAAACCAGGGAGAAAATTTACAAATCAAAATATGAATTTATTTTTCAGGGGATTTGGTCAGAGTTTCGGCACAAAATGAACAACGCCATGGTGGAATCCCAGAGTGTAACTATGGACTAAAATATTTTTAAAAAGTACAATCAGGAGCTTTATAAAGTGACATTATTATTACCATACAGCAATGTCTTTCTTACTGTATAAGAGCTATAAATATTGAACTGGGTACTACAACATTACCAAAAGATGCCTGCAATTCAGGGATTATAAAGAAACCGTGGTTCATATCTTGCACCCTGAGGCGAAGAGGTTGTGATTGTATACTGCAATATCTCTTATTGCCGCAAGGTACAAGATAACCTCTTATCGTTACACAGACCTCATGAGTTTACGATCTCGTGGTTCAGATAGACACGAAACAAACAAACATTACAATCATGATTATCGATCGAAACATCAACACTCTTAAAAAGCGGACACTTCTTCCCCCCCTCCACCACACCAACAAAAAGGTCCTGCCCCCCCCCCACCCCCAATATATAAGTTAACATTCAAATAATGATTTAACACTTCAAGCAGTAGCGTAATCAAACCACGTGGGAGGGATGGTGTGCGAAACATCGATGACATCAAATTGCCAAAAAAGATGCACACAAAAATAAAAAAGGAACAGAGGGCTGGGAAAATACCATAGCAGCATTGATTCAAACCCTGTGTTGATTATCCACCTTATGGGGTGCAAATACAATGACGTTCCTCAAAAACAGCCTCTCAGCTTCACTTATTATCCTGGTAGTAAGCTATGGCTTGTGGTTTTAATTGCTGTATATAGGTATAAAGGGAAAAGGGAAAGATATAATCAAACACAGAGGCGATTATGTGTAGACTTATTGTGTTGCTGGACCGGGTAAAATACTCCAAAAATGTGCGTGTTTTTATGTTAAATACAACATCCCATGAATTTCCCTTCCTCCTGAATTGATTCCCATACAGGATTATTCTGTGCTGGTGAAAACCCTGTGCTTTACTCACTAGGGCTACTGTACATAGAAGTTATATGTACCTTGACTTGTTGTGTATTTAGGTTACAAAAATAAGTTGTGTTGATTTTGTTGTGCCTTTTCTTTTTCTTCTTTTTTTCCTCCTCTTGAGTGGATATGGTGCGCAATGGCACCGTTTGTGCCTCACAACATTATTTGGTAGTCGGTAAGGGGTCTTGGTGATATTATGGACAAAAAAACACAGCATCGTAATACATCTGCATCATGTAACAAATGAACCTTTACATCAGTTAAGGCAGAAGGCCGTGTCACATCTGCGGTGAGTGCTGCTGCAACCATGGCAACAGTCCCTTTGACCATGCTATTTGGGAGCTATTATGAGGACCTGCCGGTGCGTTATGAAAGCTCACAGTGTATTGGGCTTGGATATAGGTACAGTATGGGCAAAAATAGTTAATATCTTCTGAAAAACACAGTTGGACCTGAGGAATATCCAATTACTGCCCTGCCACTTCCACTTTGTACAACGAGATGTGAACAAGATGTACGAATTCACACGCATTTACGTTCATGTAAAAAAAAAAAATGTCAGCCCATGAAAGAACTTGTCCTCTATGTCACTAATGGGGGCAACACTGAGAGGACAATGGCGATTTCAGTGCAACATACAACACTGCAGAGCAAGCGGCAAAGCTAGCGCAACAAATACAGCTATTAGTGATGTTTGCTATAGAACTACCATCACAGGGTACATTAATTTGAGAGCATAAGGAGTACAAGAGGTGCTTACAATCCTACTTCATATACCTCACATCTTTTAACAACTGCTATGACGGAAACTCATCACTTCATTACACTGCTAGAACAAGGTCTTCTCCGCTCCACTGTGAGTTGTCTCAGTAACACACAGACACAAGTTGTGCTATACTGAGATGAGTACACAAAGCCTTGCCTATGAAGAGTGTGTCTATTTGCCTGGTTAGGCCAGAGATGATGCATATGTGACGGCACATTTCTGAACCAGAGTGTAGCTGTAGCATTGAGACGAGCAACCGAGATACCTCACATCCGACTCGATGCAAACGGGTGAAAGTCTTATGTGGCTCAAACGTGGCTTGAACTGATAAAAATAAAATAAAATTATGAATCGGTTCACTTTCTTTCTCTCTCCCTCAAAGTCTCAGAAACGTTCACAATAATCCCAGGAGAGAAGGAGCACTGCTTGTAAGAAGTGAGTTCTCACAACAACCCTGCTTCGCCTCTTGGAGCAGTGGGCCTCCGCAGAGAGTCTGAACTGCAGAGACCCTGCGGTGAGAAATGGCTCCAACGAAGGTCGTAGCCGCGTGATGCAACCGACCGGCGACAATTCTTCTGAAAACACCAAAGCAAAGTACCAGAGAGTTTGTGTTCCCTAAAACTCACATGTGTACCCTTTCCCCAGACACTTTGATTTAGGCTGCGTCCCACTCCCTTTGGCCCTACGGCTTGGCCCTACCCCTCGAGTCACCCTTCAGAACGGAGCCACAAGGGGTGAATTGCATTACGAAATGGGACAGCACTAGCACTCAGTTGCCGACAGCGTAATGACGCAACTCACCCACGCGCTGACTGTTTACATTACTTACAGGCAGCTTACATCAGAAGGACCATGAAGCTTGCTCTGCATACCATGTAAATTATAATGAATGTCTTCAGTGTTTATGCTTGTATATAAAAAGGTTTTTGGTATCAAACACTTGACATTTTGTGTTGTTATTTTGTAGCACAAGTTTAATCAAATGTTAGTCAGGTTCTTTATATTCATACAGTATGTCAGTCAAATAGAAAATGAAATGGGTGAGACTATAATAAAGCATATACAGTAGTACTACATGGTATTGCATGGTACTACGTGGCAGTATAGCGTACTACATGATACAACAGAATATGACCATGGTAGTACAGGGTACAACATGGTATTGCAGGTTAATACAGAGTACTGCAGTGTATTACCTGGTAGTGGTAGTACATATTAACCTTTTACTTCTAGGTTCTCTTGATATAAATTCTAGTAATTTGCATGTGTAAAGAGAATACAAATACACTGCAAATATTAACTTTCTATTCTATTTCTATAATTGTAGAAAATACATTTTAATAAATTAATTTACCCCCCCCCCCCCCCCCCCCCAATACAGTACCCACACTATTGTTCTGGCATTTTGTCAACCATGCGTTGAACCAGGGCCAAGAAGCGATCTGTTTTCCTCCCCCTCAAATGTATATACTCTCTTTTAGAAACTCTTAAACAGTACTGTAAATTTGTATATCTTGTAGTGTCACGATACGATACCTTGAAAAGTATCGATATTCGATACCATTTTCGATACCACGGGGAAAAGATTTTAATGTTAAAATGTAAATTTCTTTATTAAATTTATTTTATTTAGCTTTTGTTGCTGGTCGATTCTCCTCACCTTCTCTCTGGTATTATAAGAGAAGAGAAATATAACACTTTTAAAACCCTTTGTTTCTCTTTAGATCAGACATTTAAAAATAACTAAATTATCTAATCTAATCTTAGAAATTAAGTAATGTTAATAGTACTTTGATTGAGAACTTTATTAACAGATTGCAGAATGGGTACAACACAATGTTGTTTCCTTCTTTTGATTCTATTATATGTACCACTGTATTGCACATCGTTGCGGGCAAGACCACCCGCATTTCATTGTATACCTGTATGCCGTGACAATTAAAACTCTTGACTTGACTTGATACAGTACGGCTCAATACAAAACAACTGCTAAGAGGATGCAGACCAGAAAAATACTTTAGTCTTGTTTACATCGGGGTCCCCCATTTTCAATTCACCAGGAATGCGTGTTAAGCATAACAGCATCTAAGTTAATTTACTTCTGACCATTATAGTCAAAGTATTTTCCTATGAACTGAAACTCATAAGATCACATAAGGCTAGCTTCATTGGCGTTCAGTTACAGCTATATTGGCCAACGTTAGCCAGCCAGCTACTGCACTACGAACTGCCAGCTGGCTACCTTTAACAACAGCCAGCTAGCCAGCTACTACACTACGAACTTCCAGCCAGCTAGCTGGCTACCCCAATCCACAACAGCCAGTCAGCCAACCGTACAAAATACAGTCTCAGCCAATCACATCGATTTGTACAGTTAGTTGGCTCCACTCCATTGCGAATTAAAAGGTGCAGCCAGCACAGACCGTATTAGCTGGCTACAGTTGCTGGGTGGCTAACGTTAGCTAGCTAGCTAGCCAACAGCTTCAAAAACGAACTCCAATGGTGGTATCAGCCTTTGATATGAGCTATCAGTAGCTAGCCAGCTAGTCAGCTACATAACGTTAGACAACGCCTCATGCTTTTAACTAAAGTGAATAGTTTACTGGGCCATTTTCAAGTGATGTTGAAAGAGGAGCTGCACTCTTGCTCTCTTCAGAGCGAATGAGAGATGTTGACACTAGACGGGTCTGTGGGGAGGAGGGGCAGGGGCAATGCACTGGGAGCAGCGTGTGTGTGCATCAACAACTTGCTGTAGGATGAGAGAAGACAGCGTGCCAGCTGGTATCGATAGTGCAGAAAGTATCGATATTGCGGGAAATTAGTATTGAAACTGTTTTAAATATTCAGAATCGATATGTATCGAAAAATCGATATTTTTGACAACAATAATATCTTGTATGTCATAAATATCTGGATGTAACAGTACTGTTTATCTGTATGTCATAAATGTTATGATGAATTGAAAATGGGGGACCCTGATATAAACAAGGCGAAAGTCTTTCTCTGGTCTGCATCCCAATTGTGTGTATTGAGCCGTACTGTATTGTACTGTACCCATTCTGCAATCTGTTAATAAAGCGAGAGAGATCATATAACTAGGGTTATAGGATAACCACGAATTTGCGATTTTTTATTGGTTTGTCATGACATACATAATCCAACATATGTGTAACATATTCCAGTTGACTGTATATTTTTTTAATGATTCGTTACGAAGAAATCAATACGTTTACTACATTTGTCTAAATTACTGGTACCGCTCCGCCATTTTATTTTTCTTTAGATTTGCGAAAGGTTTGCAGTGCATTCTGGGAAATACCATCTCCCCCTTGAAATCGAGCCTGCATCTTGGCAGACTCCATTTGTAGGGCCATTTGGAGGGCTGAAACGTCACTACCCCTTGATCCAAAGTGAAATGGGACACCCCTACACTTCGCGGGAACGCGCAAAACGGAGCCGTAGGGCCAAGCCGTAGGGCCAAGGGGAGGAATGGGACGCAGCCTTAATCTGCGTGCTAACGGGGGGGCCCTTGTTCCCCCCCCCCCCCCCCACCCCCACACCACACCACCTTACGTGCTGCGGTAGGTCTTGATAATGTCTTTGATCTGTCGTCTGCAGATGGGGCAGCAAGCGTTGGACATCTTCTTGAGCTTGATGCCGCAGGGGTAGCAGAGACACATGTGGCCGCAGGCGTAGATAACCGTGTCCACCGTGTTCTCGTAGCAGACGGAGCACTCGTCGGGCCACACCCGGTCGCCCGTCGGGAAGGTGGGCGACATGGGGAGGCCGCCGGGAGACTTGGGGAGTCCACTGGGTGAATCGGGCATCGTTCCTGCCGTGTGACAAGACAAGAGTGACCTTTTAACCTCAGGCGTCGGTTCGTGCAGGATATTTATTTGGTCAAAAAGGAAGATGTGCTAACAGTGGTGTAAAGTAACTAAGTAATTTTACTCGAGTACTGTACTTAAGTACAATATCGAGCTACTTGTACTTTACGTCAGTATTTTCATTTTAGGGAACTTTATACTTTTACTCCACTACGTTTCAAAGGAAATATTGTACTTTTTTACTCCACTACATTTATCTGAACCCATCGGTTACTAGTTACTTTGAAGAAAAATATTTTGCATAGAAAACATGGCAAAAATGTATGAAGATTATATGCTTGAAGCCTGTGAATTTCAAGAGGACGTAATCAGAGAAGCATAACTGGACCACGTACCACTTTAACATAACCTTTAATCAGAGCAGCATAACAGGACCACCAACCACTTTAACATAACTTTTAGAGGTCATAACAAACATTATGTAGAATGCATAATTTTACTTTACTTACTTTTAAATTCAATAGAAAATACTTCTCTACTTTTACTTAAGTAGAATGTGAATGGAGGACTTGTACTCATTTATCTGGGTATTTCTACGTTTGCTTAAGTGAAGGAACTGTGTACATCTTCCACCACTGTGTGCTAATGACACATTTATCGATAGGGTTAAAAAAAAATGTAAAGCACACATCCCACATCAATTAGCTGTAACGACGTACTGCCAGATGTGTCGTTCTCCGTCTCTCTCCCAGCAGTAGCAGCGGCGGCCCGTGAGGGACTAGCTGATGTTCCTATAGCAACCACAGGATGACATCTGCCTGCCACCATGCAGTGCCCCACTCAGCCCCCCCCCCCCATGCCGGTTGATTGATAACCAGATTCGGTGACGATAGCCCCCGCTATAGCTAGTGTGTGTGTACCTACCACCCGCCGAGGTGCAGTAGGCTGCGGAACACAGCCCTCCGTTCAGGATGGGATCGGAGCTGCCGCTGCCCAGGGCGCTGGGAGTGTGCGGGGAGGAGGAGGGCGAGCCAGGGCTGGACGACGTGGCCCCCGGCTCCCTGACGGGGGTGGAGCCTGTGGAGAGAGGGAGGAGTAAAATGTTTGTTGTTTATTAGATTGAGCGAAGATTAAATGTTCTCATTAAATGTTCTCTGACTCCGGAGAAGATGGCAAGCGCACGGCATGTTCCTTTAAAAAGTGGAATAGTTTGAATCACGTAGGGACATAGTTAGTAGTACATTGTAAAATAGTCAATAATCCATAACAGTGATGACGATGTGACATAATATTTTTTTATTATCTTTTTCCCCTCCTTCTTTTTCCGATTTTTCTCCCATCCCACCCTTCCTGGTTGTTGCGCACTTTCCCCTACTGTTGGTCCGAGAGGCCGGAGACTGTCACATGCTTTCCTCCGACGCATGTGCAGCCTGCCGGCAGCCAGCCTGGCCGTGCAGATTCTCACTGGGAGAGTGTAACGTGTGGGAGGCCGCACTACCTCTCTGAGATCCTACCCTCGCTGAGCAGGCGCCCCGACCGAACTGTAGGGGTCGCTGTCCACAACGCCCAGGACCCACCCGCCAGCTTTCCCACCCTCTAATACAGCCAATTGTATTAGTGTGAACGGCCAGCCAAGCTGGTGATAACGCCGGGAGCTGGATTCGAACATGCGAACCAAGCATCTCCGGCGTTGGTGACGAACGCAATCTCCGCTACGCCACCTGACCGCCCCCAACACTGATGTTTTTAAATTACATAATTTCACCATCAGTGAAGGCAAGGGGAATGACAACCGCAATGCTCAACAAATTAGCATGCAGCACATTAGATGTCTAGCATGCTAAGAAGTGTGCTTGTAATAATCAACAATTCCCATCAAATGCTGTGCCGCAACTGATCACAAATGCGTATGACTTTAACGATATACCCTGAGGCTTGTTGTCATGAAAGAACACACTGACAATAATTGCATCAAAATCGAGCAGCAGAAGGCGTCTCAAACATTTGTAACCCCTCTTATTGCAGGACACTGGGACAGATACCCTGACGAAGGCCCTCGTGCGGCTGTAAGGCGGCGAGACTGAACATTAAATGGTATGTCTATTTTCCTGGACAGTCGGTATGAAGAATGTGTCTTTCCGGTGTGGCAGCGCCACTCATCGCCAACACTGACCAGCAGTGTTGTAGTACTACATTTTCAGGACATGTGACTCGACTTGGACTTGAGCACTGATGACTCGGACTTGGACTCTAGCATTGACTGCATTCGGACTCGGAAGGTGCACCATTTCAAACTCCCTTTGAAATGGTGACCGCTGTGTCATTTATGTTTCATGTAGACCTTCTTTTATTTGTATGTCAGCTCTTTGACTGCCAGAGTGGAGTGGACTCAACCTTGATGACTTGGACTCGGACTAGGGTAATGGGGACTCGGACTCTGGCTCTTCTTTGGTGACTCGGACTTGAACACCAGGGACTTGAGACTCGACTCGGACTCAAGATTTAGTGAGTCGACTACAACACTGATGACCGGTGACGTCATGTTGACAGCTTGGCCCTGACTGATGTCCCGGCAGCCTGCGTCTCTCTCTCTCTCTCTCTCTCTCTCTCTCTCTCTCTCTCTCTCTCTCTCTCTCTCTCTCTCTCTCTCTCTCTCTCTCTCTCCAGTATCGTATCACCTGTGCAAATCGTCTGATCAATCTGAATGAGGCTCGCAAGCGGTAGATGCCAGCAACCCGGCCATATGTCCATTTTGATTATGGACCATGCAAACAGAAATGCATTCAGGCAGACAACCGCTGCCCCTCTCTCTCTCTCTCTCTCTCTCTCTCTCTCTCTCTCTCTCTCTCTCTCTCTCTCTCTCTCTCTCTCTCTCTCTCTCTCTCTCTCTCTCTCTCTCTGTGCTCCCTGTTCTCTACCTGGAGACTAATACGGAAGGTCACGTGACGTGATGGGAGTCTGAGGTCATTCCATAAGCACTGCGGCAGACTATATTAGAGCCCGTCTCTTTGAAGTGAAGCATATCAGGGTGTGGTGTGGTGTTAAGGTTAAGGTGCGATCAAAGGGCCTTTTTTGTTTGTGTACAGGGGTTGCTCTGGTGCCCCCAAAGCCCCCGTGATCTATAATGTGCCCACCGTACGAGTGTATGTACGCATGCCTGTGTACATATATCACACGACATCACCTACTAAACCTAAAGCCCTACCCCACCGCCCGCTCTCTTCCATAACAACCCCAGAACCTCATTTAGGATCCACGTCTTTCATCAGCCCCTGTCAACGAGGCCTCCTAGCGTGACTGGATCCCCCACGGACCCGTTCCCTCACCCCCCCCCCCCCCCTCTCTCTCCCTCCTCCCTCTGTCCATCTCTCTTCGTTAATCCCCGTGGCAGGCGGACCCCCACCCCTCCTCCTCCTCCCCAGGGCAGCTGACGTGGGATCTGTGGTGCCCAAACCTGATCCTGTCTGTTCACCACCAGATTAACTAGACCACTGTGGACAGCTGTCTCTCTGGCATTCTGCCTGTGTCTCGTCTCTCTCTCTCTCTCTCTCTCTCTCTCTCTCTCTCTCTCTCTCTCTCTCTCTCTCTCTCTCTCTCTCTCTCTCTCTCTCTCTCTCAGCCCCTAACCCTTCTCATCCATCTATTCATCCACAGACATCTACTAGAAAGAGGCTGCCCTACCAAAGTATGCCGCTATGGGAGGTATGCAAACTATGTGACACGGGCTGGCCCGCATGGAAAGCACTGTGTGTGTGTGTGTGTGTGTGTGTGTGTGTGTGTGTGTGTGTGTGTGTGTGTGTGTGTGCGCGTGCGTGTGTTTGTGTTTTTGAGAAAGAAAGCACCTGAGTATCTGCCCATATGTGTGTGTGTGTGTGTGTGTGAGAGAGAGAGAGAGAGAGAGAGAGAGAGAGAGAGAGAGAGAGAGAGAGAGAGAGAGAGAGAGAGAGAGAGAGAGAGACCACCCGGTCCCTTGACAGGGTCCCCTTCTCCTGGATGGATGGTTGGGAGAGGACATCTGTATAAAGTGGTGGGGGGGGGGGGGGGGGGGGCATCTCCAGGGTTCTGTTTATAGATTGAGAGACTGATGGATGAGAGGAGCGGAGCAGACAGAAGAGGAGTACGAGAGGCCCCTTGTGAATAGTTTACATTAACATTTCCTTTTTCTTAATTGGTATTTAAATTGGTATCTTACAAATAAGCGCTGTATACAAATTATATAAAACAGTTCAGAATTTACATACACAGACGAGTCGACGACACACATAAAATACATATACAGTATAAATATTAACAAAGGTACAATGCTCCTTTACATGGTGATTATTGACTTACTATCTTGTTTTTACGTTATCTTACATTATGTATCACCTAGTTATTGTAGCAAATAGTTAGGAGGATATGTATTGCATAGCGGCCCCAGCTTCTATATAATCTATGAAGGGGTGGCAGGTCTTTCTCAATGGAACCTCCAGTTTGAGGTGCTGCATAACATCTCTGATCAACGTAGCGTGAGCCTGTGTCTGTAAATGGCTGCATTTATATAGCGCTTTTATCCAAAGCACTTTACAATTTGTTCCTCACATTTTACCCATTCACTCCACAGATGGTGGAGGCGACCATGCAAAGGGGACAACCTGCTCATCAGGAGTAATTAGGTGTTAAGTGTGTCATCTAGGGTTCTCTCTCCTGATTGGATAAAGTGGGAAGGGATACCAGAAAAATGTATGTTATGTTTACTGCAGAGCGAAGGGACAGGGAGACCCATGTTACAGGCCAAACACTCTATATCAGTGATGGCTGTTGTAATCTAGAGATATTTAACACTTATTTTAACAGAAAAATACCACTTACAGTACCTTTAAATATAGAGTTCCAAATATTTTATAATTTAGCCAGAACATGTGCCCCAACAAGACAGGAAATACCCCACAGCAGTCACACTAAGGATCAATATTAGAATACACTTTAGAAAGCTTGACCTTTGTATAAGACAATGCCTGGTAGGTACATAATTATAGATGCAGAGTGCACACACCCTCCTGTCTATACATTGCTCCTTCATTCAACTAATGCCCAAGTCCTCCTCCCAAGCGGTTTTCAGAAGATCTAGGGATATATCCAATTGATTAGACAGACATGTAGTTCAAGATATATGATATTACCCCCCTAGACAAAGGGCTCTCCATGGCAGAAAAAAGGAAATCCCACTCGATCCGGTCAAACGCTTTTTCAGCATCTAATGAAATGAGCACCTCTGGGCTTTGGGGGTTTGGACTAGGAGAGTAAATAATATTGAAAAGTCTATAAAGGCTTGAAAATAAATGTCTATTCTTAATAAAGCCAGTTTGATCTTGTGAAACGATTGTGGGACGGGCTTTTTCTAGACGGGTGGCCAGTGTTTTAGCTAGTCATTTGTGTGTCTACATCTAAAAGGCTGAGAGGTCTAACCCTTTCACTGCCACACAACAAATGGTTAACCATTTCACTACCAACCGTCTGTAGTGTGGTAGTGAAAGGGTTAACATTCTGTAGTGTGGTAGTGAAAGGGTTAAAAGAGTATTCAAGTCCAGCAGGAAGAAGCGACAACACGCCAATGGGCATCGAGCCCAACGACTATCAAACTATGGTCGTAGGGGCAATCTTTTGTGTGGTAAAACTCAGCAGCTGATTCCGGAGTGTTGAATTTGTGCCTGACACCATTGCAGTTCACAGAGAGGACAGCAGGGAAGAATAGACTGTACTTGCTCTTGCCACGCACAGCTTAGCTTTCACTGGATTGAAGGCAGCTTGAGGTTTGCCGACCTTGGAGAGGCCCCAGAATTCGCTCCATTTTGGCACAGTAGTGCAGCCGCACGACGATGGGCAGAGGACCTCACCTTTCTTCAGTTTGTGGGCCAGAGATATAAGGGCGTGATCAAGTTCTCAGGACCCAATACCTCCGGAAAGAACTCAAAGGACGGAAAGACAACAAACAAGCGGTTGGGTCGTTGCGCTGCCCTACTGTCGGTCTGGGGAGGGTGTAGACTACCACATGCTGCCCTACTGTCGGTCTGGGGAGGGTGTAGACTACCACATGCTGCCCTACTGTCGGTCTGGGGAGGGTGTAGACTACCACATGCTGCCCTACTGTCGGTCTGGGGAGGGTGTAGACTACCACATGCTGCCCTACTGTCGGTCTGGGGAGGGTGTAGACTACCACATGCTGCCTTACTGTCGGTCTGGGGAGGGTGTAGACTACCACATGCTGCCCTACTGTCGGTCTGGGGAGGGTGTAGACCACCACATGCTGCCCTACTGTTGGTCTGGGGAGGGTGTAGACTACCACATGCTGCCCTACTGTCGGTCTGGGGAGGGTGTAGACTACCACACACTGCCCTACTGTCAGTCTGGGGAGGGTGTAGACTACCACATGCTGCCCTACTGTCGGTCTGGGGAGGGTGTAGACTACCACATGCTACCCTGCTGTCAGTTTGGGGAGGGTGTAGACTACCACATGCTGCCCTACTGTCGGTCTGGGGAGGGTGTAGACTACCACATGCTACCCTGCTGTCGGTTTGGGGAGGGTGTAGACTACCACATGCTGCCCTACTGTTGGTCTGGGGAGGGTGTAGACTACCACATGCTGCCCTACTGTCGGTCTGGGGAGGGTGTAGACTACCACATGCTACCCTGCTGTCGGTTTGGGGAGGGTGTAGACTACCACATGCTGCCCTACTGTCGGTCTGGGGAGGGTGTAGAGTGTAGACCATCACATGCTGCCCTACTGTTGGTGTGGGGAGGGTGTAGACTACCACATGCTGCCCTACTGTTGGTCTGGGGAGGGTGTAGACTACCACATGCTGCCCTACTGTTGGTCTGGGGAGGGTGTAGACTACCACATGCTGCCCTACTGTTGGTCTGGGGAGGGTGTAGACTACCACATGCTGCCCTACTGTCGGTCTGGGGAGGGTGTAGACTACCACATGCTGCCCTACTGTTGGTCTGGGGAGGGTGTAGACTACCACATGCTGCCATACTGTCGGTCTGGGGAGGGTGTAGACTACCACATGCTGCCATACTGTCGGTCTGGGGAGGGTGTAGACTACCACATACCTCCTCTGATACATGTGGAGTCGCCAGCCGCTTCTTTTCACCCGACAGCGAGGCGTTTTACTGGGCGAGTGCAACACATGTGCATCTCTGGCAGCTAAGGGTCAGTGGCATTATTTGTCAATTAGTGTCGAGCTTGAGTGTTACACTCTGAATGCATAGTATTATAGACATATTAGTAGGGATGCCCCGATCGATCGGCCACCGATCGTTATCGGCCGATAATTAGTATAAATATGCGATCGGGGAATTCCGATAATTAGTCATATTCGCCGATCGCGGAAACTGATCAAGTGGATATCTCACTCGCTTGTCTCAGACGCACAGGACCTGCAAACTGCTCCTCCTCCCTAGCCCCGCCCGTACCCGTGTAGAGTTTGTAAACACAGAGGAGGTCTGCTGAGTCTAGATAGTGCATTCGACCTGAGCTAACGTTAGCTACCTAGCTATCGTTACTGTTTAAACAAAATTACCCAGTCAACTATTCACTTTTAGTAGGCATTGTCTAACGGTATTTAGCCGGCTAGCTACCGATAGCTCCTGATATCAACAAATGCTCCAGCAAGTCTTGTAGTGCATGTTGATACCTCCGTTAGCTCGCGTTAGCTGACGTTAATTCACTGTTCAAAACGAAATGTCCGATTGAACTAAATAGTTGTCTTAACGTCATCTAGCCGGCTAGCAGTAGCTACAGATAGCTCCTGATATCAATGTCTTATAACATTGATTGAATGCGTATTCGAGCTGAGGGCTTGCTGAATGTGAAATGACCAAAGCACTTAACGTTACCAATGGGGTCCCGCTGCAGCGCCGGAGAATCCTTTTGCTCGCTATCTGCAAACAGCTGTTATAAGACATTGATATCAGGAGCTATCTGTAGCTACTGCTAGCCGGCTAGATGACGTTAAGACAACTATTTAGTTCAATCGGACATTTCGTTTTGAACAGTGAATTAACGTCAGCTAACGCGAGCTAACGGAGGTATCAACATGCACTACAAGACTTGCTGGAGCATTTGTTGATATCAGGAGGAGCTACTAGAGTACACACAGACAGTGGAGCTGTTTGCAGATAGTGAGCATTTTGACTTGTTGCGTGGTGGCGATGTCTCGCAGATAATACAAGTACAAGTCTAATTATATAATATATATATTTTATAAAAAAAAAAAAAAAAAAAATTTATATAAAATAATTTTAATTTCTTTTTAATCAAAAACGATCGGTATCGGATCGGTATCGGCCGATATGGCTCACGACGATCGGTGATCGGTATCGGTGGCAAAAAACGTGATCGGGGCATCCCTACATATTAGCATAATGGGTAGTAGTATAAGTATAGTAGCATAGTAGTAAGGTACTAATAGTAAAGAGACAATAAGAAGGTAAATTATTTTTACATTTTATTTCAGATATTTATATTAATTTATATATTCATATTTATTTCAGATATTCAGATACTCTCATGGGAAATGGCCCTATGTTGCGCCGTCTCATTCACTACCGGGTATGGTTTTGAAGTCGGTACTCGAATCACAATTGAAATGCCATTATGTGTTGATAGAAACATCTGGGAGCTCTGGGACTTCAGTCTCCTCCGTCGCCGGCTGCTCCCAGAAGGCACATTAACATTTCCTCCGTGAATTGCAATCCTCTGATTCTGCTCCCCCCCCCCCCCTATGGATCTAATGATATAGTCGATTGTCATTGAGTTTCTTATGGTCATGATGCAAAAAACATCAATACATTCCCGTTTTATACCGTGGTGAATATGAGTATAGTTTTAGAGTAATTCTGTGTAATCCCAGGAAACTCCGCCAAATTGCGTTTTACTGCATTTCACTATAAATCGTGCCATTCCTCGCCTGGATCAATAATCAATCTGAAATCAACGCTAGATTATCGGTATTATGTTTCATCATGGATGCATGAAAGGGGGGAAGGGGAAAGCCGCCCCTCCGTGCTTTGATCGCAACCAACGGGACACGCCACACACACACCACACACACGCGCCGATCGCGGGGAAATAATTATCGGATCAACGCAAGATTGATAACATATAGCCCTTACCTTGTCTATGATGTACTGCAAAAAGAATAATCCAATTATCTGATCGCCATTCCAAGTACTGATCACGATCGTGTTTCCAACGTTATCCAGCATTGAACATGAACGGGGGGGGGGGGGGGGTGACCCTCGTCGATGCACCCGTTATAGCCGCTTGTCTTGCCCGAGTATTTAGACCCCGCCCACACGCCGCAGCTCGGCCCAGACACTAAATCACATAGTTTCAAATGGAATGCAATAGCGGCGGCAAGGCGTTAGGCGGCGGTATTGGACTTTTGCGATCTCAGACCCATCCCCAGTGATAACACACAGCTGCCTGCATGTTTATGAATGGAAATAGCGAATAAAAGAAATAACGATTCAATAACGTATATATACGTGGTTGGCGTTATTCAATTGGCGGACAAACACATATATATGCGTGAACGGCGCTGAATGATTTAATATCCTATTCAATGTCACGGAGCTGTATGTTGCATGGAAAAGGCATATTGGGACTCCAAAGGTGCAGTACCGGCCAGATCCTGGTAGTGGCGCTGTCTCGAGAATGCAGTAACCCCTGTTGCAGACCGGGTGTCACACTGAAAATGCTCCGGGCGGACTTTTCTGTTAGCCTGAAGCGAGGGCTTCACCCAATCGCATTGAATACTTTTTGGGACGCCCGATTCATTATGCTGTGGAGGGTTATGGCGTGGGCCAAATGGACATATGATCTACCAGATGCCGATCAAATAATTGGAAAATTATTTTTGGAATCCAACCGGCCAAAGGTAAGAGCAATTTGACGTCAATTTCAGCTTGATCGTGCAAGGATTTCATAGCCATCCCCCAGATCAGCGTATGTTGTGGTAATAACGAATGCCGTTATTGGCAATCAATTAATCAGAAACGACCCCCCCCCCCCCCCCCTTTCATGCATTCATGATGGAACATACTACCTATCATATGCATTTGGATTTTTAACTGTAGCGTGTGTAGGGACTAAACGCCAATGGATTTAACGTTATTAGCTTCGTGGCTTATAAATAGCCTCAGGAATGATCCCAGATCATTCCCATATAACACTCATATTCACCACGGTATAAAACGGGAACGTATGGATGGGAAAAAAAATTCTTTTTGCATCTTGAATGGAAGGTTCTTACTGTCAATTGGATATTGGATCCATAGCTATAATATAAAATATAGATTTAGCTCTACAAACAATGTGACGCACAGTGCAAGTGTGTAATGAAAACATGGCCTAGTTACAGCAAGCCCTGTCTAATGGCTGGCACCCAATGTTAAGAGAACGTTTTTTTTATACATTTTTAGGTTGGTTAAAACTGGTGATGGGAAAGCAGATAGCGGGTTGTAGCCTGAGGTCATGCCTTGCACCGGTGATACTAATAGTATCTCCTCTCTCATTCAGATACTGTCTTGAAGAGAAAAAGAGGTGTTTTTGGGTGGCAGGACACGGTGATGTGCTTTTGCGATGTTTATCTCTATAATAAAGTGTGTGTGTGGGAGAGTAAGAGAAAGAGACAGAGAGAGATAAGGAAGGAAGGAACAAACGTTTGCATCTGCACGTGTGTGTGTGCACCAGTGTTTACTTGTACTTGAGTTCAGGACTGATTTTCAGGACTCGTGATTTGACTTGGACTTGAGCACTGATGACTCGGAAGGCACAGACGAGGACTCAGACTTGTTAATTGATAAATACAGTTATTTATTTATTTATATTTGTAATAGGCCCTAATCATTTGGCATTTGTTTGGCTATTGTGTCACAAAGTAAATAAACTCCCATTGAAATGGTGACCGCTGTGTCATTTATGTTTAATGTAGATTGTTGTTGTAATGTTTTTTTTAAAATTGTATGTCAGCTCAGACTCAACCTTGATGACTTGGACTCTACCCCCCCCCCCCCGTGTACAACGCTGTTACATCATCAAGGTGTAAATAGTTCCTGACCACATCAGCAGCCCCTGCTACGAGACAGAACAAGATCTGCAGCCAGGGCAGCACGCTGTCAAAGAGCACACAGCGCTGTACCAACTCACGTCATATGCTGCCCTTTAAAGGCTCATTAAAGACCAGGGTTGAGTCAGGCTGCGACGGTGTGTGTGTGCAGCACGTGTGTGTGTGTGTGCGTGTGCGTGTGTGCGTCACAGTCAATACTACAAAGGAAATGCAGCACCAAAAGTGAATGTATTTAAAGATACAGTACAATGAAAATCATTAACAGAAGGTATGTTGACGTAACATTACCCAAAATGCTATTGTTGTTGTTAAAGTGATGACTAAATCCCTTTGATATCTACAAAATCAAGCCATTTCAGATATCCTATCTGCTTCCTTTGAACTATTGCATAATATACACTGACCACCCCGATTGGCCCATCTACAGTAGCTGCTCTGATTGGCCCATCAGTCACATCCACATCTACATCTACTGTACTACTGACTGGTGCTCACCAGCAGCATAGGCCCCTACACTGAGTCCTGAACAGTCAATCATCTATATAGTGTCTAGTGGACAGAAGTCCACGCCCCCCTAGCCTACTGAGAGTTGGTGACCTAATATCAAAACAAATGATACTTCTGAAGCAATGAGCTTTTTTATTACCGAATTAAAACATAATTATACTGGATCTTTAAGGGGAGAGAGAGCGAGAGAGAGAGAGAGAGAGAGAGAGAGAGAGAGAGAGAGAGAGAGAGAGAGAGAGAGAGAGAGAGAGAGAGAGAGAGAGAGAGAGAGAGGAAGGAAGGATGGATTCTGCTAACGACAGAGGAAGATACAGGGATATGAAGTGGAGGTCCATGCCAGGCTGCAGGACGTGAGAGACAGCCGGAGGAGAGGAGTGGAGAGATGACACGAGGAGACGAGGAGGGGAGCGAGTGGCGGACGCGGTGTGAGGACGTGGGCAGTGAGACGGCTCAGTCGAGTGCGAACGCGCTGACATTTTAATGGAATCCATAATACATGCGGAGTGGGCTGGCGTTTTCAGGGTGTCCTGTTTCCTCCCCCGGACCTCTTCAACTCAATACATTGGTATCCATTGGAGGGTTTAAATCCTTAATCACTAACCATTTCACCCCAGTTTGAAATCGCTTTGAATTGATAGATTTCTTCTTCTTTTATTTTTTTTATTTTTATTGCGTTGCTCAATGCGTATTCTCGACATCACAGAGGCTTGCCCTTAACGATCTATCGAGATTAAATAAAGACTGAACGTATGTATGGTTTGCACTGATATACCATATACAGTACATAGGGCAACAGTGGCTCAGGAGGTAGAGCGGTCGTCTGGTAATCGGAAGGTTCCCGGTTCTATTCCTCCTGGCAGCGTGTCGACCTTAACCCTTAACTGCTCCTGATGAGCAGTTGGCACTCCGCCATAAGTGTGTGAATGTGTGAGTGAATGGCTGAATGTGAGGCATAAGTTGTGAAGTGCTTTGGATAAAAGCACTATATAAATGCAGTCCATCAAATTTTTTCCATCTAATCATCGAATCATTATGAAATCATAGGATTTTGGTGGAATGTTGATGATACTGAAGGCAGCCCATGAGTTCCTTATATACCCCAGGGAATTAAAGTATTATGTCTTGACATTGAGTAATCTTGTACATTAGATAAAGTACACTTCTTAAGTCTGTCAAACTGAACCACCCATGTTGGCTCTAGGCATTCCATTAAATTGCATGAGTCCCAGATCAGTTAAGAAAACACATTATCTTTATTCAATCATTTCCTAAATGGAAACTACAGCCACGCTCAGTGTGTGGTATTAGGTCTCTCTAGTGCTCTCCCATCGAGCGAAGGCATCATGTTAGAGCACTTGGCTCACTCACATAATACAAGTATGCATACAATAAGACAGAGATATGACTGTAGCTCATCATTGTAGCTCATATCATGCCAGTTAGGATACCCTGTGTTTACTGCACCTTGTGTATACTGTTTACTTTTACTCATAGTATATATTCAGATTCAAATTCTTTATTGCCTAAACCTTATTGTAACGTATAATATAACCGATAGGGCATACAGATCCTCATCTGCACCTTTGTTTACACTGTTTATTTTTCTCATATTTTTATATTCCGAGTTAATTATATTGTTGACACTGTTAATTTGTTCTCATATTTTTATATTCAGATCTAATTTAATTTATTCTGCTATTACCCTGCCCATACCTGTACCTCCCCTGCCCCCTCCGCCATGGTGCTATGACGCCTGAATTTCCCCAAGGGGATCAAAGGAATCTATTACCGGTAACTCATCTTAGCTTGGTTCAATTAAGAGTACAAAGAGCTGCTACTAACGATCATTTAAGTGATCGATTCATCCAACGATGAATTGATTAAACAATTGATCTAAACAATACATTTTATTCCCCCCCCCCCCCCCATGAATACACACTGAAATCAAAGCATGCACTTTTAACAGGTTCTTTTCTGACGCTTTGGAAAATGTATTTCCAAAAATGGAACTGATCATTTTTAAATTATCATTCTTTTTATAAGCAATTTCTTTGATTCAGTAGATTAATCGTGACACCACTATATGTAAAGAAATATAAAATGTTCTCTGAAATAGATACTTATTAGATACATTTCTCTTCCATACTATCTCGTGTTCTATCTAGGCTTGCCACGGTAGTCTGTGTTACCGCTGTTACTCAGTGTTCAGCCATCCACCAAGTACATTACTTGCCCACTGCCCTGCTTTTCTTTCTTTTTTATAGAAGTAAACCCCATTTAGTTCATTTTTACATTTCAGTGCCCACATTCAAATGAAAAACGCAAATTTGTAAAGTTATCAAGCATGTAGATCAACATTGTAAACCGAACGTACGGACAGCTATTTTTAGGTTTCACTTTCACTTAGTTTTAACTTCACGTGAAGGAGAGAAAGAAGGCTCTAGAGACGACACGGCTTGGATACACAATGATAGTGGAGGATTCTGAAATATTTCATATTAAACCCCGCAGCAGTGAAAGCTCAACTGGAGAGGAGCTCAGAGGACCAGTCCAGACCATGCTCTACATTGATCTGTCCGTCAATGAACACAGAAAGTGATGGAAGGTATTACTATCTGTTGGTTTATTTTTTAATTAGAACCTAGAATAGTCAACTCTGTCCAACAAATGGATACTAATCATTGAAAATGAATTAAAAACAGACATAGACGGACAAACACAGTGGATCAATGTAGCCGCATAACAATAACGATCAAAATAATAGCTCTACAGATATTGAGCGTAATTTTGTAAAATGTCCGGTGTCACTGGTTGTCATGAGTTTATTAGTCATGGGAAATTCCACATCACCATGGCAACCCTAGCTATAGCCCATGCTACCTACAATGTATGGGCCACATTCAGGGGAGCTGAAAGCCTGTGTAATAGATCTTACAGTTCCAACTGGCAAAAAGGAGGCGCATCCGGTTTTAAAAGAGCGGGAACATAACGATGACTCATGCTTCAGAGGTGGGAGGGAAGTGTCAGATCTCAACCGATAAGGAGAAGTTCCTCAAACCGTTTTTTTATGTTTCGGTTGCAGCTGCCAAGTTCTCCAGTTCCAGTAAATGATTGTTAGAAGTACTGTACCTACAGAGAGATAACCTGCAAGATGGGTTTTTTTGTTTTCTTTTTAACAGTTACCCAGGTAGTGTTTCATGTCAATGGTGATTCAGGTGATCTATTTGTGTGAGTACAATAACTTACTTAGCAACACTGCTTAGCAACAAGGGCTATTCTTACATCAACAAAAAAAACAAGGATATATACCACCCATATCAAATTAAAGGGGATATTGACCACTGAAGAGCAAATATCAATAGGCATACATACGTGTCTCATGCATTAATATGGGTGCCACGGCTGCTAAGAGCTAAGTGTGTCAACATATCACTGGACACCCATTATGGATGATGTCTTCCTTTTGACATCCTGACATGGTAAATGTTATCATATGGTTTGTTTTTAAATGACTGTAGCTGTGGATTATTGACTGCAAAACAGTAGAGTTAATGGCTTATATTCCCCCCCTCTCTCTCTCTCTCTCTCTCTCTCTCTAACCTAGCATATTGTACCGGTACTGTCCCAGTAAAAGACATGGTTGCTTCCCTTTAACCTCTCTTAACCTCACCTTCCTTTCCGCCCTCCCCGCCTTCCTCTAGCGTCATTGACAGGAGAGCGGGATATATTTAGAGGTGGCTTGTCTCCAACACGCACAAACAATGATGACACCCTGAAGAGACTTATAGGCTGTTTTCGGGGCTGCTAGGACTTCTAATTGATCTGTTAAAAGGAGAGAGAGACCCACCACCACCGCTGCACGTGCCTCTTTGCATTATAAGGCTGACGAAGACGTCTCCTATCCGTCTGTCAAACCTCCGCCGTAAACCACCAAATATCTCATTAGTGAAAAACCACTGACAGCAAAGAGGCACTGAAAAGCGCAATTATACACATCAAACCGCTACTTGACTGCGCCGTCGAGCATGTCTGTGTGCAGGGGCGTACAGTAGTTAAAAGGGGAGTTCAACCGACCTTCTTTTGGCAGATTCCTGAGCTCAACATTAATATGCAGAATGTTCTTCATAATCATATCTTGTTGCAGCTGGGCTAATTTCCTGTCTCCCGCTCCTCGTACGAAGGAGCCACAGAGCGCCCCTCCCTCGCAGCTGTCTGTCTGTGTGAAATATGCTCAGCGTGGCAAATGAAGTGCTGCCGGGAGAGACCTCCCACACACCTCTCACACCTCCCCGTCGTTATGGACGTTTAGAAAGGGTAATCAAACCTCAGGTGGTTTGCCGTCCCCCCCACACACACACCCTACTGAGATGTCATGTTGTCCCCTCTGCACATACTGCAGGTCACAGTCCTCCCACTAAGGTTCACTATACCTCGCTGACTGGCTTCCTGTTTGTTGCTTCTCTCTGGCGTGAGAGAGAGTTTTTTCCTTTTGCTAATCCTCTTGACTGTATTAAGAACGGGGGGCTTCCTGCCTCGACACAACGGGTTTTAAGTGCCGCGCCAAACAAAGCATCGCACTTGTTTTCACACGTTTTTCCGGAGTCCCGATGCAGAACCCTGGTTCCAGTCATGACCCTATTAACATCATGAACCCTAACCGCTCTATGCTACTGGTCTGGAACGGTCGGCATATAGTCCACACTGGAGACAAGTGGATCTTAAGCGCCAGAGATAAACCAAATCATTATGAAGCTTGGAAGTAGAGCCCAGCGGCTGCACTTTATGAGTCCCACCATCTCTCCTGCCAAGAGACAATCAATATCTTAATCTGCAGCTTCCTGACCCAGGATTGATCACCCGGACCGAACACCATCAACTTACCCCCCCGGTGAGAGGGCATTCATACAGCACAGTGAACATCTGAGCAAAGCGGTTGGTTATAAATGCTATAATCACTGTACGCACTCTCCTGTTGACTTACCCAGAATCCTCAGCTGGGAGACGGCCCCGTGCAGGCCGAAGAACATCCAGAGGGGCCGGGAGTTGTCGACGCACACCTGCATGCCCACATTGGTGCCGTTGTGGCTGAGGATGACCTCGCCCTCCTGGTTGACGAGGAAGCCCAGGATGTCGCTGCTCTGCAGGGGCGTGGGCACCCGACACACGGCCCAGAACTCCTTCCTGTCCACCAGGGCCTCCGGGTTGTAGGGCAGGTCGCTGGGCCGCAGCATCGCCGGGTCGCACGAGGTCACGCCGTAGGACAGCGAGCCCGAGCGCGCCGGGCTGGACTTGCTGACCTTGATGAAGACCGTCTCGCCGGTGCGCAGCGGCCGGTCGGTGAAGACCAGGGTGCGCTCCTCGCGTGCGTGCTCGGAGCGAGCCACCGTCTGCTCGTCCAGCGTCTTGATGTGGGCGCCGCGCAGCTGGTGGAAGCGGAGGTCGCTGTCCAGGGAGGAGGGCAGCAGGGAGGACTGCTGGGAGTTCAGGGAGTTCTGGGGGATGGGGCAGGAGGAGGAGGAGGAGGAGGAGGCGGGCGCCAGGCGGAGGGTGTGCCGGCGGGGGTGGCCGTTGGCGGGGCCTCCGTCCTCCTGCCGCAGGTTGAGGTCACACAGGCTGACGGAGAGGCGGGAGTCGTCGGCCTCGCGGCGCAGCGTGGAGGAGCGCACGGTGGTGAAGGAGCGTGGACGCAGGCAGTCCGGAGGAACCATTTCACTCTCTGGAGGGAGGGAGAGGGGCGTGGTGACGAAGGAGAGACAAGAGTGAAACAGGGTCAGTTCTCGTATTCCAACTTTCAACTTTCTCGTACTCCCAGTGGTAACTAAGTATTTGTACTCAAGTACTGTGAGAACTTTATACTTTTACTCCACTACATTTCAAGGGAAATATTGTACTTTTTACTGCAATACATTTATCTGAACCCATCAGTTACTAGTTACTTTGAAGAAAAAGATTTAGCATAGAAAACACAATAAGAAATGTATGAAGATTATATACTTTCACATTTGAAGCCTGTCTACTTCAGGAGGACGTAATCAGAGCAGCATAACTGGACCACATACCACTTTAACACAACCTATAGAGGCCAATGGATACACAAACGTCATGTAGAACGTGTACTTTTACTTTAGATACTTAAGTACATTCAATAGCAAATACTTCTCTACTTTTACTCAAGTATAGAATTTGAATGGAGGACTTTTACTTTTACCAGAGTACTCATTTATCTTGAGTATTTCTACTTTTACTTAAGTAAAGGAACCGCCATACTTCTTCCACCATACTGCATACTTCCAATTGTATTTTGACTTTGGGCGGTGATTTGTTGTAGACTTTACGTCAATGAAGTTTGCATTGAAGTATCCTGTGACTGCAGCTCCGAGAAGGGCTGAATCTGCGAGCTAGGCAGACAACAAGACCACGATGGGAAAAAAATAAAAGGAGCAATTTAACTGGGATCCAACAAGCTGCATGTGATGAAGTAGAGCATTTTCCAATGACTCAACATGGCAGCGAGAGAGGGAGTGTCACGGCGGCTCGCGTTAAGATGGAAGAAATTAATTCAAGACTACAGACACGGTCTGTTGCTCTAAACACATGTGCAGAGCTGAATCAGCTAATCGTCATATAGGAACATAACATGGTATGAATTAAATGAAACAAATGAAGAAATTAAATCCAAACATTTTGTGCGTTGGTATGTGTGTGTGTGTGTCTGTGAGTGTGTGTGTGTGTGTGTGTGTGTGTGTGTGTGTGTGTCTGTGAGTGTCTGTGTGTGTGTGTGTGTGTGTGTGTGTGTGCGTGTGTGTGCGTGTGTGTGTGTGTGTGTGTGTCTGTGAGTGTCTGTGTGTCTGTGAGTGTGAGTGTGTGTGTGTCTGTGTGTGTGTCCCTCCCTGCATTCCGGGCAGTCCATAGTACAGTATCACTCTACGAGGGGCCATTTATATCTGCCAACACATGTCCCCCTTCACACTAATAGCAAGAGTAGTAGTGACGCGCACGCACTCACACACACACACACACACACACACACACACACACACACACACACACACACACACACACACGAAATGTTTATTTATGTCCACATGAACAGAAGTACAAGGAGGCCTCATACAAAGGACATAAACAATGCGAGTGCAGTCAGAAAATTATGAAAGAACAGTCAGGTACAAGGTGCATGGACGGCAGAATCATGGGAAAAGGTAACACGTCTCTTCCAAATTGAGCGGCTTCCTATAATTGCTGATACTGAGCAGTACCTGGCTAACTGCTTGGCCTTCCTTTTGGGGAGACCGGCTATTTGTAGGCCCCTCACAACCAACTTGTGCACATGCCCTAGGCTGCCAAAGATAAAAACTAGGAGTTTACATCTGTAGCCTAGCTGTGAGATGGTCTGCTGTAGCTGTTGGTATTTCATAATTTTGGTTAGGAAGGCTTCTTCTAAGCTGTAGTCAAAATTACAGCCAACCTCAAGAATGGACACCTCCCTAAGGTGTTCATTTACCACAAATACATCAGGGGTGTTAGCTGTAATATTAGAGAACATGGAATTATCATTGCACAGGTTGAACATGCTTGGCTTCACAGTAGAATAGCGGCACGGTGGTGTAGTGGTTAACACTGTCGCCTAGAACACGCCCTCTTTTTGACGGGTCGGTTTGAATTTGACAGCGCGCGGAAGCTTTGAGTTTGATAGTGAGATAGTTGGTTAAAGTGAGTATAGAGTAAGTAGTAGAGTGTTATTTTGTTTTTTGTATAGTGTAGTTTCCCCCAACGGCTTTTAGCTGTTTGGGGGAAATTGACGTTTGTCTCGAGGCTCGGACGGGAAATCATGGCAACAAACATTTCGAACGGTGGGCGGATTCCGAGACAGACGGATGAAATGAATGAACGAAAATATGAGTTAAGATTAACAGTTGAGGTGGACATTGAGGGGCCTGATAGAGTCACAATGATGGAGCTTTTGAGGGCGATAAAGTCGGAGTGTGGGACTGTCGTTGGATGTCGATACAAGACGCCCAAGAAGTATGAAATCATGTTGATGGATGAGAAGGTGAAGGAGAAACTGATGGACGGATTTAAAATCAAGGACAGTAGAATAATGGCAACAGAACTGTCGAACGATGAGGTTGTCGTCTCTTTTTTGGGTCTGCCTTTATACGTAACGGATGAGGACATTCTCGAGAAACTGAAGCTATGGGGTGTGGCGGCGGTAACGCAGATCAAGAGAAGGACGTGGCCTGGAACAGACATTATAGACGGCACAAGGTTCGTGAAAGTGAAGTTCACTGAGTATGTCAAATCCCTGCCGTATTCGACCCGGTTTGAGACTCAACAGGGGATGGAACATTTTCGAGTGATCCATAATAGGCAGGTGCGAGTTTGTAGGCTGTGTCTTCAGCCTGGTCACGTCCTGAGAGATTGCCCGGACTTCAAATGTCACAAATGTGCCCAGCAGGGTCACTACGCTCGAGAGTGTGACACTGAACGAAAGTGCAGGGGATGTGATGAAAAGTACGAGCAGTGTACATGCACGCCCTGGAAGCGCTACGAGGAGCAGGGTACGAGAGGTGAGACCGGTGGGGCTGCCAAGAAGAGTGGAAACGACGGAGGAGAAGCCACTGAGACGGAGAAAACAGGTGGAGAGGACGAGGGTGAGGCAGAAGCAGATGATGAAGATGAAGGAGAGGAAGAAGACGAAGAAGACGAAGGAGATGATGAAGCGGAGGAGGATGAGGAAGAGGAGGAGATCACGCAGACCCCAGATGGAGATCAAGTGGAGACGGCGACAGGGGAGAGCGCAGAGCTGAGTGCGCGTCAGAGTGAACAGGAGAGTGACGGCCCGAGCACACAGCACGCAGATGACGAGGAGAAGGAGCTGACAGCGCGGCAGAGAGAGGGAGAGGACACCGCAGGCCTGAATGAAAACATAGATGGTTTTGATTCGGGACTGCTGAGGTCACTGAAGTCCGTGGAGAGACAGCTGGGATCCGGAGCATCTACAGGCGAAACAAGAGCGACTGGGTCTGGGCCGCGGACCCGGGGAGGCAGCGCTGGCGGGAGAGGAGGGGGCAGAGCGCATCTAGAGGCGCGCAACGAAAGGGACGCGGCAGAGGGAACGTCTACATGCGCGGAGGAGAGGAAGAAGAGGGAAGGGTCTATAGGAGACTCAGAGGGGTTGCCAGGGACCAGGGAAGAGGTGGGGGCTACATCAGAGGACTCTGAGGAGATGGACACCAGCCCATCTGCTATTAACCTACTGAAAAGAAAATCAAGAGAGGAGAGAGGTGCTAAAGGGTGGTGTAAGAAGGTATGATAAGGTATGATATATAGGATAATCAATATATTTTTCGTCATGTGTGCTGCCATCACTGTAACATCGCTTAATGTGAATGGACTGAGGAACAAGACTAAAATTGAGCAGGTGATATCGACTTTTAATACAGATGATGCTGCAAGAAACGTGGTGGACGGAAAATATGATGAATGATGTGAAAAGAAAATTGACTGATGTATTATATGTAAATCATGGTACAGAGCGATCATGTGGTGTAGCAGTATTATTTAAAAAAGACGTAGTGGAAAATATAAAGGTAATATATGAGGATGCAGAATGGAGGGTGATTATATTAGAATTTGAACATCAGGGAGTTTTGTTTAGATTAGGGAATATATATGCGCCCAATATAGAGACAATTAGGACGTTTTTTTTTGAAGGGCTAAAGGTGCACATGAAGGGGAATTGTTTGTTTGTCGGTGACTTTAACACTTTGCGAAGTAGGTTAGGTACTACGAGCAAGATTTTCAAGTGTGACAGCTAGAAATACACTAACAGAAATAATGTCTGGTGTGGATCTAGTGGATATGTGGAGATAGGAGAATTCTGAGCAGAGAAAGGTGGAAGTATGGCCAATCTTTTTGAATTTAATGAAAAGGGATGTTATGTTGACAGAGAAATTGCTGAGTAAGGAGATATTTAAGAGATGGTTCATTGACAGTGGTAAATGTGTTAAGTTTGGAAAAGGTAAAGTAGAGTTTGGTTTTGGATAGGTTTTTTGTGGGTTTGTTTGGGTGGGATAGGGGAGTTTTTTTTTTGGTTATGCTTGATTTGTTGTATAGGAAATAAGTATATATAACACTGTTTTCTTTGTGGCTTGTTCTGTTTTTGTTGGTTGATTTAGGGAAGCGCAAAAGAAGGGGGTGGGCTATGCCTGGGTAATGTGAGTAATACATTTAAATGATATAGTGTGTATATATATATAGAAAATGCATAAAATGTAAACTGATTATTTTTATAATAAAAAGATAAAAAAAAAAAAAAAAAAACACTGTCGCCTCACAGCAAGAAGGTCCAGGGTTCGATTCCCGCTTGGGGACCAGGTTTCCATGATGCCAGGTACCCAGGTGGGGTATCTCCCAGGCCTTTCTGTGTGGAGTTTGCATGTTCTCCCCGTGCTCGCAAGGGTTTCCCCCCCGATAAGATAAACCCAATGGAAAAACATGCACAACAACAGATCGCTAACGCTGTGGCGTCCTTGACGAAGACGGACAGGAGCACTTGGATTGGTCCCCTGGCGCGGCTCACGTTGACGCCTGTCTGCTCCCGGCTGCCCTTGGGGGGGAAGGACGACGGGATGGGTTAATCGCAGAGACGATCCTACAGACAATGCATGCGTGTGTGTTCCGGTGTGTGTGTGTTGTGGATAATAGCCAATGCCAATTAAAGACCTCTGAGCAGGTCCTGCATTATTAGAATGCTTAAACAGCGTGATGGAGGACCTACAAATAGAAGAGATATCTTTCGCTATCAAATCTACTATTCTGTCATGCCTACTTATGTAGAGGCCCCTGTATACATGGCAACCATTTAAGATGTGGGACATGGTTTCAGCTATTTGGTTATTGCACGCATGCACGCACACACACACACACACACACACACACACACACACACACACACACATGTGTACTATTATGTACCTCTGGTCTGAAAGGAGAAGGAGGAAAGAGAGTGAATGACCCGAGAGAGAGAGAGAGAGAGAGAGAGAGAGAGAGAGAGAGAGAGAGAGAGAGAGAGAGAGAGAGAGAGAGAGGGGGGGGGGGGGGGGTGTTGGAGGTTGCAGGATGAAAGGCAGTGGCTTACCAGTAACTGAGGCCTCTCTCTAGTCCAGATCACCTCCATGGTCCTCTATCTGACCACAGCCCTGAGAGGCTGCCAGACCAGGGCCCTGGCTCCAGATAAACCTCTTAGCCTCAATTACCAGGCCTCTCTGCCGGGGGCCAGCCGCTCGCCATGCGCCGTGCGTACACATGCCGGCCAAGCCTCTTATGATGTAACCCTCTCCCCCCTCATACACACTCCCCAACTGGAGGGGACACTGGCCAGAATGAATTCATAGAAGCCCACAGCAGATGTGACATCGGCTTAGAGACAAACAGCTTTTTTGTTACTTTGTTTTGTTACTTTTGTTGAGAGAATAAAAGGAGAAAGAACAGACATCTTGGCTGGTTTATTGTTGTTGATGTAATTTGAACACATTAGCAGTTTTCTGCTATTGAATGTAACCAGATACTGTATGTCACCATTGCTTTGTGGAGACCTTGCAATAGAATAGAGGGGGCTGGTTTGAATAGAGGGTTTGCGCTGTAATGTGTGTGTTGAGAAGGTTTTATTAAAGGAACATGCCAACATTATGGAAATTGCGCTTACCGTCTTCTCCAGAGTCAGACAAGAAAATAAGATACCAAATTTAGTTCAGTAGAAAGCTATAGCCTAACAGCCAACCAGTCAGAGACTAAGAGCCACAAAAATGACTGTGGTACCACAAAGAGCCACACCATCGTTTCTCAACCTTTTCTTCAGTCACGGCACCCTTCATGTGTTTATAGGTCACACCCTCTGGCCTTTGATGTTGCTAATGTCTTTTTTATTTGGGCCTCACAGGGTTAACCTCTTAAGCCCGAGCGATCCGGTACTGGACCACAAATGACATCAGGCCATAAATCCATCTCTACAGAATATGAATTACCCACCAGTTAAGATATTCTGGAAAGAAGTGACCCAGCAATTATCAAATCTCTTAATTCTGAATATACCTGTACACCCCTCTGTATTACTATTGAATGATGTTTTTGAGTATGCAGTACATCCACAGCTAAAGAGATTGGTTATATCTGGTATTACAGTGGCTAAAAAACTGATAGCATCACGATGGATTCAACCGGAAAAAATGTGCCGAAAGGTCTGGATTCTTACATATCTCGATGTGATTTATCTAGAAATATCTACAGCAAGAATTTTGGGTCTCAATGAATCCAAATTGACAATGTGGTTAGAAGTGGTGGAGAGAATAAAAGCTAGCATATAATGGTAGTGTCTGGTTAGGAGCGAATGATAATGGATGGATTATCCATTGGGGGGTCCAGGGTGGGGGGTGCGAGCAAGAGCATATGTGTGTAGGGGAATAGATAGCATATATAAGACATTTATTTAAACAGTGATTTAATTTGATGTGAACTGTTAACAATGCTTGTATATCTAATCGTGTGTTGTCATGTTTGTTTATGTGTTTGTTTAAAAAATAATAAAAAAATAAAATACAGAATGTATGAATTAATGTTGCGTTTTCTTTTAAAATGTAGCCAAGAGTAAAGACCCTAACCCTGTCAAAACAGCAGTCAAAGTGTATATTTACAGCATTACGTTTGTTTACCAATGATTGTAACTGTTATTAGTGAAATATATGATTATAGAAATCTCAGGGCATTGAGTCGGAAACCGGCGCATATTGACAGGAGGAAGTGGCGCAGCCAAAAGTGAGTGTAGTCTTTTGAAGGAAGAGACCCAGGGCTTTTGATGGACTTTCGAATTTCGAAAAACTACCCCACCCAGCTCACACCAGCCCCTGTCAATCACCTGACTTCTGGATTAACTTTTTTATTTCTCTTATTTTTCGGGATTATCTCCCACAAACCTGAACGTTATTGCCATAATACAGAACACAGTTCGTTTCTCTACCTTTCTGTGAACGTCTAGCAAAAAACGGCGTTGCAATCTGATGAAAGATTTTGGAGAAATTTACATTATAAAAAAGTAACTGTACTTGTGAATCATGCCTGGTGATACTAAATCCAGAATTCTGCCATTGGAAAGGGGAGATTTGGCCCGATCCATAGATGTGCGACTTGGCCATAATAAGGTAATTTATAGGCCTGATATTCTATAATCATATTTCAAATTGCATGTGTCGGGATGGCAGAATTCAGTAATGTATCTACAAAACCTTCTGTTTAATCATCTTCCCTTTATTCATTTGCCCGCCACTGAAATCAGAACAAAGCTGTGGGAAATGTGAGGAAGGCCTGTGTCAGTCTGAAAATGGATCTGTTGTTCTTGGTTCATGATGTTTGCAGCCAACAGCAGTTATATGGGGTGTCTCATTGGAGGTATGGGTGAGAGTATCTTTTTTGTCTCGCCATTAAAGCATGATTCTGGTTCATTTCAACCTGGACTCTATTTTTTTTTATAATCTGACATTACACACATAAAACAAAACAAATGTCTTTTTATGGCTGAAGCTCTCCTGGCCGGTTCAATTTAATCCTAAGGAGCAACTTCAACACACACACAAAATGTGTCTTTTCCACATTACTAGTACAGCCCCTTTGATTTGACTTTGATTGAGGTTAATAAATATTATAGATTACTCTCATATTTCACGGGTTGTTTTCTTTTGTTGTCTGTCTTGAGTATGTTGAGGCAAATTCCTAATAACTGAAAGATAAATCTTAATCTTAATAATATCAAATGGTTTCCTTTTCAAATAAAGTTCTTTTCAATCTTAAAAATGTTATTAGAAAAATAAATGCGTGTTGAGTTGTGAGACTTGGTTTGGACCAGTACCGGACCACTAGGCCCTCGTACAGATAAGAATGATGTGGGAAGATCCAGATCTGGCCGCCAAAGCAGGACCATTTTTGGGCCATGATGTAAGCATGTTGACCAAATTTTATACCAATTTCACAACCATACTAGCAAAAAAAAAAATTGATATATTGCGCATCAATTTATATTCTTGCGTGTTACATACAAGCTCTCGCCAGATGCACCAAGCTGCCGGTAGCCCTGCAAAAAACGACTTGAATACAAATACATTCAATATTATTTAATCTCCCAACAGAATTCGGTTTCCGGGTTCCTCTGATTGGCCGCGACCCCCACGTGACCCGCCCCCCTTTTTTTGATTAATGCGTTAATTATATTATCGCGCGATACTAGTATAGCGTTAACGCAGCGTTAACGCCGTTAACGGCCCAGCTCTAGTTATTGGAAATATTGGACCGTTTGATGACAATGTAGCCCCTTTCGTGACTGTGATGCACGGAGTGAATCCACAGTCACTTGCTCCTCAATAGGAAACTAACCTAGATTTACCATGAAGGACTGGTTCTGGCTGAACCGTTCGTTATACAAGAATCACAGAGACGTTTCAAAGGTGCTCACAGTTGCACGAGGGTTTCGGACAGAGATACGGGATGGTTTGAAAGCTCTGCGTTGCTAATAAACATTTTAAATAATTTTTATAAACTGCTCAAAACGGCATTATTTCCGCCGTTGGGTGATCACAGCGCATGCGCACCATCCCTTATCTCTGTCCGAAACCCTCGTGCAGCTGTGAGTACCTTTGTAATTTCTCTGTGATTCTTGTATAACGAACGGTTCGGCCAGAACCAGTCCTTCATGGTAAATCTAGGTTGGTTTCCTATTGAGGAGCAAGTGACTGTGGATTCACTCAGTGCATCACAGTCACGAAAGGGGCTAATGACAATGTGGAGCAAATAAATGAAAATGGGGGACCCTGATGTAAACAAGACAAACGTCTTTCTCAGGTCTGCATCCCCTTAACAATTGTATGTATTGAGCCGTACTGTATTGTACCCATTCTGCAATCTGTTAAATAACGTTTTCATTCATTCATGGAACTGTTACACTGAGCTTGCACTGAATTTGTTGAGAAACCTGCTTCTGCAGCAGTCTGTGTGTGAGCAACCAGTCAGCAGCATTGTGAATTTAGAGATTCACTAAAAGACACATTGAGAGACAGGTTTGTGTGTGGATTAAGAAATGAAGGTTCACAGAAGAAACTACTGACAGAGAGTGATTTGACACTGGAGAGAGCTGTCAATATCAGTGTAACAATGTTAATGGCATCAGGAAGGAAGGGCACAGAAAATTACGATAAATCTGGTTTTAAAAGAAACACTGGAAATTACAAAAAGAAGAGACATGTTCATGCTGTGGAACAAGGAGATAGAACAGCTAGTGACTCCTCAGATGAAGAGGAGAGGATAAATCTCCTCCTCTGGTCATTATTTTGAACGCCTTCGGCAGATTTTTTTTTTTTTTTGGGCCATTTTAATCTAGATTAATCTAGATTAATTCCAGGATTGCAGGTAGATTAATCTAGATTAAAAAAATTAATCTATGCCCAGCTCTAATATAAAAGTATATAAGTATAAAATATTTTTCAACATGGTCAAGGTTAGACCATTGGAAGGGCACCAATGGGACACGTCCTCTAATTTTCGCCACTCAAACGGAAAATGTTCAACCATGGGGGAACCAGTGGGGGTGCGGCAGGGTGCTGCTTGTTCATTCTTTATGGGGGGTGTGGCAGGGTCCCAGGGGGGGTGTGGTAGTGTCGCTGCGCCTTCTTGCCACTCCCTGTATTGGCAGCAGAGCTGCTTGTTAATTTTTTATGTAAAAACCCCCCCAGAAGAAAAAGCTCTCCAGAGGGGCAACTCAGCCAATCAGAGTAAACGGGCTGTTGCCTGGGCACATCCCTGGTCTTGAAGGATTAAAGCGTTGAATCTCAACCGGTATCATGTCTAGATTATTTTAATCCACTTCAGCCAGTTACAAGCGAATGCCAGCAGTGCCAAATTGAAGCCATAATTTGGCCATGGAATGGAGAATATGTATTTACACTATGCATGAAAGTACACACACACACCCTGACTTAGTGTGTGTTACACCTTGTTAGGATGACCTAAACTAGCCAGATCCCAGATTCCTCAGACGGTTCCAGGCAGATTGACAGGTTACTATCGCTGGATAAGCCATTCTGGATTCAATATCCAGCTCCAGATCTAGTCTAATACCACACCAGTCACTCAAGGCTCATCCAAGAGGGCAGTATCAGAGAATAATTCAGAAACCCACAAACGCAATGACTGGCATTTCACATCATTATAACATAACATAGTGGTTTTGAATCACAGAACCTGCGATGGCAGAGTCGGGGGCCAGCAGTGCTTGATCCTCTGTTAGTGACAGGTCTGATCTGATTGGATTGGAACTAAAAAAAAATCTGATCAACCCTCTATTAAAACTGAGGCGGTGCCACTTTCTCCCTCAAAGACATGTCAGCTGACAGGGCAAGACAGGGCTGTACGCTAAGCTTTTTCCCTAGGGGCACAGGTGCCCCTAGATGAAAAATGTAGGGGCACAGAATCTTTTTTAGGGGCACTTTTTTTAAATAACTATTTACCATTATAGTGGGAAAAAATATGTTCCTCCTGCCTCATTACTGTGGTCCTTTTATTTAACATTTAAGTGCTTTTGTTTTCAGGTTTGTATCTTTTATAATGAAACAACTGAAGTATTACCACAGCTGCAAACATTTCTTCTTTCATTGATAACAGTGTTCATTAGGGATGGGTTAGGATTAGGGATGTTCGATATTGGCTTTTTTACCGATACCGATATACCGATATTGTCCAACTCTTAATTTCCGATACTGATATCAACCGATACCGATATATGCAGGGTCCCCCCCCCCCCCCCCCCCCCCCCAAAAACGGAATAATTTCAGGTAATTAACATTACATATATCTTGTCGTGGAATTAACACAACATTATGCATACTTTTGACAATAAATAAAATCTGAATTTGTTCTTACTTGCTTGCCTGGGTAAATAAAGGTTAAATAAATGTAATAACCGATACTGATAATTTCCGATATCACATTTTAATGCCAATATCGGCCGATAATATCGGACATCGCTAGTTAGGATCGTTAGGATTTTATCGATACTACTACGCTTATCGATTTGATACTGCTTAACGGTTCGATACTTTATCGATACTCTTATCGGTTATTTTTTTATTATTTTGCAAGACTCTTTTTTTTGTATTAAGAACATAATCGAGATTGCTTTATTATTCTTTTATATAACTATATTACTGCACATGGCTACTTTTTGATCAATTAATACAAGCAGTCAGATAAATTAACTATTTTGGGAGTTTATTTTATTTCTAGATTAAATCAGAATGTCCCACCCAATACCCAGTGTGTGTGTGTGTGTGTGTGTGTGTGTGTGTGTGTGTGTGTGTGTCTGTCTGTCTGTGTGTATGTCTGTGTGTGTGTGTGTGTGTGTGTGTGTGTGTGTGTGTGTGTGTGTGTGTGTGTGTGTGTGTGTGTGTGTGTGTGTGTGTGTGTGTGTGTGTGTGTGTGTGTGTGTGTGTGTGTGTGTGTGTGTGGTTTGGCCTTACCAACGATGTTTTTGCTAACATACCAAATACACCGGACGTTGTTTTTGTTGACACCAGCCACGGAGAGGTGCTGGTCATAGAAGTAGGCTGTACCTTTGATCTGTACATGGACCAGGCCTTCCGGGACAAGTATATCAAATACCAACCACTGCTCAGTGTGATGGCTGACCTTGGGTATAGGTGTAGATATAGTGTACTTGTGTTCGGAAGTCTTGGCCATGTACACAAATGCATCATGACCGGTCTGAGAATTGCTGCAATGTCTAAAAGAAAAGCCAAACAAATTGCCAAATATTGCTCTGTCTCAGCTATTATTGGCAGCTTAGCCACGTGGAGAAGGAGGTGCTATGTGTACCCTTAAGTGTTCAGTGCTGCTTGCCTCCGATACATTTGATTCCCTGTTTATGTAATATAATTTGTGGAACCAAATAAAGTATTAAAGTATTAAGAGTGTGTGTGTGTGTGTGTGTGTGTGTGTGTGTATGTGTGTGTGTGTGTGTGTGTGTGTGTGTGTGTGTGTGTGTGTGTGTGTGTGTGTGTGTGTGTGTGTGTGTGTGTGTGTGTGAGCGCACGCTTTGCGTAGTGGGCGTGTCAACAGTCAGCTGAACTCGCACCAAACAAGGCATAGGGAAATAGTCAGACATCCCAGAATTATTTCATAATACAAAGTTTCTGAATGGATATTTGGATTAAACCAAGTTGTATGCAGTGATGACCGGTCTTTCCCCGCGGAACACAAGTTACTTAACGTTACACGGGTCGCGCTATGCATGCTTAGCTTGCTAACGATAGCACGCAGTGTAACTTAATGTTACACACGTCGCGCTATGCATGCTTTTTTCGAATGTTTCGTTCTCTCCGCTATGATGAGCTCTGCTCTGCTTCAGCACGGACAGCACCTCTCAAGTACCCGTATGTGTGAGTGTCAGTCGCGCAAGTGTGTAAGTAACAGCCCGCTCCTCGGGCAGACGGAGCGAGACCGAGGGAGGAGAGATATAGAAAACGGCCAACAAGATTAGTTTGCAACGTGCCGGCTGAGGTATGGACCGATCATAACTCACGTGATCCAAACGTGGCGTAATGTACAGAAGTCGTGTGGGGTTAAATGCCCATGGCACCTGGACTCTCCAATTTTTAATAACCAGCAATTACTTGTTGGGCACAAGCCGGTTAATATTCCTCAATGGCAGAGGAGGGGAGTTCATACTCTGGAGGCCTCTGTGCGTTTCAGGACTTGAGAGAATTTTATGATCTTCTCGGCGAGTCCTTCTTTCTTTACCTCCAACTAAGGTCAGCGCTAAGGGCGCATGGCGTGCGGTGGGCTCAAGCTTTGCACCCACACCCCTTCCTCAGGCTCATAGTGGACAGGTCGACCTCCAGAGGGTTTGTTTCAGACTTTTATACGCTCTTAATTCAATCCACGTATAAAAATTTATCATTGGATACAATCTGGCGTGTGGATATCCCGGAGTTGGACCCCGAGTTTGACTGGGATGATGTTTGGGCAAATGTGGCATTGTCTTCCCGCAACCCCAATCACCAGCAAATTAATTTTAATTATATTCATAGGACCTATCTTACACCTAGGAAGTTATTTGCTATGGGACTGATAACCGACTCTCGGTGCACTTTGTGCTCTCAAAAGGCCACTGGCACTTATATGCATATGTATTGGGATTGCCCACCAGTGGCCCGCTTCTGGAGGTCAATAACGGACAAACTTTCAGATCTGTGTGGCTTAACTATCCCATTCACAGCTGTTACACTACTCCTGAACGATATAACAACACTACCCGCGTCCGTACAACTGAAAAGGGTTGTCCTAGCAGGCGTCACAGCAGCGAAGAAGCTAATAGCATTGAGGTGGAAGGAGCCAGTGATTAACTGGTCCCTAACACTGTTGGATGTGATTTATCTTGAGATATCCACGGCGCGGGTGATTGGGGTAGGGCAGGCTGGGATTGACCTGTGGTTCGCAGCAGCTGAGAAGGTCAGGACCGCCGTGTGCGGCTGAGCGGGGTTGGGGTGCTTGTTCGGGGGAGTCCGGCGGTCTCATGGGAGGGGGAGGAGGAAATGTCTTGTCTGTCTTGTCTTTTGTTATGTCTTGAATTTAACTGGGGATTTTATTGGGGGGCAGCTATTTAGCTATTTCTTCACTATTTGGTCATTTATTAGATAGCCCCCCTTGAAACCTTGACATTTTGAAATTTTGAAATTTAAAATTTAAAAAGGTTGAACTCTATTTTCTTTTCTTTTTGTCTTTATAATTTATAAATAGTTATTTCTGTATTATTATTGTTTTTGTTATTTTCCTGTGAAGTTCTGTGTATTGTGATTGTGGTTAATGTGTTGTCTTGTTTCATGTAATTAATAATAAAAAAAATGTGATAAAAAAAAAAAAAATATTAGTTTGCAACGTTTAAATTCCTAGAGAAAAAGGAGTGAAATGCGAATGAAAGGGTTACTAGCCCCAAAATATTTTTTTCTAGTAGCACAGGCTATTTTAGGGGCAATATGCGACACCCTCGTAGCACTGTACAGCCCTGATTAACATTAGCCGCTTTACCCACGGAGTGTAGTGCATGCGATTCATGTTGGATCGAGCCAAGGCCCAGTAATTGTTGTAATTGATCTTTCTGAGGGGGCACAAAACAGAGAGGACAGCTCCGCTGGAGCAGCGTACAAGTCCTCGCCTGCTAATCGACCGTTAAATACATACACTCTCAGAAATGTCTGGCGGTTAGCTGTTAGCCCCTGAGGCTAACTCTGATTTCATACAATATTTCCACCGCTATCAACTCACCCCCCCCCCCCCCCCCCCCCCCCCAATGGATTCACTGCTCTGAATACCCTTGGAGGAACTCAAGAGACAGGCTACGGAAGTTATCCTGACACTGAAGAAAGGGGGAAAAAAGATTGCTGGGCTATAATTGAACGGCTCAATCTCCTAGCAACTCCATTTCCTCCATCTCCTCGAACGGCGTGACAGGGGACTCTTCATTGAGGCAGAGAAGCCTTAAATCTTGCGGTTTCGTCAGAAAAGGTAAAGAAAGTACTAATCGACCACAGGAAAAAGGTACATAATGTACCAATGTGTTATTAAGTAATATCTTTACACATTGTATAAGTAATATAATTACATTTTGTATCGCAGGCGAGTGCTCTCACCACTGCACTAACCCATCCACCCTGATACACACACAGCAATACTATGATTATGTAAGTACTTATTAGTAATATGTACACATTGTACATTTCCAATACAATATGTGACTATACGTAAATATATTACTTATGGCTATAACAGAACGTGCGTACTTCATTTACACTAAGCAAGATATTTTCGCAGGAATGTCCCTACAGACACCCAGTTCATAACACTTGGTAATGCTCCATATAGGCAGGGCTTCCATCAGTGGGCCACAGGCTCATTCACCGTTGTGTTAACTCCTTCAGCAATAGATAGTGACTTAACAGACGTTTATTCAAATGGAGATCTTCAAGATCGGCACTTTCATGTGGTTGAGGCGTCGGTGGTGGTCTGTCTCCGTCTCTAGGCTGTCTCTCCCTTAGCGATGGAGAGGAGGACAGGCATGCAAACCGCTCAACCACAAACCCATTCTAATGCTGAGCCGTTGGTGGCCCACTCCAATCCAATTATTGGGGTTTTTGAATGGCATCGTCAAACAGAGATGATGATGCGCACTGTGTGCGTGTGTGTGTGTGTGTGTGTGTGTGTGGCTTCCAATGCCTATCCTTTCTTCATTGTCCAGCGCTTCATCCTGCATTGAATTATGTTGGGAAAGACTTCGCTGTAGGAGAGGAGAAGAGAGGAGAGGAGAAGACAGGAGAGGAGAGGAGAAGAGAGGAGAGGAGAGGAGAAGAGAGGAGAAGACAGGAGAGGAGAGGAGAAGACAGGAGAGAAGAGAGGAGAGGAGAAGAGAAGACAAGAGAGGGGAAGAGAGGAGAGGAGAAGAGAGGAGAGGAGAAAAGGGGTGACGTAGAGAGAGTAGTGGTTAAAAGAATGGGCAACACACGCAGCATGAATCATCTCCCAATTCACACACACACTCACAGATATGTGAACACACTCAGAGAGTGAATCCATTTGTCCCTTGTCTCACGCTTGCTCACTGGCTTCCATATTCACTCTTTTGCTTTATTTTCCCATCTCTCTCTCTCTCTCTCCATCTCTTTCAAAGAACGCTGTTCAAATCCATGCCATTCTTCTTATTGTATAGTGTACAGGTATATTGTTCCTTTTCTCTCCTCTGCTAAATGAAGGCTGTGCAGGATGAAAGACAGCAGATGCCGTATAGGTACTGTATAAGTGTTGTTGTTGTTGTTGTTGTTGTTGTGGAGGAAAGATAGTGCGCATCTGAAAAACATATGTGTGTGCATAGTAGTGTGTGTGTGTGTGTGTGTGTGTGTGTGTGTGTGTGTGTGTGTGTGTGTGTGTGTGTGTGTGTGTGTGTGTGTGTGTGTGTGTGTGTGTGTGTGTGTGTGTGTGTGTGTGTGTGTGTGTGTGCGTGCATATCTGTATCCGTCTTTGGCCTCACCAGCTGCTGCCCGCTCCTCGTGGTGCACCTGCTTTTCAAGCAGACACAACCCCTTTGTCCCATTGGTCCCTTTCAAATCCACTGCTCACAGATGCGCCCTCCCATTGGCCGAGGCCAGATCTGCGCTCCCTGAAAGGAGGGCCTCAAACGGCGTGCGCTCTCAATCGAACCCTGTTAGGAAGTCACTGTAATGGGGGCCATGGAAGGCACAGCTGCAGACACTGAGAAGGGGGGGGGGGGGGCTCTTCATAAATAAATTCAACCACTTTTTGATTTAATTTAGAACCAAATCCAGCACCTGTTGGGCCGAACCATCGCTCCATTCACACGAAGGGTGGAGAGAGAGAAATGGGTCAGCTCCGTTTGAGCTTTGGACGCTTTTGAAATTAAACCCTATTCAGTGAGCCTTTTCGACATTTTCTATTTGTACTTCTCCTTTTTGTGCTCTCTGATTAGAATGATTCAGCACCTGTTGGGCTAAACCAACAAGCACGCTTGGACGGGGGAGGGGGTAAGGGTGTGGTGGGTGGAATGGGGGGGGGGTTCTGTTGGCCTGTGCTAGCTTTGGCTTGTGCAGTAAGTGTTTTTGATTAGGGGATAGCTGTGAAGCAGACTAGCTAACGCTGTGCTTGGGGAGCTGAATACAGGGAGAGGCTGCTGGCTTAGTGGCTCCGCTGGCTTGAGCAGACGGAACGTGCCACGGTCTGAGCCAAGCCAACACTCTCCTGCGAGAGAGCGGGAGGGGGAGATTTACAATTAAGTCTATCTCTCCTCTCTCTCTCTCTCTCTCTCTCTCTCTCTCTCTCTCTCTCTCTCTCTCTCTCTCTCTCTCTCTCTCTCTCTCTCTCTCACACACACACACACACACACACACACACACACACACATACTATCTCACAGGACTTAACATTATCCATAGACTCCAAGGGGCTCATCTGATATTGGTAATTAGAAAGGAGAGGAGAGTAAAAGAGATGAGGAGCAAGGAGGAGAGTGGAGGAGAGGAGAGATGAGGAGAGACAGGGGGGAGGAGAGGAGAGTGGAGGAGAGGAGAAAGGAGGAGAGGAGAGACAGGGGGAGAGAAGAGGGGAGGAGAGTGGAGGAGAGGAGGCGTGTAGCTTTATGCCAAGCAAGCAGTGCAAAAATTTACCGTAGTGGCATGCAGTAATGCGCCTTTCATTTTCCGCCGCCCAGCGCCCAGGTCGCGCGGAAATAGGCTGTCTATTGCCATTCTCTTTGACAAACTCTAACCTTAACCAGCTCCTTAACAACGCCTAAACTTAACCGTTCTAACCTTAACCAACTCCGAAACCATGCCTAACCTTAACCATAGAAATTATATTGCCATTCTCTTTGACAAACTCTAACCTTAACCAGCTCCTTAACAGCGCCTAAACTTACCCGTTCTAACCTTAACCAACTCCGAAACAATGCCTAACCTTAACCTTAAATAACCTTAACCGGCGAAATAATACACGTTAAAAAAAAATCACGTTAAAAAATATTTTTGATGGGATTCGAACTCGCCAGCAAACAAGCCATAGGATCCACAGCCATGTGTCCTAGCCAATTGAGCTATTGGTAGATACTGAATAAGGGGCGGTGACTTCTATATATTGAGCTCCGCTCAAGGCGGGATCTCATGCGCATGCGCGGGCACCTCGCGCGAGCACGCCGGCGCACGCACGCACCTGAGCGAGCACGCCGCCGCCGGTGCACGCACGGTAGCATTTGTCTGAAAAGAAGAGCGCTTTACCGCACTAGCGTGCGGTGACGAATGCGGAAGCATTTTTGCACTGCTTGCTTGGCATTAACGTACAGGCGGAGAGGAGAGATGAGGAAAGGAGATAGGAGGAGATGAGAGAGGAGGTGAGAGGAGCAAGGAGGATAGGAGAAAGGAGGATAGGAGAGATGAGGAGAGAAGAGGAGATAGGAGAGAGGAGGCGAGGAGAGAATAGGAGATAGGAGATGAGAGAGGAGGCGAGGAGAGGAGAGGAGAGTAGAGTAGAGTAGAGTAGAGTAGAGTAGAGTAGAGTAGAGTAGAGTAGAGTAGAGTAGAGTAGAGTAGAGTAGAGTAGAGTAGAGTAGAGTAGAGTAGAGTAAAGTAGGGACATACCGTATAGAGACCAATACTGTTTGTAAGGGAAGCGATACAGCTGGGATGGGTGAGGAGAGAGGGAGTGATGATTGACATCTGTGATTCATCTATCAGAGAGACTTTGAGATGGGAAGATAAAGAAGGATGAGTCAGACACTGAGTAGAGAGAGAGAGAGAGAGAGAGAGAGAGAGAGAGAGAGAGAGAGAGAGAGAGAGAGAGAGAGTGGTAGAGCAAATTAAGAGAAAGATAAACCAACAGAGGGTTGTTGGACGAGGGAGGGGGGGTGAATGAGTGATTGAGTGAATGAGTGAGTGAGAGAGAGAGAGAGAAAGAGAGAGAGAAATTGGATGATGACAAACCCAAGGATTAAGATAAGTACACTGAGCAAATTAAGGGAAAGTTGAACCAACAAGAGGGTTATTGGAGAGAGTGTGAGTGAGTGAGTGAGGGAGAGGGGGAGGGAGGGAGGGAGGGAGGAGGGTCTCTGTGTTAGATGTTTGGGATGTTCTTTATTCCCTGGCGCTGGTCCAATCCCTGGTCCCTGGTTTTTAACCCAGGCTTTGGAAAGAGCATCAGGCTCCCAGGGCGACACATGGCACAAACAAAGAGCCAGGCAAATGCAGAGTAAGTCTCAAAAGCCCTGTACCTTAGGTCATCGGCAGGATTCAACATGTGCCACCCCTTCTCCACCAATCGGCATGCGAGGCTCTAGGCGTTAATAGCCTCCATCATAAGGTTCTTATATTAAAGCCCCTCTGTTTTATTTGTGCGCTCATGCATGGAAGGAGGCTCATATTAGCCTGATCATTTACTATTGGGCCAGAGGAGACAAATGCTGTTTGCACCACAATACTAGTACAGTACAGTAGTAGCAAGCAGTGTTAATTTTGTCAACGAAAATGATGACTAAAGATGTTCGTCAACAAAGCTTTTTTTCATGACGACAACGAGACGTGGCGTCACGTTAATGTAGACCATGTGACACTAACGTGACTAAATAGTTAATTAAATATCGTTGACCACAACTGACGACACAAAATGTAGTTTGCTAAATACAATTTAGCTTTATTGTCAAGACTGTTTACTTGCTAGCTAACAGTAGCTCGTTTGCAGACAGGCAAGTATCAAACATAATTGTCCGTGCGGAACCCTATCCCCAACACAGCGTTCCGTGTGTAGGGGCCCACCACTGTTATGCTGTGAGTGTTGTTTCCCCCCCGGGAGTAGTGTTGTCACGATACTGGAATTTCGACTTCGATACGATACCTTGAAAAGTATCGATACTTCGATATTATTTCGATATCAAAAAAATATATATATATATTTTTTTTTTTTTTTTTTATAAACAAATTTAGCTTCTCTCTGGTACTATAAGAGAAGATAAATATAACAATTTTAAAACCCTTTGTTTATCTTTAGATCACACATTTAAAAATAACTGTTCATCTCACTTCAATAATTTTTATTGCAAATGCAGAACATGGTATTTTCTCAAGCAGACAGATGTAAACACTGTAATCTGTGTTGCATGTACCTGACAAACTGAACTGTTTATATTACAGTTAGTAACAGTTTCGTTTTTATTTAAAGATAACGAGAGAGAGAGAGAGAGAGAGAGAGAGAGAGAGAGAGAGAGAGAGAGAGAGAGAGAGAGAGAGAGAGGGAGAGGGCGGTAGAGAGAGAGAGAGAGAGAGAGGGAGAGAGGGAGAGGGCGGTAGAGAGAGAGAGAGGTAGCGGAGGTAAACTAGAGTTAATGGTTTAATGCTTCAGTCACAGTGACGTTGAAAGAGCAGCTGTCACGAACCTCTTTCATTTCTTTATGGAGATCGGCGCTGGCACTGCTCTAACACCGCTTGCAAATAGCATTGGGGCAGTTGTTTACTTGAAACCCGAAGTACCTCCAAACAGCACTTCTGCTGTTTTCTTTATCCACAAGCACAAGTTGCAGAGGCTCTGCATTTACCATCTTCAGCTAAAATGTTTGTTTACTAACTGAAGAAGACGGCTCTCTGTGACTCTGTGAGGGGGAGGGCTGGACTCGGAGGAGCCGGGGGGCAAGCGCGCTGAGCGCTCTGAACAGCGCGTCAACAACTTGCGGTAGAACACTCGCCAGCTGGTACCGATACTGCAGAAAGTATCGGTACTTCGGGAAATGAGTATCGAAGCCGTTTTAAATATTCAGTATCGATATGTATCGATACTTCGATATTTTTGACAACACTACCCGGGAGATATGGGAGGACAGACTGCAACAGAGCGCTACATAATGTTTTGACCCATGCACCACAATAGCTTACATAATGATAGGAAAACATACCTGCCCTCCTCCTCATGGGAAATGTAAGATCACTGGTCAACCAGATGAACTTTCGGCCCTGGTAAAAATCCAAGTGGAATACAGAGTCCAGCTTGCATGGAAATATCCCAGTGTGGTGGAACTGCATGGCTTCACCATGATGTCCATGATCATGCGAGCCGACAGAAACAAAGCCAGCGCCGCGGTAAGTGGAAAGGTGTTTAGTTAAATCCAGAAGTGGTGTAAGTTTCAGTTGGTTACTTTATTGAACGTCGGTATCACATACAGCTGCTGTAGCGTTCTAGCTCGTGCCGAGCTTGTTTACATTCCACCAAGTGTGTGACGTCATCCATTCTACCGTTGCTAGTCTGGGATACAGACAACACATCCCAATGCATTCATACTCATCAACGGGGAATTTAATCATGTCAAAATAACCAGGACCCTGACAAACTTCACACACTTTGTTTTTAACAAAGTACTAAATAATTGTATGTTATGTATTAACTGTTTTTAGATGGCTGTGTTGATGCTGTGATGGACACCGGAATCTCCCCTTGGGGATAAATAAAGGTTTTCAATCAATCAATAAGTCTAACCAGCTAGCACTAACGTTAGCTTTTTTTGTTTAGAAAAGACTCACACCAACTTACAGTATGAGGCTGTAACTGAGTGGCGAGACTAAAAAAACGTTTTTTTTATAAAAAAAAATTATAATAATAATAATAATAATAAAAAAATATTAAAGACTAAATCGAGACTAAACGAAGACTAAAATGCTCAGACCTGTCATTAACTAAAACTGACTAAACTAAAAATAAATGAAGATGACTAAATATGATGAAAACGAAAAAGGATCATTTGACACATGACTAAGACTAAAATGAAAATAGCTGCGAAAATTAACACTGCTAGCAAGTCTGATTTGCCTATGATTGAGGTTATAGATTACTATTATATTTCATGGGTTGGGGTTGTGTTCTTGTGTTTTTGTGGAAGTCGTGCTTGATGTGTTTATTGTTGTCTGTCTTGAGCATGTTGAGGCAAATCCCTAATGACTGAATAGGAAAATCTTAATAACATCAAATGGTTTCCTTTTCCAAAAAAGGTGGTTTGGTTCAAAAAGCGATTAATACCGTGGCCTGCTTTTAGATGGCATTTCAAAGGAGGTGCACTAACGCCTATGCCCTAGCTTGACATTAAGTCCTAAACAAACACGATGGGACAGATTCATCTAGAAGTGTATCAACCGTAAATATCGTGTTTATTCTGTTGGCATGACTTTAAAATAGCGAGGGTTCCATGGTCAGGGAGAGTAAGAAGACACTTGGAGGAACTACGAGTTTAAACACCAAGTGAAGATCAGGAAGAGCAACACCAGGAATCTCCATATGAATCTTGGCGAGGCACCTCTGGCTAACCCCCATCTGTTTAACTACTCACTACTGATACAGTTCAAACTGTGATCCTTTCACTAATGTCTTTTTTTTCTAAAAAGGAAATGACCCTTCTGCAATATCACGATCATCTCAAATTGATTCTTTTACTTCTATAAAGAATCCTTGTTTCTTTGTCTCGGCCTGTGAGCTGTTTGACCGAGTACTCATTGTGCAATTTATCCTGTAAACAGGACTTCTCTGAAGGCTACAAGCCTTTTGTATCTGGCTTTCGCAAAACCCACAGAAACCACTACCTTTCCTGATCAGTCCAGAAATGTCTGAATTACGCCATCTCGTCTGCTTTCTGTGTTATTGTTGGGAGGTTCTGTTTGAAACATCAGGACTTAAGTGGTCCTATTAACCCGATTAGGCTACTCAATCCAGCCAAGTGAAACTGTGATGGCAGTCAAGCAACTGTAATAACAGCATCATCTCCATCTGTGTATGTTAATTGTTGCCTTTCTCTCTGGATTCGATAATGTCACAAACACTCTTTGTAGACCTCTACCGTTACAGATGACTTCATGTTATTCCATGTCTAAGACTAAGACTGGAGCCTAACACACTGTGGAAAGACACAAAACCCTGTGGGTGAACCAGAGTGCCAACCCACTACCGTAGAAAGGTAATTTGACTTTTACGTTCAACCTTCTCTGTGCAAGACCCTATGAATTGTATTCATTGAAGTCTTTTTCATCTACTACAGTGGCTACATGAAGGCAGGGCGAGTCCAGTTCAGTTTTCATTTTGGATTTCTTCAACCTATAGGCTATCATTCCCATACGTGAAACTCGCCCGCCGGTCCACTACAGGATAGCGTGTCAGTGTCACATTGAAACACTCGACCGGAACTGTTTACATTAGCAATTTCAGCGAAAATGCATGTGTTTGTGAAATACTGAGCACAACGACTGGATAAATGAGACTTGGATTATACTGCACAAGTTGTGAGTCATTTAGCCATTTAGCTGACGCTTTTATCCAAAGCGACTTACAAGTTCTGTACAACAAGTCAGCAGGAAGGGTACAACTCTGGCAGCTAAGGGTCAGTAAGATTGTTCGTCAAACAGTGTTGAACTTGAGTGCTACAGTCTTGAGTGCATAGTAGACATTATTAGCATAGTAGGTAGTATGGGCAAGGTATATTACTTAGTAGCAAAGTGCATAATAGTAAAAGACAGTACAAAGGTTAGTGGGTCCGAGGCGGGCCAGAACCACAGAGTGTACGGATGTAGCGCCATGGGCCGTATAACACAGTGTCAGACACACGCCTAAGGGTGTCTGGGAGAACACGCGCAGAGGTTCGCGGGACAGGCGTGGGAATGTGCGGCCTGGGGTTGATTTTTCCTTTCGCAGACATTCATCATCATAAGGTTTTTACAAACCTAGCTGATCTTGTTCCTCGTCGCCATCCGAGACGCCATTAGTCTGCGTGGCCACAGGGCAAAGGAAACATTTGCCGTCAGTGCGGGGAGAGGAATGCACTGACGAGACTTGTGCTCATCTGCGTCTCTCTCTCTTTTCTTCTTCCTCTTCAGGGCCCTCATTCATCAACGTGTCTTACGCACAGATTTGTGCTTAACCTGTGCGTACGATCATTTCTAAGCAAAGAGTGGGATTCATCAATTTCAACTTGAACTTGACTCTGTGCTTACGTGTACGCACAGGTCGGAGCACACTTAGCTGACGCCCAGTGGTAGAATATCGTTACTACGCATAAGCGCTCCTCAGTTCTGCATTAGTTTCAAGGCGGAAATAAAGACACTGGCGCGTGTTCTGTATGACCCCCGTAATCCATTATAGTTCATTGTGAAATAGCAACAGTAGTGTAATTATGGTCAAAACCCTATAAATAGCATTTGGAATAATAGATCTTTCTCTCAGAATGAATGCAGCATGGTTTATATAGCGTTATCGGAACGTAGCTCAACTCGTTATTATTTTGCGCACAGACCGCAGAAACACGGGAACGTTTTGATTATATTTAAAAGGCTTTACGTTAAACGAAACAAGTGGAATTTCGAAGCTGTAAGCAGAATACAAGTCATATGAACACCCACGATATAGTGTTCTTCCCCCTTTTTACTGTATAAGAAAGAATAAAAAACGCATTGCAATGACACCAGGGTGTATGTGTATTACAAAACCCTTGCAATAATGTGTCTTAAATGAATGAAAAGCATACATGCTCTGGACACAGAGCATATCGTGTGGGTGATATGACTTGTATTATGCTTACAGAATTCCACGTATTTAGTTTTACAATGTCAACGCCTTTTAATGTAAATCAAAACGTTCCCGTATGTCTGCAATCTATGTGCAAAATAATAACGAGTTGAGTTCTAACAAAGAACATATTACATGCTGGTATGCTGATAGAGTAAACTATTATATGAATATGATATGATATAAGGTATACACTGGTCCGTCGCATACACTGGTATGCGCAAGTTACTGTTGCATAATGTAGGCTATGGCTGCTATTATATGTAATTCATATAGGCTACCTAATAGTATATGATTTTTAGAGGCATCTATTTTGTTGTCGGTAATACCGACAACAAAATAGATGCCTCTAAAAATCATATAGCCAATCGAACACAACTAATAAAGGCATTCATATTACAGCACGGTTATAATGACACACAACCAACGCCAAACAGTGGTCAACGAACGGTCTTTATTAGTATTTTGAGCTGTCCAGGCAGAATTGCAGCAATGGTCTTAGGGAGCCGTTGATATCTGACATCACCGTTTACAAGTCCGCCTTTTATTTATCCCATAACACGCGTTGTGTCTTCTTGGTTCGACAGCAGTGAACAATCTCCGTGAAGTTTCTCAGAGTTCCGCTCGGGTCAGTCCATTATTTCACATCCCATGGGGGGTGTTTCCTCACTTTCATGACCATATATGGATAATCATGCACGAGCATTGACGGTAGAACAAAGTGGTATTCATCAACACGGAGGAGCATAGGACCTGTGTACGCACGGTTGATGAATCCCGATTTTTCTGTGCGTGCACTGATTCTACATTCTGTGCTTACGTGTGGAAATAGAACATGTTCTACGTCCACGTTGATGAATGAGGGCCCAGGCCTTTTGATCCACATTTTCTCCGGGTCCCTCCCCTACTTCGCAGCGACGGGGCCCAAGCCTACACCGTATGCGCACGCGGGCCGACCTGATCCGAGATTTCATCTGTCATTAATATGTTATGTTAATACGATAATACTCTACAGCCGGTTCTGATTGAGTTGCTAGTCACACTTAATGACCAAATATTTATGAAAAGGGAATTTCTTTTTTTTTGCAATCTCATTCGCACTGCATGCTCTGCTGTGGCCTACGTTGGGTTTTTAGCATCGAAGGAATTAGTATTTGCGGTGTTATTAGCTAAAGCCACGAACAACAATTACAGAAAGCTAACCTATACTGCGCCGTCACGGCAGAAGTTGTAATCTACAGCCAAAACAAACCGGTCGAGAGAGCTACATGGTGTATGATTTTCCTGTCAGACTGTCATATCTTGCCCAGGTACCCCCTACAGAACCTGACGTGATACATAGGCAACCCCTGCTGTGCAAGCTGACACCTCATGAGAGATGAGCTGATCTTACTGTTGACAGACATAAACAAAAGAGCCACATCTCCTGCGTTGTCATCACGCCGCTCTGCTCTCAACCCCCATCGACCACTTCAGTTCCAGGGTTTGCCTTTCTTCTTCGTCTGTCCTGTGTCTGTCATTCGCCCAAGAGCGACGCATTCCACAATCAGTGGGTCTTTGTCCTGCGAGATAAACCATGCAACGCTTCAAAAGGTTGGTCGGAAAGGAGATTGTGGTATGAAGTACTACGAGTAAAAGGGTGGAGAACGTATAGAGAACGTATAGTGTATAGAGCATATAGAATGGTAATAGTTGCATTTATATAACGCTTTTATCCAAATCGCTTTACAATTTGTTCCTCACATTTTACCCATTCACTCACACATTCACACACCGACGGCGGAGGCAACCATGCAAGGTGCCAACCTGCTCATTGGGAGCAATTAGGTAGGGGTTAAGTGTCTTGCTCAAGGACACATCGACACACTGCCCGGGAGGAGCGGGAATCGAACCGGGAACCTCTGGATTGCCACGACTGCTCTACCTCCCATGTGCGGCCCCATATAGAGAGCATATAGAGAACGTATAAAGTGTATAGAGCGTATAGAGCATATAGATAGTATAGAAAGTGTATAGAAAGTGTATAGAGAACGTATAGAGAATGTAGAGAACATTATAGTGTATAGAGAGCATAGAGAACGTACAGTCTAGAGTGTATAGAGCGTATAGAGAGAATATAGAGAATGTATAGTGTATAGAGCTCCAAACAGCATTCAGCCTTGAACGTCAAACTGCTCCTCTGAACAATGACTTAATTTTTTCATGACTGACACAGCTTTTTTGTTTTTGAGAGGCCCGTCTGCCAAACATCGAGAGTGACAGATGACGCTCCTGCGCTTCCCCCCCGACGAGGTGACAGTCACCACGGTCCAGAGACGCCGTGTAATTCGACCTATAATCGAGAGAGTATCGTTTGGCCCACTGGCAGCCCCTCTGTGTTTCTCTCCTCATGCACGACGGACAATGGAGATCGCCGCTCTTCCCCCGACACCGCGCTGGAAGTTATCTGAATGAGCAAACTAGATGACTTAAGGCCGCCAGAGAGCCGGGCGCACTGTGAGCGGACCGGACTCTGCGCGGCATGTCCGCAGTCATTTGAGATTTCATAGTCGAGCGTACCACCGGCGCGTACCAATTTACTACATTTCTCGTACCAATTTACTACATTTCTCGTGCCAGTTTACTACATTTCCCACAATCCTTGTGCACTGTTCACACTTTCTTTTAAAAAAAAATTTAAAGATACTTTTTTTGGCATTTATTAAAATTGTTCTGCTTTATTGGATAGACAGAGAGGAAGGATGGGAGAAGATATGGGGAGGAGACATTTGGCAAATGTCACCGGGTCCGGGAGTCGAACCCGGGACAGCCGTGTTGCACTGAAGTGCTGCCACCCTGGCGCCGCCTGTTCACACTTTCTGTCATGGCGTCGTCCACGTCCATGTCAAAATAACCAATGTCTAGCTTATCTCTGTTTCCAAGATTTCGAAAAATAAAACTGGCAGTTTTACACACTTTACACACTAGAAAAGCCACTTCTCAAGTGTCTTCAGATGATGAAAAAAAGACATGGTCCAAATGCATATGAATTGGAATGGATAACGATTAGCGATAGTGAAACAAAATGTTGCGTCATATACCTGCTAATGTCTTACCGGACAAATCCTACCCATAGAACCATGATCCTGCCCTACTACTAAGAAACTTGAAACTTGAACTTGAACTCTCTCTTGGCACGGAGTGAGTGTTCAGATAAAATGCAGATCGGTGTCACATTTAATGCAGGTCGATGTCAACCGACACCGTTGAGCGACGCGGACGTTCTGCCAAACTCTGTGAGAGCCTTTAAGGTGATGACTAGAACCCCCCCTACCCCACGGCCCTTCTATGAGTTAGTGTCATGAAGGTGTCATGAAGGCCGCGCGGGCGGCTCAGAGTTCTCATCTTGAGGGATGTCACACAGAAGGCCCCTCTTGATTGAGGCTCCAGTGTGACTCGTACCGTCTGAATCCCACTTCACAACAGCTGGAACTACTCAACGTCTCTCTCTATTTCTGGTATGGACCCAATATGTGTGTGCGTGGATGTGTGTGTGTGTGTGTGTATGTGTGTGTGTGTGTGTGTGTGTGTGTGTGTGTGTCTGTGTGTGTGTGTGTGTGTGTGTGTGTGTGTGTGTGTGTGTGTGTGTGTGTGTGTGTGTGTGTGTGTGTGTGTGTGTGTGTGTGTGTGTGTGTGTGTGTGTGTGTGTGTGTGTGTGTGTGTGTGTGTGTGTGTGTGTGAGAGTGACAGCTAACAATAGGACCTGGACACATGGTTATATATTAAACAGCCTCTCAATCCCCCAGGGAGGACTCTATTCCTCCCTATAGGTTACCATGCCAACCCCCCGCAATAATACATATGCCCTGTTAAAGGGCATGGTACAGCCAATCACATCCTGCCTACAGGGCCTGAGCAGGTGATATCACTGTATCTGTTGCCCTTTCTCAGCGTAGCACAACCATAAACGTATAGATATGTTTAAGGCTATATATATACAGTATACAGTATACAGTAGGCCTACATAGCCAATATAGCCAGAGACTGAGAGGCAAGCTTAATCGTGCCGAAAAGCAGAAGGCAGTTAGGAAGGGAAGGGCAAGCTGGGAGATAAGCAAATCATTCCTACGGTTGTCAGAGGTGTGTATGTGTGTGTGTGTGTGTGTGTGTGTGTGTGTGTGTGTGTGTGTGTGTGTGTGTGTGTGTGTGTGTGTGTGTGTGTGTGTGTGTGTGTGCGTGTGTGTGTGTGCGCGTGTGTGTGTGTTTGTGTGCCAGACATTAAAGTGTGCGTGCATAATGTGCCTGTGTGCGTATGTGTGCCTGTCTCCCATGCATTACGTAGCTGCCGCCACAAATGCAGACAAATCTATCCGTCCATCCATAATTCTCTACAGTATGTCAGTTTCATCAGAGAGCGGTGGGCGGGTGGGGGCGGTTCGGTGGGTGGGGGCGGTGGGGTGGGTGGATGATCTGAGCGTACAGTCACTCTCCCAGCCCAGGTATAGAGAGACTCTAAATCATCCCTAGCGATGTTCTTGTCCGAAGACGCTCCCTGCAGGAGGGGACGTTTTCACATGATATGGCTGCCCTCCACTTACGGGGTCCTTCCGACATCAATCAGAGGCATAGGAGCCGTTGCCAGGGGCAACCGGGGAGGGGGGGGGGCGCCGCTCTGACCTCAGTGGGGCTCGTCGTCTCGAGGCAGGACAGCATGTGCTCGCCTGCTGAGCATGTGGGCAAAAACGAGCCGCTCTTAACAACGTGGGTCTGACTCACCAGGCGTTTGATCATCGCTGCAGCCTCTCTCACATCTACGAACGTCAAAATAGCCTAATTAGATTGACTGGGAAATCGGGTATATACTGTGAAACGCGCACGTCTAATGATACCGAATTCCGAGGCTTGGCAGGCGTTCCCGACAGCGTGCGCTCTCTACGGGGGGAAATCAATGTCTCCTCTTAGCGGAGCTGACGTTTTGGGATGCACGCGGGAAGACGGATCTGAGTCGACCCCTCGCTCGGAGATTCCCGCTCGCCATGCCAACCGGAGAGAAAGCTCTTATTTCATGTTTTAAATTGCCCCGTTTAATAAAGTTCATCTGGAGCTGGTCGTTAAACAGCCTGAAAGGTCATGTTGTGTTTTTTCCTCTTAGGTGCTCGTAGCAACAAGTCATTCTCCGTCACTGTTTGAATTTTTTATGATTTGTTTTATTCTTTTATGTGCGTTCTAAGTTCTCACGCTCATTAAAGTCACCCTGCGCTAGCAAGAGAGGCCACGGGGGTGATGGCGATGGGGAGGGGAGGGGCATGTGCGTTGATTGGCAGGGAGCCTGAGGATAACTTCCCGACTTCCTGTTTACACGCTAAGAGGTTTATCTCTCCAATCACAGGTCTAGGAGACCAGCCTTTCCCAACGCCATGACAATGTAAAGTAAGAACGCTGATCTCACACGGGACCCCGAGGTAGACAAACAAAGAAGCCAACGTGTCCCTGCATGTACACACTGGAGCCGTTAGGTACATGAATAGAATGTGTAACGCAATACAAAAGCCAGCAGAAGAAACAAGATGGTTTGGTGAGACGGGTTGAACGGCTGATTTGAATGGGATTGATGGTTGCCTTTTGAGTGAGTGAGTGTGTGTGTGTGTGTGTGTGTGTGTGTGTGTGCATGTGTGCGTGTGTGCGTGCGTGCGCGCGTGTGTGTGTGTGTGTGTGCGTGTGTGTGTCATCGGTGGCCTTAAGGTGCAGGGGGCCTGTTTAAACATCAAATAAGGGGCCCTCGTCTTATCAACACCCCCAGCAAGTACATTTACATGTGAATGTAGCTGGCCATAATTGTATATATATATACATTAGTGTTCTGGGTACAAGGTGATTATCAAATTCTGCAAGCAAATGAGAGAAAGAGTCATTTACAACCAGGAACAAGGTTTCTGTGTCGGTGATGTTGCCTTTTCAAGCGTACCTACTGCGCATCAGTTATCCATATTGGCACAGTGTGCACATTTGCTTTGTCAATCCAGGACCCTGCTAGCGGATTGAAATGGGCCGCCTATGTGTGTGTGTGTGTGTGTGTGTGTGTGTGTGTGTGTGTGTGTGTGTGTGTGTGTGTGTGTGTGTGTGTGTGTGTGTGTGTGTGTGTGTGTGTGTGTGTGTGTGTGTGTGTGTGTGTGTGTGTGTGTGTGTGTGTGTGTGTGTGTGTGTGTGTGTGTGTGTGTGTGTGTGTGTGTGTGTGTGTGTGTGTGTGTGAGTGTGTGTGTGTGTGTGTGCGTGCGTGCGTGCGTGCGTGCGTGCGTGCGTGCGTGCGTGCGTGCGTGCGTGCGTGTGTGTGTGTGTTAGGGTTAGGGTCTAGTCTTGACTCTTGTAAACAGAGACACTGTGTAAGATGGAAGCTAACAGAAGCCCTGCGCTCATTTACATGACAAGGGGGCCCCCGTGTACACAAACTACAGAGGAGAGAGCACAGTGAGGGGGCCCCCGTGTACACAAACTACAGAGGAGAGAGCACAGTGAGGGGGCCCCCGTGTACACAAACTACAGAGGAGAGAGCACAGTGAGGGGGCCCCCGTGTACACAAACTACAGAGGCGAGAGCACAGTGAGGGGGCCCCCATGTACACAAACTACAGAGGAGACAGCACAGTGAGGGGGCCCCCGTGTACACAAACTACAGAGGAGAGAGCACAGCGAAGGGGAAATCTCAGAGCGGTAGATCATTCCTCTACCAGACGTTTCAAGTGAATCCTAGTTTAAAGATTACAGTATTTCTATAGAGGTGAGATGGGGGGGGGGGAAAGTGAATAACACGCTGTAATTAATTTATTATTATTTATTTACTTATTTTTTAAATCAAAAGGATTTCTTCTTTACCGCTTCACCCTGCGGTTCCAAAGCGGTGGAGGTCTGAAAGCTGAGGCTGAAAGAGAAGCTCCTGGAATGCCAGATAAAATAAGGAGAGAGAGAGAGGCCTCGGATCTGAAAAGACCCGGAGGGCTTATTGAACAACAGGGACGGGGTCGCAGAGCGTTACAGACAGAAAGGTGAAGCACAGAGCTGACACAGTTGCTCATTCAGTGTGACAAAGAGCGATGTGGACTCTACATCAGTGTATTTCTATCTCAGCCTGCTGGAGTGTTCCACCCCCCCCCCCCCCCCCCCCTCCCCCCCACACACTCAACCACCCCCACCCCAGTTTGTGAGGGCAGATGTCAGCCAGTAGGCCCCCTGGAAGGTACAGGAGTGCCTCGCTCTTGCGGCTGCCCTGGATATGGCCTGTATGAAAAGGCGACGGGATTGACTTAACCAGAGCTGAGGAGAGAGAGCCCTGTAGTTAGACTGAAGTGGCGCTTGGAGCGGTGTGTGCTTTACATAAATGTTTTCCAGTGTGTGATTCATTTTGACAGTTTTGTATATTTATATAAACATTTATTAATATATATATTATATTATATTTATATTGTATTTATTTTCTGTTATTTTCTTTCTGTCAGTGTTTGACATGACTTGAGGGTCTAGTTTCATCAATACAGGTTCAGTGGGATATGTGCGTGTGTGTGCGCGTGCGTGTGTGTGCACGTGCGTGCATGTGTGTGTGTGTGTGGGGACAGATAATAAGACTCCGCTCGCCCACCGACAACACAAAACCTCCCAACCACCGCCAGCCCTCAGAGATACCAGTGTCAATCAACACTGTTCACAATTAGGATTGAATTGCTATCTATAGGACATGTGACCCCCGCGTCTATTTTTACTAGACGGGGGGGGGGGGGGGGGATGACAGCATTGAATCCCTAGAGTACAGAAATATGCACATAATACATAACTCACCTCCAGGCCGGATCAAAGCCAGGCCTGGGCCATCCCACGCTCTCTGCCTCTGTGGTATGTACGCAGACCTGTACGGCGCATACCGCTGTAATGAACAGTGATGTGGACTTTTTTCTCTGTTCATTTGTTTGTTCTTTTCTCTTTTATTTGAATTTTTTTATAGTCCCTTGTCTTACAGGGAGTGTAAACACGAGGGACAAATATTGGCTAGATATAAATAGCTTTTGTTCTCTACTTTTCCATGGCTTCATCCAGGGATTTACTGTCCACAGGACTGGGGGGGTGCCACCTCCGTAAAGGTAGCTGTTTACCAGCGACACACCAAGGCCAAGGACGATCCAAAACCACCAGCAAAAGAGTGTGTTACGCCGCAACTGGGTTACGCCAGCAGGGGGCACAGAATGGCGTTGTTTTTCCTAACATAATATGGTAGCACGGGGGAACAGCGGAACACCAGGTCCATCTCAGAAGCACCAACACACACCTCACACCACGGATTGGGACGGCGGGTCTTACCTAGCAGCTGCACACTGCGCGTCAGGCCGTACACGTCGACGAGGGCCCAGAGTGGCTCGGCGGCTCGGACCCCGCTGAAGAACAGCATGGGGCTGGACTCGTTGATGCGGTAGAACACGCGGCCCTTCTTGTCCGCCCAGAAGGAGATGACGTTGCCCTCGTTGGCCAACTCCTCGGGCAGCGCCTTGGCCCAGAAGCCGCTCTGGGAGACCAGGTCGGGGCAGGCGTACTTGGGCAGGCTGTCCGGGTTGATCCGGGACGGGTCCTTGGAGGTGAAGCCCAGCCGCAGAGCGCCGCTCCAGCAGCACTGCTTCTTACTGATCTGGGGGGAATACATGGTAAATGGTAAAATGGTGCATTTATATAACAGCTTTTATCCAAAGCGCTTTACAATTTGTTCCTCACATTTTAAACCATTCACTCACACATTCACACACAGACGGCGGAGGCGACCATGCAAGGTGCCGACCTGCACATCGGGAGCAATTAGGGGTTAATTGTCTTGCTCAAGGACACTTCGACACACTGCCCGGGAGGAGCGGGAATCTAACCGGGAACCTCCAGATTACCAGGCAACTGCTCTACCTCCTAGAAGAAGAGACCCCGACGGCCGGTGTCAGTCAAATAATGTAAACACAACATCTCACAGGTTAGCTATATTATTGTTTTTTGTTTATTTAGGAATATCTCATATCTTAGATATGACATTTCAGATGTTACAGTTCAGTCACTACAACCGAGGTTGAAGATTTTAAATGTTTTGACCGTTTACAAAGGTCAGTCCAATTATACAGTCCAATCGGACAAGTGTGGTTTTATATTCTCATGTTTCATGCGTGTCCTGCCAGCGTTGCTATATACAGACATTACTCGTTGCCTGGCGCTGACATTTGCTAAAACACAAACGCCTGTCACGTCGTTACACACCTCGCCTCCTCCTCCCTGTTCTCTTTTTAAAGAACAGACACCTGCTGTTAGTCAACCGAGAGGTTTACGTGACGACACGTAATACAATTCACTTAATCAGATTTGCCCATTCCATAATGACTAGAACAATGTCTATTCAATTGTCAATGTATCCCAACGTGTGGTGCGTAATGATTCTTTCTTTTTATCAATGTATCCCAACGTGTGGTGCGTAATGATTCTTTCTTTTCATCAATGTATCCCAACGTGTGGTGCGTAATGATTCTTTCTTTTCAGGATTCTTGTGAATCCTATACATGTCACATTGTCTTTAGCATGTGGTGTTGGCAGTCTGCCAGGATGTGTGTGATCCAAGGATGTGTACTATGCAGCATATCCTGATATTAGCTAAACAAACAAGACAAGCTTAAAGCCAAGTCTGGTTTTAAAAGTACTTTGTGCTGAAACCGGTACAGCCACTACCTCAGTAGACCCTTCTTACGTAACTGGTAGGTCCATGTTCATTTCACAAGTTAGCCACTTTGCATCTGTAAAAAACATGTCGGTATAGGCTGAGTATTTTTACTGAACCAACATGCAGGCCCTGACATAGCAGATGGGAACCTGTTAAGGGTTGTACCTGCTCAGTCTCCTTAGGAACCCGGGGAGATTATTTGACGTGTTTTTGCATGCGTGTGCTTGTGTGTATGTGCATGTGCATGTGCATGTGCGTGTGCGTGTGTGTGTGTGTGTGTGTGTGTGTGTGTGTGTGTGTGTGTGTGTGTGTGTGTGTGTGTGTGTACGTGCGCCCTCATGTCTACATACTTCACAGAACGACAACTACCTCCATCTCAACACTGGCAAGACCAAGGAGATGGTGGTGAACCATCGGTGGAGGAAGAAGAAGGCCCCAGCTCCCATCACCCCCTGGGGGTTGGAGGTGGAGGTGGAGGCGGTAGAGAATTACAAGTTCTTGGGGGTGCTTATGACAATACCACGGACTGGACCAAGAGCACTAAGGTCCTTAACATTTAGCCTTAATCTTATTTTCATACCAGCGCTAGTTTCCCTATGCTTTTTCTTTTGTTGTTGTACCTTAGTTGCTATTGCATGTACATATATGTGTTTTATTACATGTATACATACATACCAACGATTTGCCTGTTTTATTCTCCACCCATCGATCATCCATATAGCAGCAACACTATATTATCACCGACATCCAAGTTGGGGGATCCCCCTTTGAACAGCCCATCTGAGGTTTCTCTCCTCCACACCACCTGTGGTGCGTTTTCCTATTGCTAGGTTTTCAGTGAGTTTTCCCTTATCTTCATTGAGGAATGTCTGGGAGTGTTGCATATTTCGATTGTATGGTGTTCTTCATTTATTGTGATGTTTCTTCTTGACTTGTTCAAGAAGACTTGTACAGCCCATGGGGGCATTACCTTGTGATTTCGGGCTTTACAAATACATTTGATTTGATTTGATTTGATTTACAGGAAGGGACCGAGCAGACAGAGAAGAGGCTCAGGGTCCTTTAACGTCTGTAACAAGCCTCTGCAGATGTTTTGTCAGTCTCCACGCTTCTTCACCGTGGTATGCTGGGGGGGGACAACGCCAACGCTGACAAACTGAATGAATTAGTGAAGAAAGACAGCTCTGTAGTGGGAGCTGCTCTGGACAGTCTGGAGGTGGTTGCAGAAGGGAGGACAAGGAGGAAGCTGTACGCTACCCTTGAGAACGCCTCCCCATCCCCTCCGTGATGAGCTGACTGAAAATGAGAAGCGGGTTCAGTCATAGACTTATCCTCCCCCTCCGACATACCACTCACTAAGCGCTTCGAGTCCTTTTTGCGCCAGTAGCCGTCAAGCTCCACAACCAGGCAGGCAAGGCATCAAGCTCCACAACCAGGCAGGGCTTATCGCCACGGATCGGGAGGTCTGCTACATCCGATAGGCCACTGGGCTCTTTATCACCGTATCTGTGTTTTCTTTATTCTGCTCTATTTACTGTAATTTGCCCTTTGTATTATTCTATTCTAATGCTGAATCTCCCTATGGGAAAATAAATAAAGGCTTTCAATCAATACGGTGTACTAGGGGTGGGGGGGGAAATCGATACGTAGTAGTATCGCGATACTTTGCGTGGCAATACTGTATCGATACAGGGACGCCAAGTATCGATATTTAATTATTCATAAAAAGAATATATATATATATATATATATATATATATATATATTTTTTTTTATAAGGAAGTTGCATTGTTCATTTCAATACCTGTAATAGTAAAGTAGTCCACACACACATGTGCATTCAGTTAAGTTGGAATATGACTGTAATACAAACAGTTCAGTTTGTCAGGTACATCTGTCTGCTTGAGAAAATACCATGTTCTGCAATAAAAATTATTGAAGTTCGATGAACAGACTGAACTTTATTTGATTAGATAAAACATGTTGACAAAGTTTTACTTTGCAGTTGAAAAAAGGTAATAAATTAAATGTGATAAAAAATATATATATATAAAATATTATTTCCGCAATACTCAGTGTATCGCGATATATTTAGTATCGCGATACTATCGTATCGTGACACAAGTATCGCGATAGTATCGTATTGTGAGGTCTCTGGCGATTCCCACCCCTACGGTGTACTGTATGCAGATGACCTCTGAGTCCCTTCCACTGTATCGTTGTGATTAAGAATAGATCTCTTGGTCTCTTCATAGAGCAATTAGAGCATCTACAAGCCTCTACCTCGCTCGCCCACCTGTCCTCTGCGTAACCCGGTGCTAGTACATGAGGCCAGGGGCAACATTTCCACTAGGGACAGGGGGGACAAGCCTTTTCAAAATCTTGTTTTTGTCCCTCTCACTTTTTACAATCCAAAAACTAACATTATATAACGTTAATTAATATGCAAGACTTTTTTTGTGATGTGTGCATTTGTGCGATGTCGAGAGGAGTATGGCTAATGAAGAAAAGTATGGTCAAATGGAAATCTTCGTGGGTATGATTTGAGCTTCACGCACGCGCGTTCTTCACAAAAAAATCTATCACGCGCACATATTTATTTCCCATCCTAGAATAATTGTGTGTGTGTCCCCACTTCTCAAACTACGGGGCGACAGTGGCTCGGCAGGTAGAGCAGTCGTCTGGCAATCCGGAGGTTCCCGGTGAGATTCCCGCTCCTCCCGGGCAGCGTGTCGATGTGTCCTTGAGCAAGACACTTAACCCCTAACTGCTCCCGATGAGCAGGTTGGCACCTTGCATGGTCGCCACCGCTGTCGGTGTGTGAATGTGTGGGTGAATGGATCAAATGTGAGTAACAAATTGTAAAGTGCTTTGGATAAAATCGCTATATATATAAAAAAGCAGCCATTTACCATTTAACTAAAGTGTCACCCTTGCATGAGGCCGTCCGGCAGTGCTCCGTGAGATACACACACTGTACCTTGAGGCGGACCTGCTCGTACAGAGCTACGGGTCTGTGGCTGAAGGTGATGGCGTTGCAGAAGCTGGCCTGCCTCTTGACCGTCCTCTGGGCCGCGTCCATGACGATCTGGGAGCCCTTGGCGCTGGGGTGGAACAGCAGCGGGCTGATGGCGAGGGGGCTCCCGCCCACGCCACTGCCACACTGGATGGGCAGGCAGCGCTTGGGCTTGTGGTGGCACCGGTGGGCCGTGGAGGGGAACGGACCCCCGAGTGAGTCTGAGAGAGAGAGAGAGAGGGAGAGAGAGAGAGAGAGAGAGAGAGAGAGAGAGAGAGAGAGAGACAGAGATAGAGAGAGACAGAGAGAGAGAGAGACAGACAGAGAGAGAGCGAGAGAGAGAGAGAGAGAGAGAGAGAGAGAGAGAGAGAGAGAGACAGAGAGAGACAGAGAGACAGAGAGAGACAGAGACAGAAAGAGAGAGAGAGGGGGGAGACAGAGAGACAGAGAGAGATAATATTATACAATAGTTAGGTACATCCATGGTGGGGGAGGGGTAGACACTGCAATCGATGACCGGACAAAAAGTGAGATGTTACGTAACTCTAGTTTAAGATCTCTTTATTCGACTATATTGATCTCAAAATAAATCCTGCTTTGTCTTCTGTTAATGTGGGACCATAAGAACCAGTGAGCCAGTGAGCAGTAATCCTACAGTCCCTTCGGGAGGGAAAGCAATTGTTCTTGCAGTTTAATTGTGTTTCATGACAATGTCTTAGAAGGCAATGCAATTTCGCCCTAATTCTCCCATCACGCTCGGTTCCACTTCCTAGCCATACAATCTAACTCATTTTGAAAATCAAGAGATCTGATTAGATTATCTGCGCAGAGTGTGCCCCGCTCTCTAACCCATTCCGTGGGGCATTCTGCAGACACTGAGTACTTGGCACAGGGCCGACTGACTGAGACGGACAGCTGGATTACGAGCGTTATGCAATCGCCAGGCCTACATACTACTCCATCAGTGTAATCCCTTTTCATCATTCACAATTCATCCTCCTGGTTATCGTTTGAATCCCCCCCCCCCCCCCAATAATACTTTATAAAAAAACAAAACATACAGTACATACATGTATGAAATTATATAAAAATCAAGAAAATAGACTTATACAAATTAAATAAACAGAAATGCCCTCTCTACCACCCTAGACAATAAAAAAAATATATAACAACAAATTAAATTAAATAAAAAAAATATATAGATTATTATTCATGGTGCATGTCAAATAAAAACAAGAAAATCTCCTAGGGAAGAAAATATATGTAATATATACCTATAGGCCTACACAGATATATTTACATAGACCTTTGCCCAAAATAAAACAATAAATAAAAGCTTCTGTGGTCCTGCTATTGACTAAAGCAACACTTCAGTCCTGCTATTCTCTTTGCTTACTCTTCCCCTTGCCTCCTAATATAGTAATATAGTCCAAAAACAGCGTTAAGGGTATCCTTAAAAAATAGCATTCTGCAAGAAAACAACACGTACATTTTTCTGATAGGAGGTTTTGCTCTTCGGCCCTCGACATACAGTATGGAGGCTCCTTCTGACTAGTTAATTGGATGCATAGAGAGATGAATGTGGTGGCAGTGGGAGTGGGAGCAGGTGGCTGAGGGAACCTGTCCCCAGACACCAACACTATAGAGCAGCCATGCTGGAAACAACTCCAACAGCCCCTCATCCGCTGAAACTAACGGCGGGCGTTTGCCAGATGCGGTAACGCTACTAAAACAGCATCAGCATCATTTTATCTACAATCTATGGGGCCTTTGGGTGTCTGGAGTCAGTCATTCATCCCAGCGCTGCCACCGTGGTAGAGAGAGGATATTGGGTTGCCTGATATCTCCCCACATCTTATTCTCTGACAAAACAGAGGGGGGGGGGGGGGGGGGAGCTCTGGCTTTCTCTCATGTCCTGAGGACGACTGATAACACCACCACACAGCATGCTTTTTTTTACTCTTTTACCCTCTCTCTCTCTCTCTCTCTCTCTCTCTCTCTCTCTCTCTCTCTCTCTCTCTCTCTCTCTCTCTATCTCTATCTATCTACTGATAGTAATGAGCCTTCCAGTTTTATTTCTTTCTCATTCAAACCAGGCCTACGAGGCATCATGCATTGTTGTCGTGCCTTTTGTCTTATAAGGAGCCACAGGAGAGCGGTGCACATGGTCCAGGGGCAGACTGTGCTGAATGCATTACCGGGGTGGGCTAGAGAGAGGCACAGCTGCTGGAGAGGGAAATGGAGGTTAAGTGTGAATCCATGTTCCTTAGCAACAACGACCCGCATCAAAAGGGTCTTGATCAGCGGAGGCTTTCTGGCCGAAGCCAGAGCAGCGAGATAACAGATGCCGTTTGTTTGGTACAGGGCACAACGAAATTATATTTGCATTTTCCCCAATCCCGTCCATTGGCAACTTGGCACTCGTGTCCACTTCTCTCTGGGTTGTCTGTCCCTCCTCTGTATTGGGAGAATAGCTTGTTGTTTACACAGAAATCCTAAGCTTATTGAAATTCCAACCTTGCGTCACCGTCCTGGCCAGCTTATCTAGAGGTGAGCGAGACGATCCAACCGTAGCCCACTGCCAGACGTACTGGATATACAGACAGACCGTGTGCAAGGGGAAGAGTATAGCTCCATCTATACGAGTCATGTAATGTCTGTGTATTATTCCATTAATTCCTCTCCACTTCCCCTTCAGAGAGTAACGTCTATTTCCAGCTACGTCTAATCTGGTCCATATCTCAATTTCCTTTGTTTTCTTTGTTCTGCATGCCACCTCAAGGTTTTTGAGTTATTATGGGTATATATATACTGTATATATAGGCTATACTCATAGGTTGAGGTGGGGGACTAATGACGAGAAGTCGGAATTCTCCAGAAATTTTAGTTTTATTACTCAACCATTCGGGATTTGTTCTTCTGAAGTTGAATAATGACTTAAATGTGAAGATCAGTGTATGTGTGTGTGTGTGTGGGGGGGGGGGGGGGGGGGGGGTGTATATAGAGTAGGGGTGGGAATCACCAGTTTCATCATGATACGATACGATATCGATTCTTTGGACAACGATACGATATTTGCCGATATCACAAAGTCTCTCACGATACAATACGATACGATTAGATTCAGGTGCCTGCGATCGATATGAGATGATATCATATGCCCATTTAACACAATCAGTAACATTTAGATCAACAAAAAAAAGGTAATGAAAATATCATTTGACATTTGTATTTTTGAGCTCTTCCAGACATTTAAAGGAAAATCAATCTATTGTTTTTAATACAAATAGACCTCCTGTTCACTGTAAAGTGCCATGTTTTTATATATTGAGCTTTAAACTTTAAGCTAAATTTTTTGGAACTCAAAACTCACAACCTCCCTCTCCCAAACCATTCCTACAACAATTTGTTGATGTTGCATGATCATGTATAGGCCTACATTTATTATGTATTATATTGTTTATGTTTAAATAACATTTAAACATCAAACTCCTCTGACCTCATCTGGTCTTTCCAAAGACGCGCGCACACACACACACAGAAAGGGAGAATGCTATGCTGTAACGTCTACACACACGGAGCTACTGCTGTTGTTCTTGGGCGGATATGAGACTCGCCACAGGATTTTCAAAATAAGAGTATCGATATGAATCGATCTTATTACATCGCATCGATCCGATTCGATTGTTGATAATTACATCGATGTATCGATCTGGATCGATGTATCGTCCCACCCCTAATATAGAGTGATGATGACACTTCCCAAGTCATCAGTTTCTTCTCCATCTCATTTTCATTTAATGTGTGTGTGTGTGCCAGACATTAAAGTGTGCGTGCGCTTTGAGCACGAGTGTGTGTGTGAGATTATGTGTGCATGTATAGTGTGTGTCTGTGCTACAAGCCATGGAGGGACCACTCTCTAAAAGGTCAAGGATGTCTTATTACGAGTCAACACTGTGAACAGCCTCTCCTGCTCCAGCCTGAGAAGAGAAGGACTTTATTCCACTAATGACGACGTAGAAAGAGTCACGACGATTCCATCCCCTCCCCACAATGCCCAGGCTTGTGTGTGACTAAAGACTTGTTATACCCTGATGAACATCTTTGAGGAGCTGTAAGCTAATCTCTCACTGTTTCATCTGGCTAAGGGGGCCGGTGAGCCGTGTGTGTGTGTGTGTGTGTGTGTGTGTGTGTGTGTGTGTGTGTGTGTGTGTGTGTGTGTGTGTGTGTGTGTGTGTGTGTGTGTGTGTGTGTGTGTGTGTGTGTGTGTGTGTGTGTGTGTGTGTGTGTGTGTGTGTGTGTGTGTGTGTGTGTGTGTGTGTGTGTTTGTGTGTGTGTGTGTGTGTGTGTGTGTTGTCGTGTGTGTGTGTGTGTGTGTGTGTGTGTGTGTGTGTGTGTGTGTGTGTGTGTGTGTGTGTGTGTGTGTTTGTATGTCTGTGTGTGTGTGTGTGTGTGTGTGTGTGTCTGTGTGTGTGCATGTGCAAACAGTTCAACCTTATCTCCACTCACTGTAATGCTGGTTAAACAGTGTACCATGCAAATAGGATTCCATCATTTTGAAGGAAAAGTAATATTCAAATATTTGTTCAGGATCTCATCTCAGGCAAATCACTTCCTATAGTTGCAGACAAGGAAGGTTGCAGACAAGGGAGTATAGGAGCCTTGGTGGCAAAGGGGCGGCTGTAGGTAGAGGAGGTTATTCACAAAATAAAGTGTTTCTCGTAATTACACCAGAAGCCGCTTTGCCATAAAGCTGTGCGATGTCGTCCTGTTCTCACAGCAGCCTGGTCTAAATGTGTGTACAGTGTGCCGTGCTGTGGGTTTACTGTTGCAAACACCATGAAGCCTGAGGGAGTTAACCGTATCACCGCCGAGTCTGTAGGCTTCAAAGTGGAACGGCAACACTAGTAAGAGATCATTCAAAGTCAAATAATCATTTTGCGGGTTCAGTTCACAAGCAGAGGCTATTTGTCTTATGGGGGGGGGGGGCATGTTTTTGTAGTCATGGATACTGTGTACTGTAACTTAAAATTGGGCTACTTCAAAATATATATTTTTTTCATTTGTACAAGAATTTGATTATTTGAATAGATACACTAATTAATTAATATGAACAAGTATCTCCTTAAGCTGAACACCAGAGAGACCAGAGAGACTAGTGATGATCTCATCAATAGATAAGTCCTGGATGTTGTTTATTCCCTGTTGTCTCTGATTGCTCATTATGCCTATCTATTGCTTTTCGTTGTATTGATTAGTATCATTACTATTATTATTATTATTATTATTATTATTATTATTATTATTATTATTATTATTATTATTATTATTATTCACCTGGCCATCCTTGTGGGGGGGGGATCTCTCCTTGGTTTGCCCTTCTCAGGTTTCTTCCCCGAATAAGTGCAGAAAGTTATGTTAAGTACAATTTAAACACAGATGCACAGATACGGTCAGGGACGTTACCAAGAGACGGGCAGATTTAATGCCACCCCAGAGAGTGTGAGTTAGGTGGAATTGAGAATGAGGTTACATTTTTGTTTTACTGTCCTGTTTACGAGAATTTAAGGGAAGTACTTTTGAGTAAAATGTCCTCCATTAATGTTGCTGGATGAATATGAACAACTTGAGTTGTGCTTCAGGAAGGGAACTTTTTTTGTATCAGATTTTATTTGTCAAGCTTGGGAGAAAAGTCAGAATACTTTAAGACTGAGCTATAATCTGTGTTTATGTAATCCCTATTTAGATAATGAAAATGTAATGTGTAATGTAATAATGGAACAGTGCAACATTATTTTTGGTGTCTTATAAACCCATTAACTCATTCAGAGCCAGTCACGAGAAAAGTCAGGTTAACTCGCCAACCGTTTCTTTTGCATTACATCAGAGACCAGGTAAGGACTCTATATGTCAAATCTTGCATTGATCTGATATTTATTTCTACCGCGATCAAAGCTGTCTGTGTGTGTGTGTGTGGCTGTTTACCGTTGGGTGCAGGAGGTGGGGGGGGGGGGGGGGGGGGGGGCAGCGGCTGCGCTACGCTACGCGGGCCATTTCATGTATGCAAGAGCCGAAGGATAATAATGATAATCTAGCGTTGATTTCAGGAAGATTCGACAATCAGGCGAAAAATGACAACGTGTTTAGTGTGTTCCACTAAAGGGCTATTATAGCGTTTTTCCTGGGATTACTAAGAATCACCAAAACTATACTCATATTCAAAACGGTATAAAACGGAAATGTACGGATGAAAAAAACAATCTGTTTTGTGCATGTTGACTGGAAGCAACTCACTGACAATCGACGGGTGTATTAGACCCATAGCTATAATATAAGATATATTTTAAGCACTCGCAAATCAAAAAAATTAAAGCGATGGCGTTCTAGCGCCCCCCTGGCTCATTAACACATCTTGTGCCATTCACGTTGTACGACGTGTTTCAAGTTCATGCTAATTCTGCCAGATCACGGCGTACGACGTTATTGTGATCATATTTAATATTTTCGCCATGGTATTCAAATTTCCCTCACGGAGCCTTGTCTGATGCAGTGGGACTCGGCACAACTCTGCAACGCTTCAATACTGACCCCTGGTGGATGATCGGCGAGTTGCCAAACCGGAAATGGCCGGTTGGATATCGTGTGTCTCCTAAATCCGTCCGGCCACTCGCATATCGTCGTAGGACTCTAGCCACACACTGTGGATATGGATCGCTGCCATAACTCAATAATCGACATGATTTGGGCGTGTATTAGTATTATACAAACCGGAAATGGATCTACTCGATCCCCATCAAATAACTGGGATCTTTTTGCTCCAGTCTCATCGCCCAACGGTAAGAGGAGGCTGACGTGATTTTCAGCGGTGAGTGTTTATTATTATCCATACAAACTGCTCTGATCTATATATCACCCATACTCCATAAAGCATTTAACGACGATCACGGAATTATAAACGACCCCCCCCCCCCCCCGTTCACCCGCACATGATCAGTCATAACGTTTAGGACCATGTACAGTTGACATTTTTAATATAGCGTGGATCGGTATCAAACGGCATTTGATAATCTATATAATGCATTTATGCCTATATCTCACGTTCTAGGAATTACTGCAGAAAATGATAAAAACATATTTAAATTCTAGACGGTATTTTCGTATGAATGTGTGAATGAAAAAGTTAAAACGTTCCTACATCCTGAACGATAGATAATCGATGTTGAATGGGCCATAGTAATGTCAATTTAGCAATACAATTTAAAAAGTTATAGCCCTACAAAGAAGGTGAACCTCTCCATAGACTTACAGTGCTGGCAGAGAATGGTATAAGATGATCAAACTCTGTGGCAGTTAATGTGTTAAGCGATGAGTTAAGGTTGGGCACTTTGTGTGCATGACGTGAAAATAAAATAATGAATCAATCAATCAATCAAAAATCTTCCCTTGTTTAGTGTTTTTCCTTATCTTCTTTGGTGGTTCAAGCCAGGGGGTGTTTCTGCATTGTGGGCCTGTGAAGCCCATTAAGACATGGAATATGATTTTGGGCTTTACAAATAAATGTGACATGACTAGGAGCTGTTGATTAGTGGTGGATCACTCCCAGGAAACTATGAATGTACCATGGTGATTCTCCTGGGATATGGGTACATCTTCTGATTCAACGTGTTCTAGCTCAGATGAGGAGCACGTTCAACCACAGACTCAACCCCCCCCCCCACCCCCCCCCCCCCCCCCCCACGAACTCTACTAACCTTGGCCAGTCCTTGGCAGTCTATACCAGCGGCCATCAGGCTCCACAACCGTGGGGCATGGACTGCTGCCAGTAGCTGGAGAACTAACGACTGCAGAACTCGAGGAACTACTAGGAGTGTCTTGACCACTAAGTGTGTCTGACTCTAACCACCAAAACCTGCACGGATGTATGATGACGACGTATATCATGCCAGTCAGGGTACCTACTACCTTGTACAGTATATACTATATACGGCATCTTGTGTATACTGTTTACTTTTTCTCTTACTTACAGTAGTCTGAGAATTCAGATTCAAATTATTTATTGTCTATATTTATTGTAACATATAATATAACCAATATAATATATAATATAATGGATAAGGGCATACAGACCCTCCTCTGCACCTTTGATTACATTGTTTTATCTTTGTTTTCTCATATTTTTATATTCAGATACAATTTTATTGCCTATATTTATGTCTTTCTACTATTACCCTGCCCATACCTGTACCCCCTTCCCCCATGCTGCTATGACGAATTTCCCCAAGGGAATCAATAAAGGAATATCGTATCTTATATTCTTATCTTATCTTACTAACCTCTACATTGAATTAAAACTCATCTGGATGTAACAGCTCAATCTAAATTTCAATAAGCACAACAAAGTCGGCCACTAATTCATTGTCAACTCTCACTCAACAAAAAGTACTCACTTGACGGCATCGCGAATCAGTCTTGATGCTCTGATTTCCAGCGTAGTGGGACAAATTTTGTCTGTGTTTATAGATATCGACTAGAGATCAGTGGAATAGCACAATGTAGCTTCTGTTTTGTGGTGGATGTTCCCTTTAACCCTTTCACTGCGACAAT
>NC_140171.1:112302996-112569246 GCF_963971535.1 Notolepis coatsorum | reverse complement strand
AACCCTTTCACTGCGACAATACACAGAATGTTAACCCTTTCACTGCCACACGACAGCCAGTTAACCTTTCACTGCCACACAACAGAACGTTAACCCTTTACTATCACACAACCGACGGCGACCAACGGTTAACCTCATGGAAGCCAAACCCCACCTTATCCTCGTGCCCACCTGGTATTGGTAATCCTCTGTGCTGACTTGTTGCTATGCAAAGCCCAGCTTAATACATATCCTTAGAGATCTGAGTGTCCTAGGATGCAAACACACATGCAAACACACATGCATTACAGTATACACACACACACACACACACACACACACACACACACACACACACACACACATATACACACACACACACACACACACACACACACACACACACACACACACACACACACACACATGTACACGTTTGCACACACATACACACAGTGATGAAGAGTGAGGTTATAAGAGGCAGCTGTCTGACTGCTTGCTTAACTGGAGCCATTTAGGGTGTTTTTACATCCAGGGGTCACTTCACTGACACTATGGTAAACAACACACTGATGTCATCATTTATGAGCAGAGTGACCTTTAGGCTTCAATTCCATCTGTTGTCTTTGTTCTGCATGCCACCTTAAGGTTTTTGAGTATGTTATGGGTATATGTATATATGGCTACTATATGGGTATATATATATATAGGCTACTCATAGATGGTTGACGTGGGTGGTGCCACTTATCAGTTCCCCTGTTTCTACACAAATTGCTTGAATTTTTTTACTCTCTGCGTATCAGATGGCATCGTCATTAACAATACCATTCAAATCTGGAGGGTTGGTGACGAACAGCATCTTAACAATGTTTACGTAGGATTTCCCAGATGAGGCACTCAATCCCAATGACTCGTGAGACAATGGCATTTCAGCTTTGATGCAGCACCAACCATGATATGAATCACATTATAATGCAGTAGATTAATCAACACACATTAGGCCTGCATGCATATATATATTAGGGATGTCCCGATCACATTTTTTGCTCCCGATCCGATCCCGATCATGTGATTTTGAGTATCTACCGATACCGATCTTTCCCGATCCGATCAACACATTTTTTTTTATAAAAATATATATATATTTTCTTCCCCCTCCCATCCCAATTTCTCACATTAACTTCATTCAAGCGAGGCATTGCAACCGGAGTAATCTAAAAACTCCGCCTCCAACCTGCTGCTTCATGAGAGCAATGGCACCATCGTCTGTAAAAATCAGGTGACTGCAAGTTCTGCAACTAGTGGATGTCCCTCATCCTTGACATAAATCATTTGATGTATAATTAATTAAATCAAAGGAAATGCGTTTGTTTTGGCAAAATTCTTCTGCTCTGTGTGACAATAAATAAATGAATGATGATCTGCAATTTAAAACCAAAACTAAGGCCTCAGTATGAGTTTAAGACGTGAACATGGTCATGTTTGTTGAATAAAAAAATCCTGTTTATTTTATATATTTTTTTTCAAACCCGATCCTCTGAAAATCACATGATCGGCCCCCGATTACGTGATCGGATCGGGACATCCCTAATATATATCTATATTAGAGGTGGGAATCACCAGAGGCCCCCGCCCCCAAGATACAATATTATCACAATACCAGTGTCACAATATTGTAATAATATCACAATATTGCGATGTGTTGTGATATTGCAATATATTGCAATGTATTACCTTTTTTTCAACTGCAAATTATGTCCCCAATGAAAAACTTTAACATCCACAATACAAATAATAAATATACATCCGTTATATCGATATATGCATCTGTTTATTTTAACAATATCTGTTTTATCTAATAAGAAAACGTTTTCAGTTCACCATTACAATCATTTGATTTGCAGTAGAATGGGATTGTCAAGCAAAAAGAAAAAGCTATTTCTTTATAATACTTGCCGCCACTATATCAATATAACATCGGCATTCAAAATACTGCAATATATCGACCCCCCCCCCTCCATATATAATTCACAAGGTATTACATCTCCTGTACTTTATAATAAGTGTACTTGCCTATGTGCTTGTGTGTGTGTGTGTGTGTGTGTGTGCTTGTGTGTGTGTGTGTGTGTGTGTGTGTGTGTGTGTGTGGGTGTGTGTGTGTGTGTAGGAATGCCCCCCGGACCCCGGTTCTAAACGGGAACTGGTACTAAATTAGAAAAAACCGGAGTATTGATAAGCTCCGATGTTATCGGTACTGCTATCGATACTCTAGAAATTATTATTACTATGAGTTTTTTTTTTAGGAATTTAAACGTTGCAAACTATCTCTCCTCTCTCTGTCTCTGCACGAGAAGCGAGCCGCAGCGAGCCATTATTACTCACACTCAACTTTTTTTGCCATTGCTATGTCTACTATACATTGGTTTCTTGTTCGAATGCATTTATTTCTATAGACCAGTGGTGCCCAACCAGTCGGCCGTGATCGACCGGTAGATCAATGACATGCAATATAATTGATGCAAGCAATGTTAGCTGCTAACTAGTAATAAATAGGCTAAGCTAACTAGCATTAGCCGTTAGCTTAGCGTTAACCATGGAAAACGCTCAAAGCGGACTCCACGACACCAGTTCCATTCGTGAGAAAAGGGGGTGGGTTATATTGACAAGGCTTGACAACAGAGGTTCAAATATAACTTCATATTTATTGGTTATTTGTTTCTTTATATCGGGCATCCAGTTTCCATCACCGTGTGTTAAACTCTTCCTGTGTTTACATTCGAGCGTGACATCATCGCCTACGGCAAGCTTACACGCTCAAAACGCAAACCGTAAACAGAACCCGGAGCGCACCAAGACACACAGCCTCTACTAATAACATGGAGTGTTGAACCATTTTTAACAGCTGGGTATTGGGTGGGACATTCTGATTTAAGAACTTTCTAAATAAAATAGAAAGTCCCAAAATAGTTAATTTATCTGACTGCTTGTATTAATTGATAAAAAAGTAGCCATGTGCAGTAATATAGTTATATAAAAGAATAATAAAGCAATGTCGATTCTGTTCTTAATATATATATATTTTTTTGCTAAATAAAAAAGAACCGATAAGAGTATCGATAAAGTACCAAACCGTTAAGCAGTATCGATAAGAGTAGTAGTATCGATACAATCCTAACGATACCCATCCCTATGTGTGTGTGTGTGTGTGTGTGTGTGTGTGTGTGCGTGCGTGCGTGCGTGTTTGTGTGTCTGACAGATGTAAGGGGATGTATGGGTCACGTGTGTGAAACCTAATGTACTCCGTGTGGCTTATAGACAGTGAGATTACTACTGTACTAGTGATAGTAGCCATGACTGTGCCAGCGACCCTAACGGTCGCCATATACATCAGTGGTTCTAATTCGAGCCACACTAGCACTTTATTTGTGTGGTACTGTAACCAAGGAGCTTCACACGTTGCTAGGCAACATCGTGACAACACCATTGATCCCGTCTTGATAGATTGGCTCCTGTTCACGGCAATGTATTCTGGGGGGGGGGGGGGGGTGTTTCTACATTCAATCAATACAATCAATAACAGTGGGTGATTAAAAAAAGTATTCCCCCGCTTCAGAACACTGTCGAGACCGCGTATCTCTGAGAGTGGCGTTATTCAACAGTATGTGTTTATGTGCATATGAGAGCAATATTGTCCCGTCATTAGTCTCTATTACTGAGAGAAGATAAGATAAGATAAGATATTCCTTAATTGAGCCCCTTGGGGATCGTCATAGCAGCATGGGGGAGGGGGGAGGGGGGGAGGTAGTAGAAAGACGTAAATATAGGCAATAAAATTTTATCTGAATATAAAAATATGAGAAAAAGTGTAAACAAAGGTGCAGATGAGGGTCTGTATGCCCCATCGGTTATAATATACATTACAATAAATATCGGCGCTAAAGAATTTGAATCTGAATATATACTGAATATGAGTGTATATATATGAGTACGAGTAAAAGTAAACAGTAGACAGAAGCCCTCTCTAGTGCCATATCCTGACCTGTACTGTAGAGACCGTTTGTGGTATTAATAATTCAGACCACGCTGTCAGGCCTTAATGATGAGGGGAGAGAGCAAGGTGAGACGCTGCCTCTGATGAAAGCCTGTATGTAGACGCCTCACTGACGTCTTCCTCTGTAACCCGCTAATCTCATCCCTGTTACCTCACTACCCTCAACCGAAAGGATTACGCCATGGTGATCAATAAGTAATAATAGCACAGGGCCACGTACTACGTGGGGGGCGGCGGGGTGTAATCCGATGAGATGATGCCTCTTCGTGGCCGGTGACATGGAGTGGTCTAGTGAAGCGGCGTGAGGACATGCAGCCTGCATTGAGCGAAAGCAGGCGAGATGCTCTTCTGCACTGAGAAGTCATTACGATGGCCGACGCCTTGAAGGTGACTCGTCATAGATTGTTGAACGAGGGCTGGGTCTATGAACGGAGTGCGTGTGCGTTAGGGTTGTGTACCGGTCACATTTGAACCGTTACTGTTACTGGTACCGGTACCAGTTCCTGGAATTCTGTATCGGTAGTACCCAGCATTACCTTTTTTCGGTACTTTACTCTTTCTGTAATACCAATTTTTTTCAATTGTAAAAAATAAATCCTAATTTCTCAATTTCAACATTGTTATTTATTTAGAACAGTTTTTTTACTTATTGTTGTAACACACCGCACAACATAAATCGCATGATCATGTATTATGTTTTTAAATGTTTATATATCAACATTATCTCGCCAGCCAAAGACCCAAGAGATGGGACAGTAGGCTAATATATATATTTGTGGAAAAGGCTCCCTCTTGTCTAGTAATATTACACTCTTATACTAAACATGTAAAGGTACCGAAATGTTATCTAGGTAGTACCGATGTAATTCGGTCGGTACCATTAAAAGTACCGAGTTCGGTACCCAACCCTAGTGTTTGCGCTCGCTCACTATATGTGCCATGTTGCATCAGTTAGGCTCGATTATGGCAAAAATCATTATCACGATTAGTTTGATTCATATTGAAATTACGGTTATTAAACATTATTTGAGAGCATCATATGATGACGACTGAATTTGTTTCACCGAAGGTTGCTTTTTCCTCTTCTACAAGTTACCAAAGACGTGTCAAAATAACTGGAGAAACATGGCTCCTCCCTCCTCCCTCTCAACACCAGCTGAAACTACTGTTTGGGCTGCCTGAATGCCTTCTACAACAGAACTGCGTTTCCGCGTCTCTGATTGGCCAGGTCATTTCTGGTCATGTGACATGTACGCCAAATCGTGGGACCGCAAGTTTCTACACTGGTTAAGCTTAGGCGCTCGTTCGAAGTTGGTTAAGGTTAGAGTTTGTCTTAGAGCATGGCGATAGAACGCCAGGTAGTTTGCAGGCTGTTAGACCCGGAAATAGGCGCAGAACTTGCTGTCCCACGATTGGCGCACATGTCACATGACCTGGCCAATCAGAGTGCAAAACTCGAACGCGGAAACGCAGTTCTGTCGTAGAAGGCATACACGCGTTTGGGCTTGGAGGAGGGAGGGGCGGAGCACACTACTATGAAGGAAGGGTGCGCTTCTTTTACAACACAAGACAAAATAAGAGCAACGCTGCTGCATGCTGCACAATAATAGTATCTATCTCGATTATCTTGTTTTCATGATTGTGGGAAGCCAAAATCATAATTGAAATTGAGCGAGGGAACATTTATGCGCATGCGCGGGAGTGTGCGCACGCGCCTGGAGCGCGCGTGCACGTGGCGTCCTTAGCGTGCGTGCAATCAGTGTTGATATGAGGAACGCAACACTGCCTGTATGTATCTGCAAAGCAACATTACCTACAGCACATTGTGTTTGTACTTACAGTATATCATTATACTGTGTCCTTGCTCATGTGTGGGTGACAGCATTGTGTGTTGACTCAAAGCAAACCTAGTGAGAATCCCTGCTCCTTGTCACAGCATAACAACTGTCCAGGCATGACAAGAGCCAGGTTAGCCTCTCTCTCTCTCTCTCTCTCTCGCTCTCTCTCTGTCTATCTCTCTCTGTCTCTCTCTCTGCCCCCCACTCTCGCTCTCTGTCTGTCTCTCACCCCCCTCTCTCTCTGTCTACCCCCCTCTCTTTGTCTCCCCCCTCTCTATCTGTGTCTCCTTCTCACCCCCTCACCCCCCCCTCTCTCGCTCTCTCTCTCTCTCTCGTTTTAAGTCACTCGCATCAGACAAAAGGAATAAATGTTTATATGAATGCAATAGACTGATACTGATAGATTGTAAATGTACATGTGATACAGGGGGATTGTCTGGCAATGGCCTCTTAAATTAAATAAAAGACATACTATTATCGATCCACGATGTAAAAGTTCCCTGATGTTCCATGATGGCTTTATTGAAGTCCAGTCTAGCCTGATCCTTAGAGATGAGCGTGGCGTTGGTTTATATCATCTATTCGGCTCAATCGACCCTTTGCGTTGGAGATACTGAGCTCTATTAATTCCTAATGGGGTTCTATGGGGCGACAGTGACTCGGGAGGTAGAGCAGTCATCTGGTAATCCGGAGGTTCTGTTCTGGTTCGATTCCCGCTCCTCCCGGGCAGCATGTAGAGGTGTCCTTGGGCAAGACACTTAACCCCTAACTGCTCCCGATGAGCAGGTTGGCACCTTGCATGGTTGCGTTGCCTTCGGTGTGTGAATGTGTGAGTAAATGGGTCAAATGTGAGGAACAAATCGTGAAGCGCTTTGGATAAAAGTGCTATATAAATGCAGCCATTTACCATTTCCATGGAATAGAACAGAGCATCCTGAACCACTGGCCAACTTCAAGTCAATTGAGAGAAGCAGCTAGCACTAGCCCCCACATTCCGCAAGGCTCAATTACGCAATCGAGTCAGCCAACTCTGTTCCACCGCACTCTGGTGCTTCACACCGGATTACAACACAGCTGTGTATCGTTAGAAAGCATAAAGCTGCTGTTGTTGAAAACGTCACAATTTTTTTTTTTTACGAATTTTGCTAAAATTATTATTATTAGTATTATTATTAGTATTATTATTATTAGTATTATTATTATTAGTATTATTATTATTATTATTATTATTATTATTAGTATTATTAGTATTATTATTATTATTATTATTATTATTATTATTATTATTATTATTATTATTATTATTATTATTATTATTATTATTATTATTATTATTATTATTATTATTATTATTTATGTTTCCTCAAAAATTCTATCTAGGAATTTTCTAACTCTTTAGATTTCAATGACGAGTACCAATTGTGACATTATCAATGACCAAACTTCGTTGCACTGCCCTACTGTCGCTCTGGGGAGGGTTTAGACTACCACAGGCCTCCTCCAATACATGTGGAGTCACAGGTCCGCTTCTTTTCACCTGACAGCGATGAGTTTCACTGGGAGAGCATAACTCTCCTGGTTCACGTTATCTCCACCAGATCCCTTCCCTGCTCAACACACTGCTAATTGACTGACCACTGCTAATTGACTGACCACTGCTAATTGTGTTTGTATAGGGACGACTGACAAAGCCAGAGTTACTGCTCCGGGGAAGTGAAGAGGAACACGTACACAGGAAGTTAACGTTAGCATTACTACATGAGATTGCCTGAAGGAGTCATCTGCCAACAAAGATATTGCTACATCAGAGAACGAATGTATTCACAAAATGGATCACCTTTCAACGTTATTGAAGAAGACATAAGTACTTACGATGAATTCCCCTAACCACGTTTTCATGGTTCATTTCTCCATGATCGCACGTGTATTACATTATATGGCCGTTCAATTCCACATTTGGCCGGTAAATTCTAATCTCTTTGGCTGGCCAGAACCGTTGCTATAGCGGGAAACCCTGGTGGGAATGGGCTCCACATCAATGTAAATGTGTCAGAATTAACTAATGAGCTAGTTTTCATCTGTAGTCCCTGCCTGCCATGCATGTATTTATGGTGTGGGAGGAAACTGGAGTACCCAGAGGAAATACTTAAAAAAAAAAAAAAAAAAAACACTGAACCCAGGACCTTCTTGCTGTGAGGCAGCAGTGCTAACCACTGAACCCAGGCCCTTCTTGCTGTGAGGCAGCAGTGCTAACCACTGAACCCAGGCCCTTCTTGCTGTGAGGCAGCAGTGCTAACCACTGAACCCAGGACCTTCTTGCTGTGAGGCAACAGTGCTGACCACTGAACCCAGGACCTTCTTGCTGTTCAACATCGGGTATCTATCGTTCCGGATGTGGGAACGTTATATTTTTCCATTCATACATTGTCGTGTTAGTACCGTCGTGAATATACGCATGTTTTTAGAGTGTAGAGCAGTAATTCCTAGAACGCGAGTTATAGGCCGCGGCGCATATTATACATAATCGATTGGCGTTTCGTTCCTATACACGCTATATTAAAAAATTCAAATGCATATGATCGCTATACATTATGCTCCATCATGCGTGAAGGAAAGGGGGGGGGGGGTCGTTTATGATTCCTTGATTGTCAGTGACGCCTTTCTTTAGTACGACATCATACGTTGATCGGATGGATTGCAATGAAATAAATGCACAATCGAGCTGGAATTAACGTTAGATTCCTCTTACCTGTGGCCGATGAGTCTGGAGAAAAGAAATTGCAATTATTTGATTTCGATCTGCTAGATCCATTTTCCGTTTGTACGATGCAATAAACGCCGAAAGCATATTGATTCTTGCGTCTCGAAAGCGATCCAATGCACTCGAGGTGTTTGTCTGGATCCACGTAACAAGATAGCTCTGCCGGAGCTTTTTCCCCGATGCACAGAGCGCCACATCCGGTTTAGAGTGGAGTGCAACTCGCCCGAAATCCACCAGGCGGCGGTATTGAGGCGTTGCAATTAGGGATGTCCAATATTATCGGCTGATATCGGCATTAAAATGTGATATCGGAAAATATCGGTATCGGTTTAAAAAAAAAAAAAATCCTATAACCCCTATTTACCCAGGCAAGCAAGTAAGAACAAATTCTCATGTTATTTATTGTCAAAAGTATGCATAATGTTGTGTTAATTCCACAACAAGAGATATGTAATGTTAATTACCTGAAATTATTCCGTTTTTGGGGGGGGGGGAAACCCTGCATATATCGGTATCGGTTGATATCGGTATCGGAAATTAAGAGTTGGACAATATCGGTATATCGGTATCGGTAAAAAAGCCAATATCGAGCATCCCTAGTTGCAATATCAGACAGAGTCCAGCTGGCCCCTGGAGCCTTCCTGGATGAATTATGAATGCCAATAGCGAATAAAGGAAATAACGATCATAAAAACGAGTAAACTCGTTGTTGGCGTTATTAGATTGGCGGGAAATAACGAGTAAACTCGTTTTTGGCGCAGGATGTGTTAATGGAAAGATTAGTTTTCCGCTTGAAATTAAAGTGCAGTATTTGAAATAAAATGAAAGGAATATGGCTGGATTTCTTATCAAAAGGAAAAGTGTGACTGTTATTTAAAATAAATAAATAAACAAACAACACTGCCCTGTTCATTATATTTTTAAAATACGTACATTGTCTGTCTACATTTATTTATTTACTAACACAGTAATTGTGAAACTGTGGTGGATTAACGTAATTCGGTGAGTTGGAACTGTCTATGGGTTGGGGGGTCCGCACGGACAATTTAGCGTGTGGTACCTTCAGACCTTCTCGACTCTAACGTTACCGGAGTTGAATCGAGTTGATAACACGCAGTGGAAAAGCGGCAATAGTCCCGGTTGGAGTTAGTAAACACAGTTTTATGTTAGCCTTCTTGGATGTTGAATAAACACCTATCATTGTCTTTAAACACCCCGCCTCTCAGACTCCCATTGCCTCCTCTGCTAGCTATAGTAGCTACGGTAACATTTAATTGGCTGTATTAGAGCTGGCGGGCTACCATAGTTAAACGTGCGCTGTGTTGTACAAACCGTGCTAACGTTATGGCAAGATGTGTGTAGGCCTATGTAATGTTAATGGCTATGTTTTTAAAGTCGTAATGAACATTGATTTATATTGCGCTGCTGCCAGCAGCCGGCGCGTCACCCAGGGTTTCCGTTAGAAAAAATTGTTGCCGGTCTCAGGGTCCGGTAGATTTTTATCTACCGGTCAAATGAGAGAAATTCCGGTCAGAGTTTATTGAGCTTAAAAACAACAGGCTATATAAAGAATGACATCCTCAAGGCATGTAGATTTATAATATTTTAACTTAAAGCTAGGCTACTTTTGCGTATACAGTCATTATATTCCAAATAAAATAAGTCCAGAGACTCCGTGCTGCTGCCGACTTTAAATCAAATAGACCTGTGTCTGTGGGCAGTCGGCCCGACATTAATAAACAGCAGTCTGTTATAATCACATTTATGAGCTAACGAATTCCGTTATATTGGACATTTGTATTAATTATATCAAGCGAAGAACTGAGAAATTTGGCAGAGAGACGGCAACATTATCGTGGGTTTGCGTGATGTATATCTCCACCTAGTCCCAACGACTTGGTGCTGGTCATAATGTCCGGTGAAAACAACTCCCTCCAAGCACAACTTGACCACCCGAACCGTACCAAAACAGGCCAAAATTAAATAGCCCATGCGACGAACGATTCATTACATTCGTTTCATCGTTGCTCCACCAAGCAGCCGGTCCAACAATATCAGCGCGAGCGCCGCAGTTAGTTTGCAAGAAGCATCCAGCTGCAGACCCGCAGAGCAGCTTTCCAGGTCTGGGGACCGCACTGTGCCAGCAAAGCTGGTGGGTTCTGTGGGTCTGCAGCTGCATGCCTTCCGCAAATCCAGCAGCAAGCTCTCGCTGAGCGAAGCAACGACAACAAACGCAATGATTGTTTCGTTCATCGCATAGGCCACCCAACTCCAGCCCATCCAAATACAATTCAAATAATCAAACTGTGCCCAGAGGGAACTATTTTCACCGGACACTATGACCGGAGAGATTAAATTTGTCGGACTTCAACAGATTTTGCCAGTCAAATACCGGTAATTACCGGCTAACGGAAACGCTGGCGTCACCTCTCCCGCCTCCGTGCCAAATGAAGATTTTTTTTTGCTCATCCCCTGAACCGAACAATACAAACACGCCCCGAACCGCGGAGGTCGTGCCGAATCCACCCCTAGTGCTAAACCACTGTGCCACCGTGCCGCCCTGTGCTCCTAGATCCTAGATCCCAACAATAGCAGGTGAAGCCCTCTGCAAGGCTGGGGATCAAACCCAGGACTTCAGGATGCACAAGTGATGCAACTACCACTGAACCAAGAGGTTTTTCTCCCTGGGCAGGGCTGTCATTGGGCCCTTTCAGGGTTGCCGCACCAAACTATCTCCACTGAAAGGAGGAGCGAAGCCTGAAAAGCCCACAGCGAGGACACACACCTCTCTCTCTACGATGTGACCGTCTAGTACTCTAGTCCATCCAACCTGCAACATGAATGTAGCACTCAGCAGGGCTGGGCTTTGACCCAGGGATGTAACCCCCCCCCCCCCCAAGCAGCCATGTCTAGCACAGCAGAAATTGTTCTAAGATGAACCTACCACAGTCACGGGGAGTTAATGGAACCTAATTGTGGTCACCGCAATAGGTTACCAGTCAAGGTTGACATTTTCTGAGAGAGGTGTGGGCTTGCTTTATAGAAATACAAAAAAGATTCCTTTTTCATATCTTGAATGATAGATACTCTATATCAAATGGGCCATAGTATTGCATCCATAGCTATCATATTTAAATAGTTATAGCCCTGCAAACAAGGTGAGCGAGTCCCATCGTTTACAGCGGTGGCGGTAGCTACTACAGGATGAGGCTAATCCGTGGCGTCCAATGAGTTAATGGGTCTTGTTGTTCAGCCTCACAATGCTATTGTATAGTAAATGTGTTTATAGGTCCCACATTCTGGCCTCTGATGTTGCTAATGTAAATTTAATTTGGGCCTCACAGGGTTAAGTATAGAATGAAACAATTAGCATAGCCCTATTTGATCTCTGAGAATATACTGACCATTTAAATGTAATACTTAAGTATAGGCTAAGCTACATTATATAATAATAAAATAAAGTGTTTGAGGTTTGACCTTGATCCAAGTGAGAGAAAGCAGGTGCCTCGGCCACTCTGCCTGTCTGTCTGAGTCTGTCCCTATTTACCTTATTGGATTAATCTATGGGCTTTAATTAGAACAATTAGGTGCTCAGAGCCATATGAGGCTCCTGCAGGAGATGCGATTTAGCGCGATGCCTATAAGCCGCGCCACACAGAACACTGTCTATAAATACACTGTAGTTATCTCTGATTAAAATCAAGACACCGAATTAACAAATTGCACCGTAATAGCGGAAGAATAGTCAGATCATACAATACTGTTTAATAAGATACTGTTCACTTTCTTATCATCAGTGCCAGAATAAAGAGCAAAAGTGGCCTCTTATTATGTTTATTTGCAACACTGTTAACGTTTGCTAATTACTTTTGTGAAATGTAGCCCATTGTTCAATAGATGTCACGACCCCGCTCGGCTGCCTATACAGTAACGTGAAATAAGATATCGATTTATTGATTTGGATTATAAACACAGCTGCACACTCAATGCATAATGGAAACTATACAGCATGCGGGGGAAACCACACCACCGCACACACGGGAGGGGAAGCCCCGCAAGTTTTTACTTTCTACTAAAAGCTGTTGACTGAGGAAAGAAACATGTTCAAGCTAAAGATTCTAATTTTAGAACGGAAACACCACGGTACAGAATAGATTGTATAGCAGCCGAAAAGCCCGGGACTCCGGGTTGAATTACACACAGAATGAAAACACAATTGACCATGCATGTGAATATAGATCAGTAATTAATTAAGTAACATTTCGGTGACATGTAGGGCTGTATGAGGCTGCTATAGGCTACCTGGTGATACCAAAGCATAGCCTATATACATTTTAATCTTGCGATACGGGACTGACGCTACTTCCATGGGGAATAGCGATAGCCCATACATTACGCATGAATATGAAATCCCCCAAATATAAACATTTATTCCTTACCGTACAAGGCATTTCGCGTCATCTGCCCACCCATGGCTCAATTTCTTTACTATCCCCCGGTAGCCGTAGCCTATCGATTATTCAGCTCCTCTCGATGCGCGGGCACTCCGATGTCGGTGACATGGTTGCACGTTCACATCATCCAAAACTATCGTTCTTTCCCTGGCCTTATTAGATACAAACAGTGTAGAGAAACCCACACCTCCTTCTGTGTGCCAAACAGCAGTAAAGGCAACTCCCCCCCCCATTCACTCAGCGCTCGCTTCGCCTCAAGCCCCACTTCACTCACACTGGTATTTACATAAAAGGTGGAGACTCCTTGGTGAGCTCTTTTAACACTGTCACTGCCGTGGACCAGCGACCATTAGGACACAAGTGATGGACACAAACACACAATGAGCATAATCACCAGGGGCGGTTCTAGCATCAGACCTTTAGGGGGCTCAGCCCCTAGAGCAGTAGCATAATTTCACTAAATGATTTTTTTTGTCAAATCAGTTGTGCAATAGTCAATTTTGGTGAGGTGTTTCTATATAATTTACTTATGACATTTAGGTAACATTAATGAACAACTACAGTATTAAGGAGACAACTACAGTATGTAAGTAGTAAACCTATTATTATTATTTTTTATTCCAGTCGATCATAATGATCATGATCATATTACGGAGCGCTCACTGCGTTCGAGAGAGAGAGCGAGAGAAAGAGAGAGAGAGAGTCACATTTTCGTGACATTGATTATACACACTTCTGCAGTCCCTCCCGCCGTCCCTCTCTCTCTCTCTCTCTCTCTCTCTCTCTCCCTCTCTCTCCCTCCCTCTCCTCGCTAGTTCTCTGCCTGTCAAACCCCGTTTGAGGAAGTGTCTGGTTACACTATGCCTACGTCCCGACACACACGCTGTCAAGTTTGTGTATGTGTTGTCCCCGACGAGGGAGAGGGTCCCCCCTTTTCGTAGATAAAAAAAAATCAGTTGTGCAAGTACATTTTGGTGAGTTCTTTTATATACAATTCACTTATGACAAGTCATAATGCCACACAAGTCGCGAAACGTGCGTACTGCGTAGTGTGTGTGTGTGTGTGTGAGAGAGAGAGAGAGAGAGAGAGAGAGAGAGATCGCGCTATTTATTATCTACAATGTATAAAACAACAGCCTAGACTGAGGCTTTTAAATACAGACAGACAGACAGATATTTCACAGACACCAAGCAAGCAATGGACATCTCAGTCACACTTCGTCAGGGTTCTTCGAAAGGACGTTCGCACCTTCGTTTTTAATTAAAAAAAATTATAATTTTTTTTTTCTTTTTTATCTCCTCAAACTAAATCCTCAATTTGAATAAAATGATTCAAACTTTGTCAGGGTTTTTCGAGCGGATGTTTGAACCTTAGTTTTTAATAAAAAAATTCGAATTAAAAAAATTATTCTCATTTTTTTTAAATCATTTTTTATTTTTATTTCTTTTTTTATATCCTCAAACTAAATCCTCAATTTGAATAAAGTGATTAATCTGATTAAATGAGTATTTTTTCTGAGAGAATTGTTGAATAGATGTACACAAATGTTCTAGAATGTTTGATTATGACATCATACTGTGACATCACAAATGTTCTAGAATGTTTGTTTATGACATCATTCTCGAAGACACTCTGATGTCACAAGACCGCCGCCATCTTGGTATTGGGGAAATAAACGGATTTCTACTGATCAAATGTATGCGTTGAGCTCCGTTTTTATTACATATTTTATCACATTCTTGTTCATTTCATAACCTTTTTAAATAAGAACAACATTCTATTTGTTCACTTGCTTTAATACGTGAAATGACAATAATCAAACAAGTCATGAGCCGGGGGAAATGTGTGTCTTTGCACTATATAGTATTGTATATTAGTACATTGCATAGTATATTGTATGGTAACTAACTCAGTTACTTCTATTCTGCATCGAACATTGTACATATGTATATACTGAACACTGTGACTTCTATTTTTACTTCTATTTTTACATGCTATACTATTTTATTTCATACTTATCTTGTCTAGCACAGTCTCTGGAGTGTAACAGTAAGAAGCATTTTGTATAAAAGTATTCTGTACTTCTGTATGACAACTATTAAAGAAACTTGAAACTCTTTACATCAGAGCAGTAGTCTATATACTTCCCTTTCCGGTGTGTGCACCAATCTATGTAACCGGAGTGCAATATTGCCTATCTCATCCCGAGTCTTTAACACGACTACAATAAAGGCTGAAATAAAACAAAACAATCCTAGAACAGTAACACTGCAACAGCAAACAGTAAACAGCAGAGTCAAGTGCACAAGTTGCGAACCAACAAGTATAGCATACAACATGAGCACCATCCACATAAAGTCAGTCCATAGAAAAGTCACTGTGCCAGGCGGGCACGCAGGTCGCCCTGGCAGACCGGCGCAATCCCAATGCCAGCGGCAGCGGCAACGCGACAAAGTCCGGCGGAGACAGAGCCACCGGGGCCACGAGGAGAGCTTGCCGACGGCGGTGCAGGTGGCAGGCCGGACCGAGGCCCCATCACGGGCAACCCAGAGCTGCGTGTGAGGTCAAAGAATAGACGTGCCCCGGACCACCGCCCCGCGAGCCCCAGACCACCGCCCTGCGAGCCCCAGACCACCGCCCCGCGAGACTTGTTTCCCGTGCGCCTAAAATTCTACCTGGTCTCGTCCCGTGGGGCTCGCGGGGCGGTGGTCTGGGGTTCACGGGGCGGTGGTCTGGGGCTTGCAGGACGGTGGTCCGGGGCTTGCGAGACAGTGGTCTGGGGCTCGCAGGGCGGTGGTCTGGGGCTGGCAGAACGCAAACCCGGAACTGGAAATCCGTTGGTAAAAGAATAGACGCACCCGGGGTGCATGTTTCCCCCACACCGCAGTTGCCTAGCAACAACAGACAGGAAGTTGACTTCGAGAATACTGTGACATCACAAATGTTCTAGAATGTTCTATTATGACATCATACTGTGACATCACAACGGAACATGTTTGAGTAGTGCTGTCAGGCGATTAAAAAAATGTATCTAATTAATTACAGGATTTGTAATTAATTAATCTAATTAATCGCATTTTTTAATCGCATAACCATTTTATGCCTGATATTCTATATTCTATCATGATCATATTATGGAGCGCTCACTGCATTCGAGAGAGAGAGGGAGAGAAAGAGAGAGGGAGAGAGAGACTCACATTTTCGTGACATTGATTACACACACTTCTGCAGTCCCTCCCGCCGTCCCTCTCTCTCTCTCTCTCTCTCTCTCTCTCTCTATCTATCTCTCTCCCTCCCTCCCTCTCCTCGCTAGTTCTCTGCCTGTCAAACCCCGTTTGAGGAAGTGTCGGGTTACACTATGCCTATGTCCCCGACACACACGCAGTCAAGTTTGTGTATGTGTGTGTCCCCGACGAAGGAGAGGGTCCCCCCTTTTCGCAGATAAAAAAAATCAGTTGTGCAAGTACATTTTGGTGAGTTGTTTCTATATACAATTCACTTATGACAAGTCATAATGTCACGCGAGTCTCAAAACGTGCGTACTGCGTAGTGTGTGTGTGTGTGAGAGAGAGAGACAGAGAGAGAGAGAGAGAGAGAGAGAGAGCGCTATTTATTATCTACAATGTATAAAACAACAGCCTAGACTGAGGCTTTTAAATACAGACAGACAGACAGATATTTTACAGACACCAAGCAATGTTGTTGCATTTCATGGACATCTCAGGCCCCGTTTAGACGGAAACGCTAGCAGGTGAATCCGCAAAAATATTTTTGCGGATGTACCTTTCGTTTATACGGAAACGGCGTTTTTACGGGGTGAAACCGCAAAAAAGTGAGACTACCTTCCAGGGTGGAATTCCTAGAAACGCAAAAGCTTTGCGATCTCGTCTAAACTATCAAAAACGTATAAATCTGTTAAAACGATGACGAACGGGTTGTCACGGCTCTGGTCGCGCGTACTGCTTACGTCACAGGTAGCAGGTATGCGCCAGTAGCCGAGACGTAAACAAAGCAAGTATGTCTGACTTATATCAACGGAGATCACCTGAAGGCTACATTGGCAGTACTTTTAACCCTTTCACTGCCACACGACAGAAGGTTACCCCTTTACTATCACACAACCGGCTGTCGTGTGGCAGTGAAAGGGTTAAATACACAAGAATCTGTCCCGCGGCGTGACTGGACTCTCTGTCTGTGAGTGACTCTGCTTTAGTCCAATCACATTCCCCATCCACAGTCTGCGAATCAGAGGCAGAGTAGGGCGGGTCTTCACAGCACGTCATGTGACATATGCGCCAATCGTGTGACAGCGGGTCTCCGTCGTTACAGCGTCGTCTGCACGGAGAATTCCACTCCAAAACGCTCGTCTAAACGTAAAATTTAAAGTGAAACCGCAAGATGACTTTTGCGGTTTCTGTTCACAAAACGCTCGTCTAAACGGGGCCTCAGTCACACAGCATCATTCACAGTTTCACACCAAACTTTGAGGGGAGGGGTGTTATGTAGCCTATTTGAGCACACCTGAAGACTGGGCTGTTGTTGATATGCAAAGACAGTTGTGGTCGGTAGTACTTAGCGCCGGCCGCCGGGTGCTCACCTGGCTACTTGACTTTGCATGACAATGGCTCAGAGATGGACAAGCAGCCGTTTTTCGTGTGGTCCTATCACGTCGTGTCACCGTTTATTATCGTGCAGGGGACAATAACTGCATTCTGAAAACATGCAGGGGACATGTCCCATGTGTCTCCCCCCATAGTTACGCCCCTGGACATCACAACGGAACATGTTTTAGTTTTATTTGAATAATATAAATAATATGTATGAAGGCTGTCCCCGAAGCCTGTTTTTGGGATTCAAACTTCGTCAGGGTTCTTCGAAAGGATGTTCGAACCTTCGTTTTTAATAAAAAAAAATGTATAAATTCTTTTTTTTTCTTTTTTATCTCCTCAAACTAAATACTCAATTTGAATAAAGTGATTCAAACTTCGTCAGGGTTTTTCGAGCGGATGTTCGAACCTTAGTTTTTAATAAAAAGATTCTAATTAACACTTTGGTTGCCATGGGTTAAATTCATGATATACCATAGGTTGCCGGCTCTATTTGTCTATGGAGAAGTACCCCTTCTTTGCATGGCTATAACTTTTTAAATTCTATTGCTACATTGCCATTATTAGGGCCCATTCAAAGTCCTATATGTATTGTTCATTGTGTAGCAACGTTAAACTTTTTCATTCACATATTCATAGTAAAGTATGGTCTAATGTATAAGTATGTTTTCATCTCTTTCTGCAGCTTTCTCCAGAACGTGATCTATAGCCCCAAATGCATTATATTGATGATGCAATACAGTTTTATGGCAATCAGCGCGATATAAAAAATTCCAACTAGACGTACTTCTAGAAGTTACTACACATCATCTGATGTTGACCGGATGGGCTAGGGGGCGTTTATAATTCCGTGGGCAGCGTTATACCAATCATCTAATGTGGGTCAAATGTTGATCATAGCAGTTAGTTACACGCTAAAACTCACCCCAGTCTCCGCGCGCCGTTGGGCGATCATCGTAGAGTAGACATTTTATCATTATGGGATGTAGATTTACCCGGTCCATCTCCAGCTTGTATAATGGTATATACGTCCAAATCATGTTGTTTATCGAGTTATTGGCAATCGATCGCTGTGTATTGTGACGAGCTAGAATGCCGGGACCTATAGCGAGTGCCCGGAAGTAATACGGCCGTCCAGCACAACCTCTATGCCACTTCCTGTTAAGCGATTGCGCCGATCGGCCACCAGATGGCGCTCCTGAACCGCCAGAGAGCTCAGTGGGTCCTCCTGGTGGATCTCAGGCCAGTGGAGGGGACATATGAATCCGATCGCATATTTTTGAAATATTGATATAAAGACGCTGTAAAGCGTCCTCCGGCAACTTGAGCATGGCCGGGAATGACGCTTTTAAGCGTTTCCTGGCAGCCAAAGTGTTAAAAAAATTATTCTCATTTTTTTTAAATAATTTTTTTTTTCTTTCCTCAAACTAAATCCTCAATTTGAATAAAGTGATTAATCTGATTAAATTAGTATTTTTTCTTTTATTAAATCAACTTTCCAGCCCCCTGTCAACTGTCAAATGATGTCAACTGTCAACCTGAATTAACATTCAGTATTCAAGTAGAACAGCTAGCTAGCCGTTGTGGACACTCACCTTTCCACGGCAAACCGGTAAACATAAATCTAAACAACATACTTGAGTTCAGTACTGTTTCAAGATGCACAATGAGATCTTCTGAGAGAATTGTTGAATAGATACTCAAATGTTCTAGAATGTTTGATTATGACATCATTCTCGAAGACACTCTGATGTCACAAGACCGCCGCCATCTTGGTATTGGGGAAATAAAAGTATTTCTACTGATCAAATGTATGCGTTGAGCTCCGTTTTTATTACATATTTGATCACATTCTTGTTCATTTCATAACCTTTTTAAATAAGAACAACATTCTATTTGTTCACTTGCTTTAATACGCGAAATGACAATAATCAAACAAGTCATGAGCCGGGGAAATGTGTGTCTTTGCACTATATAGTATTGTATATTAGTACATTGCATAGTATATTGTATATTGTATGGTAACTAACTCAGTTACTTCTATTCTGCATCGAACATTGTACATATGTATATACTGAACACTGTGACTTCTATTTTTTTTACTTCTATTTTTACATGCTATACTATTTTATTTCATACTTATCTTGTCTAGCACAGTCTCTGGAGCGTAACAGTAAGAAGCATTTTGTATAAAAGTATTCTGTACTTCTGTATGACAACTATTAAAGAAACTTGAAACTTGAAACTCTTTACATCAGAGCAGTAGTCTATATACTTCCCTTTCCGGTGCGTGCACCAATCTACGTAACCGGAGTGCAATATTGCCTATCTCATCCCGAGTCTTTAACACGACTACAATAAAGGCTGAAATAAAACAAAACAATCCTAGAACAGTAACACTGCAACAGCAAACAGTAAACAGCAGAGTCAAGTGCACAAGTTGCGAACCAACAAGTATAGCATACAACATGAGCACCATCCACGTAAAGTCAGTCCATAGAAAAGTCACTGTGCCAGGCGGGCACGCAGGTCGCCCTGGCCAGTGATGCCACAGATTACTTGTAAAAGTAATCTGATTACTGATTACTCCTTTAAAAAGTAATCTTAGTTACTTTACTGATTACTTGATTATCAGAGTAACTTAGTTACTTTGAAAGTAACTAGGTTACGAAGTCGTCATCGTCCCCCCTGCTGCTGCCACAACATGAGAATGACAACAGTTTTTTTTAAACGCTTTATTGAAAGTGCATACATTGTTTTTAACTTGTTTCTCTGCACATAACGTAAATTGTTAAAATAGTGCTTCAGCTTCTGTACCATCAAGTATGTTAAAGCAACAGTCTCTCCTGCTCACAGCATTAGAGCAGCCAGACAGTGGTTTTACAAAACATACACCTAACAAATGCAGGTTGAACTATTCAATTATATCAACTGTAACTATTAGTTTTTATAAATGTCTTTCTATAAACATACAATCAGTTTCTCTTTAACATGAAAATGAACTGTAAATCTGGAAAATAAGAGCTTTTGCTCTGCCACAATCTTAATATACATTAATCAAAATGTATTGTATTTATAATTTTTATGTCTTTTAATCTACATTTATTTTGATTTTATTACTGGACTGTCATTATTGTTATTATTATTTCTGTCATTATCCTGTGATTTATCATTGATTATTACTGTTACTGTATTGTTTGTCTAGTTTCATGTTAAAAAAGGGAAAATAAAAAACATTGTTAAAAAAAAATACATTAATCAAAAGGGAAAGCAACAGTCCTGACTGTTGAGCAGCAACGTGTGGTTTCACAAAACAAAAACGGTGAATAACACTACATGTAGGCTAAAAATGTCTATGAACATTCAATCAGTCTCTCTTGTCTTTAACCTGTAAATGAACAGCATTTGGCAAATAAGAGCTTTTGCTCTGCCACCATCATATATATGAATCAAAAGGGAAAGCAACAATCTTTCTGTTTAGCAGCAACGAGTACACAGTAAATTGAAGTGAAAAGTGAAAATTGAAAATAGAAAAATAAAGAGTTATAAAAAAATAAATTTACTAATAGAGCAGGTAGGCCTATCTATAGATCTATAGATTTCACAAAAGATAAATGGTCAATAACACCACATGTAGGCTGATATGTACCCTACCTTTGAGGCCTATCCTATTCAGATATGGTATAATGTTCCTAGTGAAACAGGGGAGAGGGGTGAGTAAACCAGTGATTATATCTCAGTAACAGAATCTTCTCAAACCTCTTGTCAGAAAGTCTGTTCCTTCTAGGCGTGAGCACCAACCCTCCCAGACAAAAAAGACGCTCCACAGGAGCACTCGATGGGGTTGGAGTGTTATACTTCAAGAACATGTTCTTTATGTTTGAATACCTATCCAGTATCTGAAGCTCATGCTCTGACCTTAGGTAGTCCATCACCTCCTTTTCTGCCACGTAGGTCTCCTCCTCTGGCTCGGCCTCAAAGGAGAAAAAGCCCAGCTCACCTTCGCCGGCAGATGTGTTGGGGTTGGGGACGCTGGCAGGCCTCTGTGCTCCAGCATTGTAGGAGCGACACTCTTCTGTCAGGAGCTCCTTCACTTGCTCCTTCCTACCTTCGTCTCTCAGCCACCGGAGTTTAAACTTTGGACAACTGACAGCTGCGAGAAGGGCATCTTTGTTGTCCAGCACTGGGGCAAAACGAGTCTGGATAGCCTGAGAAATATATTTTGATATTGTTATTTAGGGATGTGCGAGACTAGTTGACTAGTCTATTAAACGGTACTGCTCCTCCTATGCTATTATTATTATTTATTATTGTGTGCTACTGACAACCTACATACTGCAGTATGGTGTTCCATGTTCATGATTGAATAGTGCAATGCAAAATATGTTTAACTCAAAGGTGGAACATACCTGCACTATGGCATCTGGAAGGCCTGCAGTCGTCTTGGAGAGGGTGTCCTTCAGAGCGAGGGTCTTCTGCATCAGCACTTCAAGTGTGGGTAGTAAAGTTCCATAAGGACAGTCACCTTGTAAAATGTCCAGTGCTACAGTCAGAGGCTTCATGGTGGTGCAGTACTCATGCAGGAACTGGTATTCTGTATCTTTGAAGCAGGTGACTCCCACCTTGGTGCACAGAGTATTCAGCTCTTTCATGGGGATTTCTACGATTCTCTTTATGGCATCGTAAAAAGAATTCCACCGAGTGGATGTAGGTACAAGGAGCTTCCTTTTATTTACTTCCTCCACTGTCTCTGAAGCAATGGTAGACCTACTTGCTTTGGTCCACAGGGCTGTGCATTTAGCCGTGCTGCTCCTATACACAGCTTTGCTCTCTGCTTTGGATAACAAGTATTTCTCCACCTCATTTGTAGAAATGATGTTGATGGTATGAGAAGCACACCTGTAGTGCGGGGGGAGAGTCACCTCCTGGCCATCACTTTCATTCTCTGCTGAGAGGATTCCAGCCACGTCTAAAAAAGTGGCATCATCATCAGTGGGAATAGACTCCTCCGTCTCATCATCGGATTCTGTGACAGAGACAGGCTGATAGACTTTAAATGCCTTCACGAAATTGGAACCATTATCAGTCACTGTTGCTACAACTTTATTATTTGTTAGTCCATATGATGCATGGATGTTTTCAATTTCTGCACCAATAATATCAAAGGTGTGTCTACCACGGATTCTCCGACATGCCAATGCTGCCTTGTTGCGCTGTAGTGTTGCTCTGCTGATCCAGTGACAGGTCACCCCCATATAACTTCGGTTATTAGCAGTCCAAATATCGGCTGTGGTTGCTACATGTTCAACCTCGTCTAGCGCAGCCTTCAGGTTCTTCTCCATCTCCGCATATTCCGTATCCAAGACTTCCGGTCAGCTATAGAATGGAGTAAGTCGCATGTGACACAGCTGCTCACCCGTTATTTTTTTTTCGTTTTAAAAACATATTTATAGACCACCAATGCGCTTAAAACTTGACGCATATATCAACTGAGATTATCAACTAACTATATTGACTGAAAGAATCGAGATGCCTCCAAAGAAAAATCAAACGATCTCAAAACCAAGCGCAGAGGACTCGCCTACGGCCACAGGATACATGAAACAAATAGCGGATAATATAGACGTGATTGCGGCCGCCTCAAGTTCAACCCCTACAAATACCTCCGCGGACACCGAATATATCATCCGGGAAATGAGAAAAATGGAGAAGATAATGGAGACAATGGAGAAGACAATAACCCAAAAAGTAGATGCTATCAAAGAATCTATCGAAGGCAAAATAGAAGCGCTAAGAGTGGACGCCGAAGCACATATTAAGCGCACCGCGGCACTGGAAACAGGTCTGGAAGACCACCAACAAAATTTCGTTCGGATCTACAAAGACGTAGATGATATCAACGTTAATCTAACTGCTGAGATGAAGGGAAACTACAAAGAACTCAATACGGAGCTCAACGATATAACGATTGAGCTTAAGCGAATCAATGAAGAACAGAAAGCCAAAATATTCAAGATGGAATATCAAAGACGCAAGCTGAATATTCGTATAGTCGGTCTGGATGAGTCGGTGAGCTGCGCACACCCTGAAGAGTTTGCGACAGAATTACAGAAAATCTTGGGACCAGCGATCCTTCCTAAAGTACCCGAGGTGGAGCAGTGCTACAGATTGGGGACCCGATCCAGTGACAATAACGTTAGACCCAGAGTGATATTGGTTACCCTGCGCCAAGTCAGAATAAAATAAATGATTATTCGTGAAACTCGCAGGATGAAAGGCAATCTGAAATACAAGGATATATCAATACACTGTTTTGAAGATTATTGTCGGGAGGTGGTGGACCTGCGAGCCAAGTTCAAGACGGTGATGTCTCAACTCTATCTGGAGAAATACAGACCCCTATTAATATACCCTGCAATACTTCGCATCGTCGATAAACAAGGTTTTCCTCAACTCGCCTGAAGATGCAGCCAAATACATGGCAGCACAACACGCAGGATAGTGTATAAATGGCCTTTTAATCTCTGTTATGCATGGACACCATATAGTATAAACTTTAATGAACCGATGATTTGGGACAGAGAGACCTACGAGCTCAGAGTTATTGAATGTTTTCCCCGTTGGGCTTCTATTATTGCGGACATATTGGATTCAAAATTGGAACGATACAGAGAAGATGAACATGGCGTTGAAGTTATCCTTATTTTAAGAGTATGGAATTCTAACAACACTCCAGAACATACTGGAACATTCGAACACTGTAAAAACGACATATTGGAATAATCTAGAACATCTAAAACATTCTTTGATATAGGGAACATTCTGGAATAACAGCAATACGTGGCCAGACATACTACCAGAAGCCCTTCGGGGGAATAACCAACAGCATCTAGCTGCAGAACCACAGAACCATCACAGCAGCGGCCGGCTGGAATAACATTCTTCACAACGGATCATCGCCCACCCCTGGCCAGGGGAAATGCTGCTTTTCGTATTTAAAAACTGCTTTTTATTAATTGGAAATATTTCCACTACTTCTCCAATTTATACTTTAGATGTTTAAGCATAGCAAAGCTCTTTTAAGATCTAAGTTAATGTTCTCTTCCTTTTTACTTGTTTTTTTTTCTTCTGTTTTCTCTGATTTATTGAGGTTCTCTTTTCAGTTCAATACGTCCATATTATTCATGGGTTATTATAAATTACACAAGTTCATATAAAATGTAAGTGATTATGGCATGATAATTGAAGCTTATTTTTGGTCTTTATTTTTAGTTTTATCTTATTTTAATTTTTATTTAACGGGAAAGTGGCCAAGCCACAGTTGACATTCTACTTATGGTAGAATTTAGAGTGTTAGATCCTATGGGATACATAGGAATGTTAAGGATAATTGGATCATTCTGGGATATCCGGTGGTTTAAGGGAGGGAGTCATACGCGAAGGTTGTGTTCATGGAACACAATCCTGTACGACTCTCGGTGGGAGGGGAGGGAAGGGGATTTTTATTTGTATATATGTATGTTTTTAAGCTCGGCTCTCAACGGGACCTCACTAGTTGGATGTATATCTATTGTTGCCTCGCACTCCAGAAGCATTACCAAAAACTACACTACAACATGTATAGATTATGGCTAGTTTGAATATAATGATCTGGAACACTGGGGGAATAAATAACCAACTCAAACGCAAAAGCGTGCTCACACTGATGAAAAAAGAACAGGTGGACATTGCTCTGCTAAGCGAAACGCACATTCTAGAGAAAGACATAGATAAGTTAGCGGACAACACATATCATAATATTAGTCACTCTTCTATTGGTACGAGAACTCGGGGTGTAGCCATAGTCGTTAAACGTAAGTTGAATATTGAATTAAAGGGAGTATGGTCTGATGTAGAAGGTCGGATAACTATAGCTAAGATTGTACACAAGAACAGGAAAATAGCGTTGGTAGCGGTATACGCCCCAAATTTGTACGAGGAAGGTTTCTTCACTACACTAACCAATGCAATGTTAGACATTCCCGATTACTCATTTATAATAGGTTCGGATTTTAATGCCATTTGGAATCCAAGGATGGACAAATCTTACCTCGCCTTTTCCAGCGAACAAAAGAATTCATCTAATGCATTAAAGGATTGGTAGAAGATTACAGGTGTAAATGACTTATGGCGATCACTTAATCCCACGACCCGAAAGTACTCTTGTCGATCTGCGAGACATAACACATTATCCAGAATAGATTGTCTTTGCATCCCCGAGACTATTTGATAATTATGAAGTGGAAATGATACCCAACGCACTATCAGATCACTGTTATTTACTCCTAAAAGGAACATTTGGTATACTATCTTCCCGAGCCCCAAGATGGCGATTTAACTCAATGCTGCTTAATAACAAGGAATTCATTACACAACTCAAAGAAGCTCTTATAGTATTCCTACGGGAGAATGCAAACTCGGTGCAAGACCCCAGAATAATATGGATGTCGGTAAAGGGAATGATCAAAGATTTCACTGATAGCTTTTCCTCCAAAATGCGCAAGAATCAATGCACAAAACTGGCTGAGCTGGAAACGCTTTACTCAACGTTATTTAATTCTTTAAAATACAACAACTCAACTCGACTAGAAAATCAAGTTAAGGTACTAAAAAAAGAGATCAATGCCATATACAGACAACAATCGGAAATACAAATACGTAGCACAAGACAACAGCAGTACTCCCAAGGTTCTAAACCTAGTCACCTATTAGCCATGCGATTAAGAATTAATGCAAAATTTGCAGATATAACTACCATTAGAGCACAACAAGTACTTGAAACAGACCCTGAAAAAATAAATGATACATTCAAAGAATTCTACTCCGACTTATATAAATCAGAAACGACCTTCGATCAAAACAAAATGGACACATATCTTAATCAAATTATTCTCCCTAAACTTTCAGAGGATGACGCTAAACAGTTAGAAACACCGATCACATTAGATGAACTTAGGGAGGCCATATCTGAAATGCAAGAGACGGTATCCCACCAGAAATGTACCTCTCTTGTTGGGACATAATTGGACCCTTATTACTAAATATGATTTTATACTCAGTTAAGGAGGGGAACTTCCATAAGAATGACAATATTGCACTCATAACAGTCCTCCTTAAAAAAGACAAAGACCCCACCGAGTGCGGTAGTTCTAGACCTTTAAGCCTCCTCGGAACCGATATCAAACTGTACTCTAAGGTATTAGCCATCAGACTACAAAAGCATATGACATCTTTAATTCACCCAGACCAAACTGGATTCATAAGAGGTCACTTGATCACCGATAACATAAGACAATTACTACACGTACTAGATGCCAATAAGGAAGACAACACACCTAAGGCGATACTGTCCGTGGATGCAATGAAAGCTTTTGACAGGTTGGAATGGTCGTATCTATGGGCAGTATTAGAAAGGATGGGGTTAGGAAAAGGATTCATAGATATGATTAAAGTATTATAACAGGTACAATCATCTCCAAAATCTTTCCGGTATCACGCTCAGCCAGACAGGGTTGCCCTCTTAGTCCCGGACTATTCGATCTATCATTAGAGCCTTTAGCACAATATATAAGACAATCCCAATCCATAGAACCAATCATAATCAAGGGCACACAACACAAAATTAGTTTATATGCGGACGACGTAATACTGTTCATGCAAAACCCCAACACAGCATTGCCTCATCTTCTCAAGCTGATTGAGGACTTTGGAGATCTATCGGGATTTAGGATAAATTGGCCGAAGTCGGCCTTCCTCCCACTTAACGCCCCTGCAAAAAGAAACATAACCCTCCCAAAAGAGATACAGATGGTAAAACAATTTAGATGTTTGGGAGTTGAGATATTCCCCACCATAAGCCAAACGGTGAAGCACAATTACATAAAAATTCAAAACAAAATCAAATACGACCTTGTCAGGTGGTCGAAACTTAAAAACTCATTACAGGCACGTATATCAATAATCAAGATGGACGTCCTACCTAGAATCAATTTCTTCAGTTCAATGCTACAGTTACCCCCTCCAAAGGGTTACTGGAAAGAATTACACTCCTCCACATACAAATTTATTTGGAATAACAAACCACCACGTATAAAAAGATCCACCGCACAGAGAAACAAAGCAGACGGAGGTATGGCATTTCCAGATTTCGACCACTACTTTAAGGCGTACACTTTAAGACCACTAACAACATGGTTTGATCCCCAAGCATTAGTATCCTGGAGAAATTTAGAAGAAAATATAGTAGCTCCACATAAGCTGAAGGGTATAGTATACACCAAATTACCAATTAAGCAATGCGAACGGAAATTTGGCCCCATAATCACTCATGCGATCCGGATATGGCGCGAAACACAAAAAAAATATTCTACCCTACATAAATGGCATAATCATACTCCCTTATTCAATAACAATGCACTCTGGATAGAAAAACAACCTATAAGATTCCCTAGATGGGAAAAGCAAGGCATACACTCATTAGGAGACGTCTTCAATAAACAGGGTTTTTGTAGTTTCAATGAAATACGCAAAAAAATTAATCTCGCCAAGTCCACATATTACTTTTACGCACAGTTATTGGCATGTTTGAAGGCTCACGGTGTTCCATTAAATATACCAATTGTACACCACAGATACCACAAATTCTTCTATGAAAGAGAGACATCAAGAGGTTTTGTTTCAGATTTTTATCATCAATTACTAACGTCCTCATATGAAACCCTCCACCTAGACTCCGTCTGGAGGAGGGATATACCAGACCTGGAAAGTGATTTTGATTGGCAAGAAGCCTGGGCAAATATTCGATTCACATCAAGGAACCCGGACCATCAACAAATCAATCTTAACTATATTCACAGGACATACTTGACTCCTATAAGACTGAAAAAAATGGGTCTTATACAAGACTCCAAATGCTCCTTATGTACAAATGGGGACGAGGGGACATTTATGCACATGTACTGGGACTGCCCACCAGTTAAGATATTCTGGAAAGAGGTGACCCAGCAACTATCAAACCTCTTAAATTGGAATATACCTGTACACCCCTCTGTACTACTGCTGAATGATGTTTTTGACTGTCGAAAACGAAATAAAATACTGCATTCCGCCTGCATTATGAATTTATGATGAGATAGTAACGAAATAGTAACGCACAGCCACTTGGACAAGTAACTGCAATCAGATTACTGGCTTTTAAAGATTAACGCGTTAGATTACTATTTTCGGGGAAAAGTAATCAGATTACACTAACGCGTAACTTAGTAACGCGTTACTGGCATCACTGGCCCTGGCAGACCGGCGCAATCCCAATGCCAGCGGCGGCGGCAACGCGACAAAGTCCGGCGGAGACAGAGCCACCGGGGCCACGAGGAGAGCTTGCCGACGGCGGTGCAGGTGGCAGGCCGGACCGAGGCCCCGTCACGGGCAACCCAGAGCTGCGTGTGAGGTCAAAGAATAGACGTGCCCCGGACCACCGCCCTGCGAGCCCCAGACCACCGCCCGCGAGCCCCAGACCACCGCCCCGCGAGACTTGTTTCCCATGCGCCTAAAATTCTACCTGGTCTCGTCCCGTGGGGCTCGCGGGGCGGTGGTCTGGGGTTCACGGGGCGGTGGTCTGGGGCTCGCAGGACGTGGTCCGGGGCTTGCGAGGCGGTGGTCTGGGGCTCGCAGGGCGGTGGTCTGGGGCTCGCAGAGCGCGAACCCGGAACTGGAAATCCGTTGGTAAAAGAATAGATGCACCCGGGGTGCATGTTTCCCCCACGCCGCAGTTGCCTAGCAACAACAGACAGGAAGTTGACTTCGAGAATACTGTGACATCACAAATGTTCTAGAATGTTCTATTATGACATCATACTGTGACATCACAACGGAACATGTTTGAGTAGTGCTGTCAGGCGATTAAAAAAATGTATCTAATTAATTACAGGATTTGTAATTAATTAATCTAATTAATCGCATTTTAATCACATAACCATTTTATGCCTGATATTCTATATTCTATCATGATCATATTATGGAGCGCTCACTGCATTCGAGAGAGAGAGGGAGAGAAAGCAAGAGGGAGAGAGAGACTCACATTTTCGTGACATTGATTACACACACTTCTGCAGTCCCTCCCGCCGTCCCTCTCTCTCTCTCCCTCTCTCTCCCTCCCTCTCCTCGCTAGTTCTCTGCCTGTCAAACCCCGTTTGAGGAAGTGTCGGGTTACACTATGCCTATGTCCCCGACACACACGCAGTCAAGTTTGTGTAAGTGTGTGTCCCCGACGAAGGAGAGGGTCCCCCCTTTTCGCAGATAAAAAAATTCAGTTGTGCAAGTACATTTTGGTGAGTTGTTTCTATATACAATTCACTTATGACAAGTCATAATGTCACGCGAGTCTCGAAACGTGCATACTGCGTAGTGTGTGTGTGTGTGTGTGAGAGAGAGACAGAGAGAGAGAGAGAGAGAGAGAGAGAGAGAGAGAGAGAGAGAGATCGCGCTATTTATTATCTACAATGTATAAAACAACAGCCTAGACTGAGGCTTTTAAATACAGACAGATATTTCACAGACACCAAGCAATGCTGTTGCATTTCATGGACATCTCAGTCACACAGCATCATTCACAGTTTCACACCAAACTTTGAGGGGAGGGGTGTTATGTAGCCTATTATTTTGAGCACACCTGAAGACTGGGCTGTTGTTGATATGCAAAGACAGTTGTGGTCGGTAGTACTTAGCGCCGGCCGCCGGGTGCTCACCTGGCTACTTGACTTTGCATGACAATGGCTCAGAGATGGACAAGCAGCCGTTTTCCGTGTGGTCCTATCACGTCGCGTCACCGTTTTTTATCGTGCAGGGGACAATAACTGCATTCTGAAAACATGCAGGGGACATGTCCCATGTGTCTCCCCCCATAGTTACGCCCCTGGACATCACAACGGAACATGTTTTAGTCCCATTTGAATAATATAAATAATATGTATGAAGGCTGTCCCCGAAGCCTGTTTTTGGGATTCAAACTTCGTCAGGGTTCTTCGAAAGGATGTTCAAACCTTCGTTTTTTATTAAAAAGAATTAATACATTTTTTTTTCTTTTTTTATCTCCTCAAAGAAACTAAATCCTCAATTTGAATAAAGTGATTCAAACTTCGTCAGGGTTTTTCGAGCGGATGTTCGAACCTTAGTTTTTAATAAAAAAATTCGAATTAAAAAAATTATTCAAATTTTTTTTAAATAATTTTTTATTTTTATTTCTTTTTTTATATCATCAAACTAAATCCTCAATTTGAATAAAGTGATTAATCTGATTAAATGAGTATTTCTTCTTTTATTAAATCAACTTCCCAGCCCCCTGTCAACTGTCAAATGATGTCAACTGTCAACCTGAATTAACATTCAGTATTCAAGTAGAACAGCTAGCTAGCCGTTGTGGACACTCACCTTTCCACGGCAAACCGGTAAACATAAATCTAAACAACATACTTGAGTTCAGTACTGTTTCAAGATGCACAATGAGATCTTCTGCGAGAATTGTTGAATAGATACACAAATGTTCTAGAATGTTTGATTATGACATCATTCTCGAAGACACTCTGATGTCACAAGACCGCCGCCATCTTGGTATTGGGGAAATAAACGGATTTCTACTGATCAAATGTATGCGTTGAGCTCCGTTTTTATTACATATTTGATCACATTCTTGTTCATTTCATAACCTTTTTAAATAAGAACAACATTCTATTTGTTCACTTGCTTTAATACGCAAAATGACAATAATCAAACAAGTCATGAGCCGGGGGAAATGTGTGTCTTTGCACTATATAGTATTGTATATTAGTACATTGCATAGTATATTGTATATTGTATGGTAACTAAATCAGTTACTTCTATTCTGCATCGAACATTGTACATATGTATATACTGAACACTGTGACTTCTATTTTTACTTCTATTTTTACATGCTATACTATTTTATTTCATACTTATCTTGTCTAGCACAGTCTCTGGAGCGTAACAGTAAGAAGCATTTTGTATAAAAGTATTCTGTACTTCTGTATGACAACTATTAAAGAAACTTGAAACTTGAAACTCTTTACATCAGAGCAGTAGTCTATATACTTCCCTTTCCGGTGCGTGCACCAATCTACGTAACCGTAGTGCAATATTGCCTATCTCATCCCGAGTCTTTAACACGACTACAATAAAGGCTGAAATAAAACAAAACAATCCTAGAACAGTAACACTGCAACAGCAAACAGTAAACAGCAGAGTCAAGTGCACAAGTTGCGAACCAACAAGTATAGCATACAACATGAGCACCATCCACGTAAAGTCAGTCCATAGAAAAGTCACTGTGCCAGGCGGGCACGCAGGTCGCCCTGGCAGACCGGCGCAATCCCAATGCCAGCGGCGGCGGCGGCAACGCGACAAAGTCCGGCGGAGACAGAGCCACCGGGGCCACGAGGAGAGCTTGCCGACGGCGGTGCAGGTGGCAGGCCGGACCGAGGCCCCGTCACGGGCAACCCAGAGCTGCGTGTGAGGTCAAAGAATAGACGTGCCCCGGACCACCGCCCCGCGAGCCCCAGACCACCGCCCCGCGAGCCCCAGACCACCGCCCCGCAAGACTTGTTTCCCGTGCGCCTACAATTCTACCTGGTCTTGTCCCGTGGGGCTCGCGGGACGGTGGTCTGGGGTTCACGGGGCGGTGGTCTGGGGCTCGCAGGAACGGTGGTCCGGGGCTTGCGAGACGGTGGTCTGGGACTCGCAGGGCGGTGGTCTGGGGCTCGCAGAACGCGAACCCGGAACTGGAAATCCGTTGGTAATAGAATAGACGCACCCGGGGTGCATGTTTCCCCCACGCCGCAGTTGCCTAGTGCAGTGGTTCTCAAACTGTGGTACGCGTACCACTAGTGGTACTTGGTGGTACTGCTGGTGGTACTTGAAAACATTGCCAAAAAAGCTTAAAAAAAAAAAAAAAAAAAATTTGCAGTCAGGCCACTGAACTTAGAAGCAGGCCAGGCCAGTGTTTCTGGTTGCGGCAGCGCGATAGTTAGATAATCTAAGTGGGGAACAACCAGGAGATCACTGACAGAGAGTAATGCAGTCTAAACAGTCATAAATATTTTAATTCAACTTCAGCCCTGATCATAACCATTTATTTTTAGATTTCTTGTAATGTCAGATAAAAAATGAAATACTCCCACTTTTCTGAAAAGAGTTGGTGTTAAATCTGACATTACAAAAAATCCATCAAAATATGTGTTGCTGCTAATCATTGACACATGCCTAGCCTGTAATAATCCCCCCCAGAGAGAGAGAGAGAGAGAGAGAGAGAGAGAATTAAGTACATTTGCTGAAATACAGTTGTTCTTAATTTTCTCACTTGCTATGTGAGAATGTTAGTTATTATGTTCTCAATGCCCCTTGCATTGTATGAGTTGTGTGGAAGCGTTTGCTAGTTCTAGTGCTATCCCTTTGTACATTGTGGCTGTGTCTGACAAAAGTTAACAATAAATAATGGTATTAGGAATACATTTGCCTCCTGCGTGAACTGTGCATAGCTGAATAGACTATATTTTAACGCCGGTCATATGGTGGTACTTGGAGAGCCAGCTACGTTCTCAGGTGGTACTTGGTGTAAAAAGTTTGAGAACCACTGGCCTAGTGTAACGGGGAAGCCCGTGGGTATGTCCACAGTCACGGAAACAGGTGTGTTGACGAGTGACTGTGGCAGTGCGGGCTGGTAAATTAAACTCACTTCCCCATAACAGGGTTAACAGACGCATAGGTACGGTAGTTAGGAGTGAATTCACTTCTTAGTGCAGCGGCCTGTGTCGTCGCCCGCGGACGCGGGAGCCCCCTGTTCGACTCCCCCTCGGGACATTCTCATTTAACATCAAACACAACGCAGACCAATATGATCTGTCACAGTGGTGCCCAGTGACCCGGATGTCCTGAGGGGCGTGAGTTTAGGGAGGTGAGTGTAACAGGGAAGCCCGTGGGTATGTCCACAGTCACGGAAACAGGTGTGTTGACGAGTGACTGTGGCAGTGCGGGCTGGTAAATTAAACTCACTTCCCCATAACAGGGTTAACAGACGCATAGGTACGGTAGTTAGGAGTGAATTCACTTCTTAGTGCAGCGGCCTGTGTCGTCGCCCGCGGACGCGGGAGCCCCCTGTTCGACTCCCCCTCTGGACATTCTCATTTAACATCAAACACAACGCAGACCAATAGATCTGTCAGTTGACTTCGAGAATACTGTGACATCACAAATGTTCTAGAATGTTCTATTATGACATCATACTGTGACATCACAACGGAACATGTTTGAGTAGTGCTGTCAGGCGATTAAAAAATGTATCTAATTTATAATTATAATTTATATCTAAATCCTCAATTTGAATAAAGTGATTAATCTGATTAAATTAGTATTTTTTCTTTTATTAAATCAACTTTCCAGCCCCCTGTCAACTGTCAAATGATGTCAACTGTCAACCTGAATTAACATTCAGTATTCAAGTAGAACAGCTAGCTAGCCGTTGTGGACACTCACCTTTCCACGGCAAACCGGTAAATATAAATCTAAAAAACATACTTGAGTTCAGTACTGTTTCAAGATGCACAATGAGATCTTCTGAGAGAATTGTTGAATAGATACACAAATGTTCTAGAATGTTTGATTACGACATCATACTGTGACATCACAAATGTTCTAGAATGTTTGATTATGACATCATTCTCGAAGACACTCTGATGTCACAAGACCGCCGCCATCTTGGTATTGGGGAAATAAACGGATTTCTACTGATCAAATGTATGTGTTGAGCTCCGTTTTTATTACATATTTTATCACATTCTTGTTCATTTCATAACCTTTTTAAATAAGAACAACATTCTATTTGTTCACTTGCTTTAATACGCGAAATGACAATAATCAAACAAGTCATGAGCCGGGGGAAATGTGTGTCTTTGCACTATATAGTATTGTATATTAGTACATTGCATAGTATATTGTATATTGTATGGTAACTAACTCAGTTACTTCTATTCTGCATCGAACATTGTACATATGTATATACTGAACACTGTGACTTCTATTCTTACTTCTATTTTTACATGCTATACTATTTTATTTCATACTTATCTTGTCTAGCACAGTCTCTGGAGCGTAACAGTAAGAAGCATTTTGTATAAAAGTATTCTGTACTTCTGTATGACAACTATTAAAGAAACTTGAAACTTGAAATTCTTTACATCAGAGCAGTAGTCTATATACTTCCCTTCCCGGTGCGTGCACCAATCTACGTAATGAATGAATGAATGACCTTTATTTATATAGCACCCTTCACAGCACGAATGCACAGGGTGCTTTACACTACAGCTTAATATAAAAACACAATAAAACAAAATCAGAAATAAATGACAACAAACAAACAGCAGTTAAAAACAGTGAAACCAGATAGAAAAAGTAGAATAAAAGAATTTGGATAAAATCATGAGTCACTAATTAAAACAAAACTATAGAACAGTGAGGACAAGAAAAGGCGCCTATGCATGATCAAAGGCCTGTCTGAACAAATGTGTTTTTAGTTGTTTTTTTAAAAGAGTTTTCAGAGGGGGCAGTTCGCAGGTCCAGGGGGAGAGCGTTCCAGAGCCTTGGTGCTGTCACCTCGAAGGCTCGATCACCCCTTGTTTTTAGCCTGGACCTGGGGACCACCAGGAGATGCTGATCGGCAGATCTGAGTGAGCGGGTGTTGGTGTAGGAATGGATGAGTTCCGTGATGTAGATAGGGGCCTGACCGTGAAGTGCTCTGAAAGTGAAAGTGAGGACTTTGAAGTGAATTCTATAGTGTACCGGGAGCCAGTGCAGGGATACCAAAATGGGAGTGATGTGACATGATTTCTTTGACCTTGTGAGTAGCCTGGCTGCAGCATTTTGGACCATTTGTAGTTTATCTGTGGATGATTTGGTGAGACAGGTGAAAAGTGAGTTGCAGTAGTCAAGCCTAGAGGAAATAAAAGCATGCACGGATAGTTCTAGTTCAGAGTGAGATATGATGGTGCGCAGTTTTGCAATGTTTCTGAGGTGAAAGAAGCAGGTGCGTGTGAGTGTTTTGACATGTTTGTCTAGGTTCATGGCCTGGTCAAAGACAACACCCAGGTTTCTCAGGTGGGGACGTATGTTGTCTTTAAGGGACCCCAAGTGAGTGACCACTCTAGCTGCAGTCTTTTCAGCTGCTACGATCAGCACCTCCGTTTTATTTGCATTTAACTGGAGGAAGTTACTCCCCATCCAGCTCTCAATGCCGAGCAGGCACTCCTGGAGAAGGCTGAGTTTCTCCAAGTTGTCGGGTTTAAAAGAGCAGAGTAGTTGTATGTCGTCTGCGTAGCAGTGATATTTAATGCCGGTGAATTTATTGATGAGGAGACCTAGGGGAAGCATGTATATGGCAAAGAGGAGTGGTCCTAGCACCGATCCCTGTGGTACCCCACATGATAGGGGGGTGGGGTCAGATTTAAAAGGACCCACAGCCACCGAGAACGTTCTCTCCCTCAGATAAGAGGCAAACCAGTTTAGAGCGCTCCCAGAGATGCCCACCCACTCCCTGAGCCTGTCCAAAAGGATGTTGTGGTTGACCGTGTCAAACGCTGTGCTCAGGTCTAACAGGACCAGAACAGAGCATTCACCAGAGTCAGCAGACATCAGGAGATCATTGGATACTCTGAGAAGGGCAGATTCAGTGGAGTGAAGTTTGCGGAAGCCAGATTGGAATTTGTCACAGATGTTATTTTGCGACATGTGGGTGGTGAGCTGGTTGGCAACAACCTTTTCTAACACCTTTGATGCAAAGGGCAGCTTGGAGATGGGTCTGAAATTATTATGGATGGTGGGGTCTAGGTTGGGCTTTTTAAGGAGTGGCTGTACGACTGCCTCCTTAAAATAGATTGGGACAGAACCAGAGGCTAGGGATGAGTTTATGATAGTGACTAGACTGGGGCCAACAGAGCAGAAAACTTCTGCTGTAACCGGAGTGCAATATTGCCTATCTCATCCCGAGTCTTTAACACGACTACAATAAAGGCTGAAATAAAACAAAACAATCCTAGAACAGTAACACTGCAACAGCAAACAGTAAACAGCAGAGTCAAGTGCACAAGTTGCGAACCAACAAGTATAGCATACAACATGAGCACCATCCACGTAAAGTCAGTCCATAGAAAAGTCACTGTGCCAGGCGGGCACGCAGGTCGCCCTGGCAGACCGGCGCAATCCCAATGCCAGCGGCGGCGGCAACGCGACAAAGTCCGGCGGAGACAGAGCCACCGGGGCCACGAGGAGAGCTTGCCGATGGCGGTGCAGGTGGCAGGCCGGACCGAGGCCCCGTCACGGGCAACCCAGAGCTGCGTGTGAGGTCAGGCAGCCGAGGAACGACGACGGGCGCAGGCGCGGCGACGCGGACTGGCAGATCATCATAGATCCATCGGGGTGGAAGCCGGTCATCGCGAATTGGGTAGAACTTGCGCAGGAATCTCCTGTTCCGAAGCGTGACCCTGCCGGAGCCGTCAATCTTGACCACATACTGATCGTGCTGACGCACCTCCACGACGCAGCCCGTCCTGTCCCACTTGTTAGGGTGGAGCCCCGTCTGATTCTGCACACGGACCAAGTCCCCCACTACGAGCGGAGGGAGGCGTTTAGTGTGCTCTGTCCAGGTGCTCGCTGTGCGGATGTGGCATTTGCGGAGGGCCTTCAACCTCGCTGTCAGCGTCTCGCGCCAAGTCTCATGCGGCCTGTACTTTCCGGGGGCAATCGGGATGAAATCACGTATCGGGCAGCCGAACACGCACATGGCTGGGGAAATCTTCGTGTCTGGGTCAGGCGTATTGCGGTATTGCAGAATCGCCCTCTGCACAGCATCGGTGTTGAGGTCACCCTTCGGGCCAGTGTTGTCGGTGATCAGCCGTTTCATGGTCTTCACCCCAATCTCCGCACGGCAGTTGCTGTGGGGGAACTCCACTGATGAAAGGCGGTGGTGGACGCCCCATCTTCGCAGGAAAGACCTGGTCTCGGCAGAGGTGAACTCAGGCCCCCCGTCTGACAAGAGCTCTTCAGGCGTCCCGTATGTCGCAAAGGCGAGACGTAAGTGGCATATGAGGTAAGTGGCATGTACCCCCCTGTGCATGAAAAAGTCAGAACACACCGCCTGGAATGGGTAAACGGCGGGGATGGGCGGGGTTGGTGGGGCCCCAGGTTGCGAGGGCGCCATCCGGTGGCAGTGCTCGCAGCTGTTCCGAGCGGCGCTGATGTCGGCTGACATGCCTGGCCAGAACACAGAGGATTCTGCGCAAGCCGTCATCATCGAGACGCCCTGGTGTGCAGCATGGAGGGCGCTCAGTACCTCACCTTGTAGTGAAGGCGGTATGATCACCCTGTCCTTGAACAGGACCACACCGTCAGTGGATGTGATGTCCTCACGGTACTGGTGGAAGCCTCGAATCGCCTGCAGCATCCCGACCCTTGACCCAGGAAAGCCATCAGCCACCATCTCCTCCAACGCGCGCATATCGCCGTCGCTGCTAGTGGCATCCCTGACACGATCCCATGTCACCGACCGTAATGACTCCAGCCCCGCGGCGCACCACGTCAGGTCACCATCCTCAATGCCGCCGTCGTCCTCCGGCTCAGCTCGGCGCAGGAGAGACAGCACGTCGGTGTGCGTGCTGGGCGAGAGGTGGGTAACCTCGGCGGCGCTGTCGTCTGGAAGGTTCATGAGTGACGGCCGCGAAGTGCCGACCGGCCTGCGGGACATGGCATCCGCCGCCTTGTTCTTCATGCCTGGGAAGCGATACCGCAGGGTCTTCTCCTTGAGGTTCCTGAGGCGGGGGTTGGGTATGTCGTCAAGTGCTCTGTCCGCAAGGAGTTTCAGTAGCGGCTTGTGATCGACTGCCACAATCAAGTTCTCGCAGCCCAATACGAAGTATCGCGCCTTGTCTAGGGCGTCTGAAACCGCGAGGGCCTCGCCCTCCACAGGCGCGTATCTGGACTCCGCTGCGTGCGTGAACCTGCTGCCGACTAGGGTGATCTTCCCCCTGTCGGTGCAGCAGAAAGGTCTAAATGGTGTGCACAGGCAGTGCTTCTGAAACAACCAAAATCCGATGCCTTCCTTCGACCAGTCTGTGGCAAGGCATGTCGGCCTTGTCGAAGATGCGGACACCGCACTCGATCTCCTGGACAATCATGTCCTTCGACTCGCAGAATATCTCCTCCAACTCCGGAGACCACTCGAAGCGCGCTCCGCTCTGCAGGAGTTTCCGGAACGGCAGCATACGTTTAGCCATACTGAAGGCGTAGGCCACTTGGTTGACAAGCCCAAACCATGATCTGACGTCAGTGATGTTGCGTGGACGTGGGAAGTCGTGGATCGCCTCCAGGTAGCGGCCGCACGGTCGTACGCTGTCCATGGTGATCGTGAAGCCCGCAAAGTCTACCGTGGACGCGCCGAAGACAAACTTCTCCGGGTTGAGGATGATTCCGTTCCTGCCGCATACATCCAGCCATTTTATCGCCTGGAAGTAACTCTCCTCGATCGTGTCAGCCCACAGCAGTGTGTCATCCACGCATTTGGTTTTGTTACCAATGTCCGCAACCACCTCTTCGTACCGTCGTGAGTAACCATCCCCCGACGCCATGTACCCCTGCCGGGCCGAGAGGTACCGGTAGCGCCCCCACGGAGTGATGAACGTTGTCTTGTGGCAGTCATCTCTGTGCAGTGGGACGCTGTGGTAGCCGTTCCACGCGGCGAACACGGTTTTCCGTTTCCCGCTTGGCACGCGTCTCGCCTGGTGGAATGGGGACTGCGTGTGGTGGGTTTCGCGGAACACATGCTTGTTGAGCGCCTGGAAATCAACTGTGCGTCGCGGTTTGCCGTTCTTCTTTGCACAGATCACCATGCGGTGACACCATGTCACCGGTGTACCAACAGGTACCTCTTCCAACACCCCAAGGCGAACGTCCTGGTCGAGGGCCGCCTTCACTTCATCCTGCCAGTGTATGGCTACGGGAATGGGGGTGTGATGGGCGACTGGCATCGCGTTCTCATCGAGCATGAGACGGAGCGGCGGGCCAGACATTCTTGGTAGGGGCTGGTGGGGGCATGTATTGAATGTGCTTTGAGCGTACGTCTTGAGTAGGTGCTCGCGTAGGGCCTCCCTGTTAGCTTTGGTCGCCGGCATGGGGAGCGTGGTCGACCTAGCTGGCAGCTCCGCACGCTGCGGGCAGTCGCATAGTCCTGAGGTCGCCAGATTCACCTCCCCAAGCGTTGGGAAATGTCGGAGATCATACCCAGATCCACGCAGGCTGAGCGGGAGAGGAATATGCGATCGGAAGAGTCCATCACATACGCGATTTGGCGCATCTCCAACCTCTGAGCGTCGTTGCTGTCACCGGAGAATCTGACCACCGCGGCGCCGAGAATCCGAATGCCTTCGTTGTTCGCCGCCTTCATGGTCATGGACACGGGAATGAGGTCTTCCGTACTCAGGCCCATTTGTTGTGCTACCTTTATCCCGATCAGGCAGCTCTGACACCCCGTGTCGGCCATGGCGGGCAGGGTTACCGTGCGGGTGCGTTTCGGGAGGTCGAAGCCCAGTGCTCTGTAATCCTCACGCTTGGCAGTGAGGGAGAGGTTAATGTAGGGCTGCGGGTTGGATGTGCGCTTCATCCACTTGTCACACATATCGTCGTATAGGTGGTGAGCGAGGGGGAGCGTGTAGCTGGTCGCCCGCGCTCGCCACGGTGAGCGTGCATAGCTCGACAAAGGGTGCCGTCTGCCCGTCGGACACCTCGTTTGTCCTCTCGGACGGGGGCTTGTCCGAGCGACCACCCAGGCAGACCTTCTCAAGGTGGTTTTGGCGGCCACATTTCCGGCACGTCTTGCCATATCCGGGGGAACTCGTCGTGCCTGGCGCGCCACGGGGGCGTTTTGCCGTGGCCCATCCAGCCACAGTAAACGCACGTTCCTTCAGGCTTGGCCTTCGGTGTCTCAGGCCTGGTAGCCCCTCTGGTGCAGAGATCCTGCTGTTTCCCCCACCGGTATGAGCTACTGACCATATCCGTGCTCTGGGGGTCGAGTAGGCACGACGCTGAGCGCTTTCCAGACTCCTTTGCTTCGATGTATTCTATCATGTCCCTTAATGGGATATTCTGGTTCCTTTCACCAAGCAGATCGAGCTGTATTTCCTGGTCCGCAATGCCGCGGGCGATCACGTCACGTAGTATTTCCTCTGTGAAGTCGTTGACTTGATTGCACCCTGTACAGTTCATCTCGTATCTGCATGTGTCCGCCTGCCCTTTCAAGCGGGCGTGGAACGACCGGATGGGCTCCTCGTGTCCCTGTCGCATGTTAGACAGGGCCACTTGGGCTACCATGATATTCTCCGCGCGGACGGCGAGCGTCTTCATGGCCGCGAGAACATCTCTCTCTCTCTCTTCCTTAGATCCTCCTCGCAGCACTCTAGAAGCTGTGTGACAACATCGGGTCCGACGAGTTTGGTGCTTCTCTTGTACTCACCCCAGCGGGTTATAAAGTATGACCAAGTCTCTGCTGTCCCGGCTAGCGCTATAAAGGAGCCTGAGTTTCTCCATTTTGGTATTAGCCCTCGGCGTCCCGGAGGCTGCAGCATGTTCCGTTGCGTGTAGGTTTAGCATGGCCACTACCACTGCTACCTCCTTATGTTCAGCTATATATTCACAACCCTCGACAGGGCATTCAACTTGGCGCACAGACGTCATTGGCACTGTATTCCCAGTAGCTCCACAAAATTAGCAAAGTAGGTTTATCTACCAGTTCTGTCCTTCAGGTGGCACCGTTTGTATCAGTGGCGGCCGGCCGATAGTGGGCGCTAGAGCGCCGCCCTCCCTGGTTAAAAGAGAGAAGAAGAAGAAAATATTTTTTATTTTTTTTATTTTTTAGAGCCCTAGAAATAAAATAAACATGTTTAAAATGAATAATATTTACTCATTTTAAGTATGTTTGTGTTTCCAATGCACAATATAACGTTAATATATCAAATATAAATAATAGTTTTTCATTCACAGGAAGTCACTAGTAACTACCTCTCACAAGCCGGGGCGAGACATATTGTGCACAGCAGGGCGTGCACTGGTTTCATCGCTGTATCCTCGCAGCCAATCAAATAGGTCAACGCACGTAACGCACTGTGCGTTGAAATATGATGTAATATGATGGAAGCCGGGCGCGTTTTCAAGCGATCTATATCATCTAAGCCAGTGGTTCCCAAAGTCGGGGTCGCGACCCAAATGTGGGCCGCGAGCAGCCATGGGAGGGCCGAGAGCTGATTTAAAAAAAAAATAAAATCTTTTATTTTTTTTTGTCAGGCCACTGAACTTAGAAGCAGGCCAGGACAGTGTTTCTAGTTGTATTCTAAAATTCTATTCTATTGTATTCTAAAATGTGACTATATGGTTTTATATTAACTTAATAAATAAACAAAAACTAAAAATCTACTTATTTCAACGAACATTTCAAGCTAAATAACAGATTATGCACATAAAAACGCTGAAAACAACCGAAGCAACAATAGTATTTTAATGAGGCTATTATTATTATCATTATTATTTTGCAACAAGTTAGCCCTCTCATAAATAGCACATATAAATGAATAACTAACTTGAACTAACTTAATAGGATTGAAGTGATATTTGGCTTAAAAAATCGGTCGCCTGACAAAAAAAAGAAAAAAAAAGCCTGACGATGTGCATTGGGCCGCGGCTCTCTGACGCCTTATTTTCTGGGTCCCGGCCTGAAAAGTTTGGGAACCCCTGATCTAAGCAAGCAGCGTCTATACTTTCCGTAGCCTCATTTCTCTGAGACGCTCTAGCCGCATTTTTCGGAGACGCTCTCTGATTGGCCGACGTCAGTTTCTACACTGGTTAGGCTTAGTTACTCTTCGAAGTTGGTTAAGGTTAGAGTTTGTCTTAGAGCATGACGGCAAGTTCTTTCGACGGTTAAGCTTAGGCACTCTTTCAAAGTTGGTTAAGGTTAGAGTTTGTCTTAGAGCAGGGCGATAGAACGCCAGGTAGTTTGCAGGCTGTTCGATGCTGTTGTGTTGTGGTGCCTAACCTGGCTAACAAGAAGCTATTTGGCTAGCTGGATGCAGTCTGGACAGTGCATATACATCAACCGTCTGGGACTGTGGGACAGTGGACATATACACTTTATCAAGCCCTCCTGGACCACGTTTCAACTAAACAAAGTGAGTTAATGTGGTCTCTCTCTCTCTTCTCTCTCTCTCTCTCTCTCTCTCTCTCTCTCTCTCTCTCTCTCTCTCTCTCTCTCGCTCTTTCTCTCTCTCTCTCTCTCTCTCTCTCTCTCTCTCTCTCTCTCTCTCTCTCTCTCTCGCTCTCTCTCTCTCTCTCTCTCAACACAGCGTGTTGTTGTTGAACTATAACATTTAATTTCGCCGCAGATGACGCATAATGGATGAATGAATGAATTGTAACTTGTTTAAAATGACAAGATATATATACGTGTTCATTATTGGATTGATCATACGTGTACTAGTGTAGTATGAATGAACTCGACTTAACGTTGGTAACGTTATGAGTCAGTATTCGCTTGGTCAGCTGTCCGCTTGCCCCCCCCCCCCCCCCCCTTCACCCCCCTTCGCGCCCACCCAAATGTAGTTCACACCGGCCGCCACTGGTTTGTATACAGATTCCCGGGTGGCGTTATTTGCCGACGTCTCCGTGATCCGTTCGTGTACATGTGTCCTCCTTCTTGCTGGCGATCTTCACTTGGCTGAGCTAAGTTGTTTGATTATAAATAAGAACAACATTCTATTTGTTCACTTGCTTTAATACGCGAAATGACAATAATCAAACAAGTCATGAGCCGGGGGAAATGTGTGTTTGTTTACATCAGAGCAGTAGCCTAACTACTTCCCTTTCCGGTGCGTGCACCAATCTACATAACCGGAGTGCAATATTCCCTACTTTTCATATAATTTAATTGTTTTGAAAATATTCAGATCAACATGGCATTTCACTATTTCAAAAGCCTTTCTGGTGATTCTAAGTGTATGTTTTCCTCCCCCAAGCCATAGACATGCACTTAGACAGAAAGTTAAACAGACAGGAAGTTGACTTCGAGAATACAGTAATGTCAGGCTAACAGGGGAGCATGTCTATGTTCCCCGGGTCCTATGTTCCCCGGGTTCTATGTTCCCCGCTTTGATTGATTGATTGATTGAACATTTTAGACCACCAGCCCTGATTCCAAACTCTAACCTTAACCAGTTCGAAAGAGGGCCTAAGCTTAACCGTTCGAAACAAGGCGGACATTAATAATTAATAAAATAATAAAAATTTATAAAATTTTCAATCTATTAATCAATCAAAGCGGGGAACATAGAACCCGGGGAACATAGGACCCGGGGAACATAGGGATGATCCCGCTAACAGCACCAGGCTAACAGGATAGCTAACATACAGTAACATCAGGCTAACAGCACCAGGCTAACAGGATAGCTAACATACAGTAACGTCAGGCTAACAGGATAGCTAACATACAGTAACGTCAGGCTAACAGCACCAGGCTAACAGGATAGCTAACATACAGCAACATCAGGCTAACAGCACCAGGCTAACAGGATAGCTAACGTCAGGCTAACAGGATAGCTAACATACAGTAACGTCAGGCTAACAGCACCAGGATAACAGGATAGCTAACATACAGTAACATCAGGCTAACACATCACCAGGCTAACAGGCTATGCGTTGAGCTCCGTTTTTATTACATATTTTATCACATTCTTGTTCATTTCATAACTTTTCATATAATTTGTTTTGAAAATATTGAGGCCAACATGGCATTTCACTATTTCGAAAGCCTTTCTGGTGATTCTAAGGCGAAAAAAAAGGCATGTAGGCTACTTGAAGAGAATGGACTAACGTTATATGGTGAAGTAGCTAGCAGCTAACATTTCTCTGCTGTTTACAGCCTCACAGCCAATAAAACTTAATTTACGATATACATATTTGTTCCTTATTCTCACCTGTTATGAAATGGGTAGAGCAGACATACGTATGATTTGACTTGGGGGCCAGGGTCTGCTTTGATCGACTCTCCCGTCTGAGTCTACATGTGCCCTCTTGATAGCCGCCAACTATCCGTGATGCCTCAACTGGTATTATATAAAACTTTCTATTTGGATTTTTGATTACTAGTACAAAGCGTAACACAGCAGCTCTTTGGCATTGTGATGCACTGAAGAAAATTACCCTTGATTGTGTTTAATTTGCCGCTTTTACGATCCGTTTCTGCACTAAATGAACCGTACACAATGTACCCGGGGTGCGTCTATTCTTTTACCAACGGATTTTACCAGCGATCTGATTGGCCACTGACGTATGCTAGTTCTGCCCCCCCGCCCTACGCTGCTTGCGCCGCTAGTTCTGCCCCCCCGCCCTACGCTGCTCGCGCCTGCATTATCCAATTCATGTAAATCGAAATAACGTATTGTTTTCATCTCTCTATATTACCGTGATTCCATCAACACAACATAAATGTTCAAAACACGGCAAGACAGTTTGCATCACTTCCCACGGTTCTCGGCACTTATTCTACCGGTAGTGCGGTAGTTGTTGCCACGGTATTGGGTCTTTGGGTGAATACTTCATTGGCAGGGAAGAAGAACACTGATAGCGGTGTGTGGACCGTCCTGCGAGCCCCAGACCACCGCCCTGCGAGCCCCAGACCACCGTCCCGCGAGCCCCGGACCACCGCCCCGCGAGCCCCAGACCACCGCCCCGCGAGCCCCAGACCACCGCCCTGCGAGCCCCACAGGACGAGAATAGACGCACCCGGGGTGCATGTTTCCCCCACACCGCAGTTGCCTAGCAACAACAGACAGGAAGTTGACTTCGAGAATACTGTGACATCACAAATGTTCTAGAATGTTCTATTATGACATCATACTGTGACATCACAACGGAATATGTTTGAGTACCATTTGAATAATATAAATAATATGTTTGGTAAGGCTGTCCCGAAGCCTGTTTTTGGGATTCAAACTTCATCAGGGTTCTTCGAACGGACTTTCGAACCTTCGGTTTTAATTAAAAAAAATTAAATAAAAAAAGAAAAATTATAATTTTTTTATTTATTATATCCTCAAACTAAATCCTCAATTTGAATAAAGTGATTCAAACTTCGTCAGGGTTTTTCGAACGGACGTTCGAACCTTCGTTTTTAATTAAAAAAATTTAAATAAAAAAAGAAAAATTATAATTTTTTTATTTATTATATCCTCAAACTAAATCCTCAATTTGAATAAAGTGATTCAAACTTCGTCAGGGTTTTTCGAACGGACGTTCGAACTTTCGTTTTTAATAAAAAATAATAATAATAAAAAAAAAATGTTTTTATATATTTTTTATCCTCAAACTAAATTCTCAATTTGAATAAAGTGATTCAAACTTCGTCAGGGTTTTTCGAACGGACGTTCAAACCTTCGTTTTTAATTACAAAATTTTAATAAAAAAATTATTCTCATTTCTTTTTATACATTTTTTATTTTTTATTTTTTTCCCTCAAACTAAATCCTCAATTTGAATAAAATGATTAATCTGATTAAATGAGTCTTTTTTCTTTTATTATTTTATTGTAATAAAAAATAACACTTGGAACAAAAAAAACGATAATATACGATTGGTAAACACTGATTAACCAAAACACTTAAAAGAAAACTGGATGAATTATTATAATAATATGTGGTTGGCACTTCTTTATCGTTGCTATTGTAGATAACTGTGGCAATTCTAGAGTTAATACATGTAAAAAATTGATAAAAAAAAAACATTATCTACTTGAGGAGAGAATGTGTATATCTGTGTTACACTTACCGCCCATAATGGGAGTAGGTATACGTTACTCATAAATTGTTTCTGCTTGGGGAGAAGTCTTGGTTTTGTGGAGAGTAATACTTAGGCCTGCTCTACTTCTAGAAACAAAACAGTGAACAAAATGTGTATTTTAGCAGCTTTAGGGGCTACAGACGTGTAGTTCACCAGTTTGATAAGAATCTATTATTTGGGAAACAGAAAATACTCTGTTACACTAGGGGGCGGCTACGTGGCGTAGTGGGCAAGGCGCTCGCCACGAATGCGGAGACGCGATCCCAGCGCTCCACATTGCTTTCAGTTTAGCTGGTCGTCTGTACTAATACACATTGGCCGTATTAGGGGTGGGAAACTGATGGGTGGGGATCGGGCGTTGTGGACGCCTTTTGCTTTTTCCAAATCCAACTGTGCAAAAATGCTTCCGCATTCGTCACCGGAGGTACCGTAGTGGCGTGCGGTAATGCGCCTTTCATTTTCCTTCACGCAGCCCCCAGCGGCGGCGTGCTCGCTCAGGTGCGTGCGTGCGCCGGCGTGCTCGCGAGGTGCTTGCGCATGCGCATGAGATCCCGCCTTAACAATATATATAAGTCACCGCCCCAAATTCAGTATCCAGAAATAGCTCAATTGGCAAGACCCCATGGCTGTGGATCCTACAGCTAGTTGCTGGTGAGTTTGAATCCCGTCAAATATATTTTTTTTAACGTGATTTTTTTTTAACGTGTATTCTTTCGCCGGTTAAGGTTAGGCATGGTTAAGGTTAAGGTTAGGCATTGTTTCGGAGTTGGTTAAGGTTAGAACGGTTAAGTTTAGGCGCTGTTAAGGAGCTGGTTAAGGTTAGAGTTTGTCAAAGAGAATGGCAATATTCTTTCTATGGTTAAGGTTAGGCATGGTTAAGGTTAAGGTTAAGGTTAGGCATTGTTTCGGAGTTGGTTAAGGTTAGAACGGTTAAGTTTAGGCGCTGTTAAGGAGCTGGTTAAGGTTAGAGTTTGTCAAAGAGAATGGCAATAGACAGCCTATTTCCGCGCGACAGCTCCCAAAGCGGGCCTGAAAAGAAAGGCGCTTTACCGTAGTGGCGTGCGGTGACGAATGCTTCCGCATTTTTGCACTGTTGGATTTGGAAAAAGCCACACGCGTTGTGGACAGCGACTCCTACAGGTCGGTTGGTGCGCCTGCGCAGTAGAATCAAGAAGTGTCGGGGGCAGCGTGAGCCTCCCACGCGTTACTCCTCGCCACTGAGAGATCGAGCTGCGCAGGTGAAAAGATGCGACTGCTGTTACCTCAAGTACCGGAGGGGACTTGTGCTATGTATGACTTAGTCCACATTGCAGCCGGCTTGTGGGAGGCAAGAAACAGCGTTTGTGACAGGGGAGGGTTGAATTGGATGATACGAAATTGGGATGGGAGAAAAATATAGAAAATGGGAGAAAAAGTGGATAAAAAAAAAAATACTCTGTTACACTATAACCACTAGTAGGGCTGGGCGATATGGCCAAAAATGATATCACGATAACGATAACGATATCGATAACAATATCATATCACGCGATATCCATAATTATCGATATATATATATATATATATATATATATATATTTTTTTTTTTTTTTTTTTAACAACAGATGTATGTTTATTTTGCAGCAATTCTTTGTCGTTGCCGCCACCTTTAGTGTTACAGCCCCTCACACTCCAGTTCTCAGGCTGCAGCTGGTTTGAAAGCAAAAGTAAACAGGCTTCTCTGCTGGCTGTGGCTCCAGGGGAGTTGAACAGTTCTGGCTCTGCTAGTTTCTTTTCTATCTTTTGGCGCTTTTTTGGTGGACAAACCATCGCACATGTGCACCGTGACTCGTGACTGGAGACTAGCTCTGCTAGCACACATAGCCTACTGTGTACAGACGGTTTCAAACTGTATTTTAAATTAGAAAGCAAACAAAATAAATGGACAAGAGAAAAAGAAATCTCAATTTGGTCAGTATTGTCATTTGCACAAGCAAAGCATTTTTTTTGTCTCATGAGTGTTTTACAAAGGTGTGAGAGAGAGAGAGAGAGAGAGAGAGAGAGAGAGAGAGAGAGAGAGAGAGAGAGAGAGAGACACGATATAGACAGACAAATGATCAACCATATATCCTTTGCTATTTTAAGCTTGTTCTGGAAGAAATTACTGTGAGTGTCAACCTTTAGTAAAGTCCTGTCTTTAGTTATCCTAAATAAATCTTATACAATTGATATCTTAATTATAACTTATTAACCTAGTTGTATAGTGCATAATGAAACGTTTGTCAATCTGTATTGTTCTAGAGAAAGAATGGGCATTCATTCAAGTCAAAGTTAATTTATCATGGATGATTCCATCATTCCAAGCTGTTGAGAGAGAGAGAGAGAGAGAGAGAGAGAGAGAGAGAGAGAGAGAGAGAGAGAGAGAGAGAGACAGAGAGAGAGAGAGACACACAGATGGAGAGAGAGACACACAGACAGAGAGAGAGACACACAGACAGAGAGAGAGAGAGAGAGACCTGGAAAGCGAACAGGCTCTTGGAATGGGTGTCTGGGAGGAAGTGGGGGGTCTTTCGATATTGATTAAACGGCAAGCAACTAATGTCATGAGTGCAAAATTAAAGGACAATAAATCGAATCTAACTGAAATTGTGTAGCACAGACCTTTCTATTTCAAACCTCAATATTATTATGGTGTAGTAAAAAAAAAAGAACGTATGCCAATGACAGGAAGTAACGGTATATATGTGTGTGTGTGTGTGTGTGTGTGTGTGTGTGTTGCGTGCGTGCGTGCGTGTGTGCGTGCGTGTGTGTGTGTGTGTGTGCATGCACTGTGCACGAGTGCACATCTAGGGGAGGGGTGTAGATTTGGTCTCCCTGATGTTGACTCCTTAGCTACAGCCTTGGGTTGTTTAATACTGGATGAGTGTTTCATAACGGCCGTTGTGTGGGTCGGTTTCGGGGCCGGTGCGTGGGCCGGTGTGTGGGCTGGTGCGTCTGAATGTCCCGGGCTGAATTTGTGTCCCAGTCCGCCCCTGTATCCAGGCACGTGCACACATAGAGCCCAAGGGGTGCTTGAGCACCTGCCTTTTTGAGCCTCATAAAAAAAGTGCCCTTTTTGAAGATTTTTTTTTTTTTTTTTTTTTTTTTTTACCGTTACGCATATAGACTGCCCTTCCAACTGAAAAATGTCAGGATAGAATACAAATATTAGGTAAAGAGAGAGAGAGATGTCAAAATTGCGTGCGTGCGTGCGTGTGTGCGTGCGTGTGTGTGTGTGTGTGTGTGTGTGCATGCACTGTGCACGAGTGCACATCTAGGGGAGGGGTATAGATTTGGTCTCCCTGATGTTGACTCCTTAGCTACAGCCTTGGGTTGTTTAATACTGGATGAGTGTTTCATAACGGCCGTTGTGTGGGCCGGTTTCGGGGCCGGTGCGTGGGCCGGTGTGTGGGCCGGTGTGTGGGCTGGTGCGTCTGAATGTCCTGGGCTGAATTTGTGTCCCAGTCCGCCCCTGTATCCAGGCACGTGCACACATAGAGCCCAAGGGGTGCTTGAGCACCTGCCTTTTTGAGCCTCATAAAAAAAGTGCCCTTTTTGAAGAAAAAAATTGTTTTTTTTCTTTTTTTTACCGTTACGCATATAGACTGCCCTTCCAACTGAAAAATTTCAGGATAGAATACAACTATTAGGTAAAGAGAGAGAGAGATGCCCCATATCCCATTGCTGTTTGCACTGCCTCCTCAGCGTGCCTCTCCGCGAACCTATATATTTTATGCATAGCATGGGTGGTGATGATGATGATGATAGAAACCGCTGTGGCGCATACAGTTGAATGCTGGTATTACACTCATTGAGGGACACGAAGAAGTCAAGTCCGATGGGAGTTGGAAATCTCAAATACAAATAGGGATTGGAATAAAAAATGCATTTATATTAAACAATACAGAATATACAGCACTTCTTGGGGTCTGTAGGGTAAGCACTTATTCCCTCCCCCCCTGAACATTTATGGAGATGTATGGGCCTTTTAAGTCAGTGATAAAAGCTTGGTTGCCGACGTGCAACCGCGCCCCATGAGCAACGCACCTCTGATTACACCAACACCATGGAACTAATGACCAATTTGACAATGTTCTCTGTCAGAATAGTCAGTAATTTTATATAGTGCTAGCTAACGTTTCAACATACTTGTCTTGCATCAGCACTGGCAAATGCACTATTACTAAACTAGTTAGAGTAGGTAGCTAGCTACATCTGCTTCCATGTCTTGTGTTGAATGTCGGACTGGGACTTGACATGACATTACCAACGTCTTTGAATATATATATATATTTTTTTATAGTTGACCAATGAGGTCCACAGGCTACTACCGGAAATCCATGTCTGTAATAATAATAATAATAATAATAAAACAAGAATAAAACATAAAAAAATTTAATTACAAAAACAATATATATATATATATATTTTTTTTTATCTTAGGGGGGCTAATATTACATGCTTCAGCCCCCTAAAAAGGGTCTAAAACCGCCACTGATAATCACGATAAAAAAAGCATGTATTCATCGATTTATTATTAGTATTATTAATAATAATAATAATAATAATAATAATTCCATTTAAAGTGCAACACAACCCAGATTATGAATTCCAATATATTATTTCTATGGCCTCAATATTTGTGAACATGACCTACTCCCTCATAAAGCCAGACACCAGAGAAGTAAGACTCAAACTTGTGATGTCATCAGGTATAAAATCTGGAACTGCCATAACATTGTTCCCCAATTCATTGTCTGTGGAGAGGCTTCAGAATTTCTAATTTCCTCAAAAACATCTAGTCTAGTTAATGTGATCAATATTATTTGACAATTGATGCTTTTTGTTGGAAATTTCAGTCAGTGAGCTCATACTTTGAGCTCATTTTATAGTTAAAATGATTGAGACAACGCAATCTTCTGTCTTCGTTGTGCATGCATGCGTGTGCTCACCACACGCGATACATGTGTCACTATTCTGGCAGTGGCTACTGTTATTATAGTATTGTAATGAAAGGTCTGTTATTTAATGTTTGTGTAAAGGGCTATTTTAACTGTTGATGGGTAGTGCATCAGTAAAGTGAATATGGTATTGTGCTCTTGCTCTGTTTGAATAGGTGGAGAGAGTGGTTAACTGTATTATAATAGTAAATAGAAAAATATGTTGTGCTCTTGCTTTTTTCTTTTTGAAGGTGGAGAGAGTAGCATTGCTAGTGCCACAACAGTTTTATTTGAGTTTCATAACAGTACATTGTACTAAGCAATTGTTGGCTCATTAGTTTGTGATTCACATGCACTCAAATTCACCAGAATGCAGGAAATCAAGTCTTTGTAACTAAAATGTTCTTGGTGGGGGACCCCCAGACCCCCCGCTTAAAAAGTGGCCTGACTGGCGCTATATTTTGCGCTATATCTCCCGGTATGAATTATTTCCCCAGTCCGGCCCTGCCTGATGACATCATACATTTGAGTTTTAGCACTCTAGTTTTTGGATTTTGGAGAGAGTTGCTCTTTTTCACTAATGCTATGTGTTGGGCTGTCTTAGACCAGAGGAATAACATGTATAAAATGTGAAAATTCTTTAAATCCCCTTTAAACTTTGTGTAGCATGTATTCATATTTTCTAAGATTCCTGGTACATTATTGTCAATTTGCACAAGGGAACTGAAATGTGTGTTTCCGCAAAGCCCTCCTGGTTACACATACACACTGTCCCCCACATATTGTCTTCAGAGAGGTCAGAGCGCAGAGTCGCCCGCAATTCTGCAGAGATGGTGGGCACCGTAGATTTAATGCCAGCCACTCTCTAGTCACCAGCTTACGGCGGGAATACACTCTCCTGTCAGTGCCGGGGATCAAACCAGCGACTTTTGGGTTCTGGTCGGCCTCTTTACCTCTAGGCAGCAGCCTCACTAACAATTGGAACTGTTGATGGAAAGTACATTAAGCTCTTTTAGACCAGCCCATCCAAATTCAAAATACAGTCAGTATCACTCCAATGTTTGCAGTTATTACAAACGTAAACAAAAATGTTCAAGCGCCCAAAGTCATGTACGACATCTTGTTAAGTCCGTAGATCAAAGGCTAAGATAATAAACGAAAGAATTAAAAAGAAAAGAAAACCAATCTTCATTCCAACAAACAAAGCCAGGAGTGGAGCAACTTTTTAATCAAAGTCTATGGACATTAAAGTCTATGGACCGCAAAGGACGTATAGTCTGCTGTCCATCATGTAGTAGATATAGGCCTTAACTAACTCTCCCTCAGAACAAGCCTATAGGGCCTACTTATTAGATGAACCTACATCATATCACATCACATCATATAATAATCTCTCTTTCTCTCCCGCTCTCTTTCTTTCTCTCTCTCTCCCCTCTCCTCCCCTCTCCTCCCCCTCTCTCTCTCCAGTTGTAAAAGAAGTAGAAAAAAAGGGTAAGGGTAACTCAGGCTATGTTTGGATTCAGAGCTCCAGAGAGCAAGTGGTCACATTCTTTACTCTCAGCACTCATCTTCCACCTCAAGTTCCTACTTCCTGGTGTGTCCTGTGCCTCAGGCAGACACACTGGGTAAATCCCCCCCCCATGAGTCAAGACTCTGACTTAAGCTGTCATCATGTATCCGTGGTGACCTCTAGGCCCTCATTCTCAGACGCCACTATGTTTACGCTATAGGCCTAAAGCAACCAATCCTGTATGACAAGCATTTAAAATGCTTGCAAACTAAGCAAGTATGCATATATAAAAGTATATTATAGCCTGATCCTGGAATGATCAGTTTTCACCTACGGTATTAATAACAACAACAATCAACAACAACAGCAAAAAGTTGGCCTATTTTACAAAATTGCTGCATTTGTTGGTAAGTTAGGGTATGGGTGGAAATCGTAACCCTTTGATGCGCAACATGGGTCAAATTGTGAGTGAGTTTGTATTTTCTATATCTTTGCAATACATTTATTGGTAGCACTTTATAATAACACCCTGTTATAATACATTTATAAGGTATTTGTAGATAATGAACTAATCATGAACAAACCATTTATATACACACAAGAGTAATAATTATTTGTATTTTCAGGCTGTATCGGCGCCTATACAGTCTGAAAATACAAATAATTATTACCCTTGTGTGTCGTGTCATCATCACATACTGCAATATACTGAGCACACATTAGGAACAAATGTAACGTTAGCGCCCACCACATCAAGTATGTCTACACAACATATAAGAGTTGTTTGTAGGTTGGAAATGGTGGAATAGATTTACCAACAAAAAAGGTGTTTAAACTGCTCATACCTTATTAAAAGTGTGGGGCAGGAGCAGCACGGATAACTTGGTTCTGCATGTATCGTGCTTCCATTCAAACAGACGGCAACACCACGTGAAGTCAAATCTCACTCTCGTGAGACTTCCTCTCTAGATACGTTACAGGTTGAAAAAGCCCTCAGCTCGGAACTAGGCAAAATCTGCATATGGCTCGCCGACAACAAACTATCATTACACATGGGCAAAACAGAGTCCATTCTCTTCGGTTCAAATAACAAACTCAGCAAGACCGACGGCTTCTCGGTTACAGTGGGTGACAATATTATCACAAGGAAAGATGAAATTACCTACCTGGGTTCCATCCTAGAGGCTAATCTTTCCTGTGACAAAATGGCATCCAATGTAATAAAAAAAGTCAACCAACGAACGCGATTCTTGTACCGGATCTCCTCTCTGGTAAACAAGAATACCCTGAAGACTCTATCAGGAGCACTCATTCAAGGGTACTACGACTATGCTTGCACCTCATGGTACCAAAGCACCTCAAAGGCACTAAAAAACAAATTACAAACATCTCAAAACAAGCTAGTCAGACTACTACTTGACCTGACTCCTAGAACCCACCTCACCCCTGCCCACTTTGACAACCTAGGATGGCTTAGAGTAGACGACAGAGTACAGCAACTTGCAATGGGCCTGGTCTACAAGATACACTACGCGACCAAGGTACCCATGTACATGTCAAAATACTTCCCAAAGGTCAGTGAATACCACGATCACAACACCAGAGGGAGCTCCACAAATCATGTAAAACCCAGATTCGGCTCAAACAAGGGACTAAACACGTTTCGCAATTATGCCACATCAATGTGGAACGCCCTGCCTAAAGCTGTAAAGGAATGTGAATCACTACCCACCTTCAAAAACACTCTCAAAAAACACCTACGTGAGACTGCAATTCGAAACTGGCCCCTACAAATGTCCTAACCTAGTTGTACAGTAAATGACCAAGTAAGGCTTTGTCAATATTCCAATGTACAGTGTAAAATGTGTGTGTGTCCCCTACCCAACCCCCCCCCCCCCACCTCCAATGTACAGCCCTCACCCAACCCACCCAACCCCACCCCACCAACCTCCTCCAATGTACAGTTTCTACGCCAAATGTATATACACTCCTTTTCTGGACACTTTTGTATCACAAACAGTACTGTATTTGCAAATCTGATATGTCATAAATGTATAGATGTAGCAGTACTGTCTATCTGTATGTCATGTATGTCATATATGTTATGATGAATTGAAAATGGGGGACCCTGGTGTAAACAAGACGAAAGTCTTTCTCTGGTCTGCATCCCCTTAACAATTGTATGTATTGAGATGTACTGTACTGTACCCATTCTGCAATCTGTTAATAAACTTTTCAATCAATCAATCAATACTCTACCTGGCCAGGGTACTCCTGGGTCCTAGTGCCCCCCATGTTACACTATATGTCATGCACATGTATTTTATATGTTAATACAATTGCATTTATCTTTAGTCCTAATTCTGTCACTGTTTGATGTCACAAAGAAGGGTGTATCCGAAATCTGTCTACAACATTTGTAACATGTGATGAAAAAGTTAACAAATAATTAACTGTATTAGACATTTGTTAATGATGAATAGGCTTCACTTCAGATTGGCCCCCACAATAGCATCTGCAAATGATTTATAGATGTTTTATGAATGTCTTAACAAATCATTTGTTGAACATGAAAAATAAATGGAGATACAGTATAGTCGTTTTTTCATATCCATTTTTCAAAGCATCTACAAATGTGTTACTACACATTAAACAACATTATTTAATGATGAACAAATCAAGTACAAACAATTTTGATAATGAGTTATGAATAATGTAGAACTAATCTGTAAATGTTATACAAATATAGTTATAAATGATTTAATAATAATTTATGAATGTATATAAATGGTTTGTTCATGATTAGTTCATTATCCACTAATGCGTTATACATACTTTGTAAATGTTATACAAATATAGTTATAAATGATTTAATAATCATTTATGAATGTATATAAATGGTTTGTTCATGATTAGTTCATTATCTACAAATACCTTATAAATGTATTATAACAGGGTGTTATTATAAAGTGCTACCCATTTATTCAATGATCCAGTATTCCAGGTATTCCTCAATTAACTTGTTTTTGGTCATCCCAAATCCTTGTAAAAAATTATTCAACCTTACTTTTTGAATACATTTTGTTTTCGTATCACTACCCTACTCCAATGCACAACATGGGTAAAACAATTACCCATATGAATTTTCTATGTTATTTCATGCATGGCTAAGTGTTTCATTGCTATATCGTTTGAAATAAATTTATTTCATGATTTAATATTCCAAGTATTCATTAAATATCTTGTTTTTGATTACCATAAAATATTACATTATACAATTTGTTTTACCTAAGACATTTGAGGTCCACTGCATTGTCTCAGATTCAAGGGGCATGGCTAACTTCTAGTATAAATCTAACTAAATCTAAGTGTTTATGGTTCATAATAGGCTAGTACTTAGTGTATGGTACATATGAGTACTCAGTGTGTTTGGTATACAATAATGAAACCTCTGAATGCAGCTCTCCCAGCTCTCCTTTGATGACAGAAGACTTGTGTGATGAGTCATCTGAAGAGGAAACTCAGACCTGAGACCTCAGAAGAGAAATGTGAGTAAAATGGGTCTCACTGGAATGAGCATCCCCTCACTCAGGGCAGAACAAGAGCAAAATCCAATGTACAAGACCATCATGGAAACAAAACAGAGATATGTAAAGAATGTTACCTTTCAAAGGAGACCAGATAGCATGTGCTATACGTATAAAGTATAATAAATCGCAAATAACTTTTTTTCTTAGTCTGGTTTGTTCATAAAAAAAAAATATATATATAGAAATTGAGATCAATCAAGAGTTTTTTTTCCAATGGTCAACTGTTCTGGAATGTACTTGAAAGTACTGTGTTTTACTTTGACCTCGAAAGTGCTTGAGTTTACAAAAGGTCCTTTGCGCTATATATTATTCCTAAAATTGCTGCACTTTGTAAAAAATTAGATTGATCTGTTGGTCTGTGTAGTAGCTAATACAGGATGTTGCTGCTTAAACGTATATGTATAATGTATATTCATTGATTCACTCGTATACCAAACTTAATTTGAATTGAACATTTTAGCTTTTCGCATCAAATATTGATATGCGATTAAAATGTGATTCATTTAGATTAATTGAGTCTTGAATTAATTCGATTAACATTTTTAATCGAGTCCCCCCACTAGTAAATATCTAATGTACAAGAGCACCATGGAAACAGATATATGAAGATATCTAATGTTACAAGAACACCCTGGAAACAGAGATATGTAAATATCTAATTTACAATAACACCATGGAAACTGAAATATGAAGATATCTAATAATGTACAAGAACACCATGGAAAACAGATATATGAATATATCTAATGTACAAGAACACCATGGAAAACAGGACCTTCTAAATAAATAACCTGATAAAACAACAACAAACATAAAGTCAAGAACAACCATACAGGACAGTAAATTAACATAGTGAATGGACAAAAAGAGAAAGATAAAAAGAGCAAGGGATGTTACAGGGGATTATTTGAGAGGGAAGGTCAGGTTAGGCTAAGCATCAAACATAACATTAATGCAGCGTGTACAGTAACCTGAAGGAATTAAGCAGAGAAGCATTTGCACACTCCCATATCAGTCATTAAAAGGTCAGTAATTAGGGTTTGTGCAAAGTAATAAAAGCAGAGTTTAAGAGATTTTTTAAGCGCATTCCAGGTAAACGGAGCAGAGTACACAAAAGCCCTCTTCCCAAACTCAGTGCGAACTTGTGGGACTGAGGTCGAAAGAAAGTCCTGAGAACGCAAGCTGTGGGAAGAGTTTGACGAAACGGTAAGGTGTGTATAGAGATATAAAGGTAACAGTCCAAGTAATGCTTTATAGAGGAAGATATACCAATGATAAAGCCTACGAGCAGGCAGGGACAGCCAACCTACCTTCTTGTACAAAATGCAGAGATGAGTGAGAGATCTACATGCCAGCCAGTAATGAATCTTAGCGCACCATGATAAGTGGCATCCAGCATAAGCAACGAGGTAGAACAGGCATTCATATACAACATGTCACCATAATCGAGTACCGGTAAAAAACGTAGCAGCGACAAGCCTCTTTTTAGAATGAAACACGCGCATACATGTTCCCTCGGTTGCGCACAGAACAGATGATTATTATGCATAAATGTTTTAAATGTAATTGTAGTTACAATTTCTTTAATTGAATTAACTTAAACTAGAAAAGTAAATACAAACTAAATTAACAATGTAACTTAGTTAGTTTACAGAAGGACAGTTTCCTTCAGAGACTGAAGCACAACTTAATGTCTCATTCTTCCAGTCGGGACCACAGATCAAGCAACCCCCCACCAATAGACCTGTCGCTAAACCACGCCCCCTTTGAAAACTCGGACAAAGAAAGACGACGTGAATGACTCTCGTTGACGATGGCCGCAGGCAGCCCCTTTCCTGACTGTGATGCAAGCCTTGCTTCACAGTCACGAAAGGGGCTAGGCCGCGGGAGATTTACCACAGCAGGTAATAGACCTGTTTTTTAAAGATAACACAAATATTTCATCTAGAAGCAGACAGAGAGGGTTACAATATGCAGTGGAAAAGTACGTTCATGAGATACACATTTACCTTAGACCTCCATGGTGATGCAAGCATTAGCTATAGATAACGTTAGGTTATGACTATAACCAAGTTCTGTTAGTTAGGGGCGATGCTTGGCATCACACTGCACTATCTCGCGTACGTGCACGCGTACTGAATAAACCACAAATGTACCTCTAATACCAGTATTAGTCTGACCACACCCCTCATCAGCTTACCTTCATAAGCAGGTGTGTGGTCACCTGCTCTCCTCCTTCCCAAGCTTTCACCACAAGGTGAGGACAAGGGCTGCAGCGGCCGTCTGATGCCAAGCATCGCCCCTAACTAACAGAACTTGGTTATAGTCATAACCTAACGTTCTGTATCGTTAGTGGCTTAGCTTGGCATCACACTGCACAAGGGAGGCCAAGCGGAGCCACTTGGCTGACAAATACACCCCGCTGACAGCCCCCCAAAACCATCAGAACAGGGAGGGCCGAACCCCCCCGACCCCCCCTAATGGAGGGTATCCCCCCTATTAGAGGCTTCACGGGAAGGCGACGGACCCGACCGTGCGAAGAGGCACTCAAGCAACTTAACGCACAGGGTGAGCAGACCGTGGCTTGACCCCACGACTACACACACGCACAACCCGCATGCCACCCGGGAACGAACGGAGGAACAACCTCGTTACTGCCCCCAGAATCACGGGGTCAAGGGCAAACCCAACCCCGTGGCAAGGCCGTAGCAGCGGAGCGCGAAGGAAGACCCAGACCCACCAAAAGGACTGGACTCCCTGGAATGGGGGCCCGGAGAAGTCCATGATGCCAGCATCAAGACCCCACCAGGTGGGCACGTAGTGCCCCGCCCCCCACATCGCCAGCGTATTCGGACAAAGGCCCCCCAGTTACTGCACCTGGTAATCCCAGGCGGTATCCCAAGTACTAACCAGGCCAGAACCTGCTTAGCTTCCGAGATCGGACGAGATCGGGCGTGTTCAGGTCGGTATGGCCGTAAACCGAGCGGGCCCCGTCCCCCCAATAGTACACCGCCTGGCACACTGACCCTGCAGAACAGGCAGTCAGCATGGCCGTAAGCACACAAAAAAGGTTAACCAACGGAAGCAGGCAGCGCACCGGGGAAAAACCAGGCAACAGGCTGTTAACCCTAGCCTGGAGACTGCGGACGAGACAGGCGCCAGAGGGGACAGCTGAACACAGCCGCCCCGGCGGAAGGAGCGTAAGCTGGCGGTGTTGCATGACCAAGCCTCCATTTAACAACCCCCACCCAGAGGGGTCGAGGCAGAGAAGGCTGACACGATTGGCAGACGTCATGAACGTGCAGGGGCACCCTCAAACGGTGAACCCGGGAGTTGACACTGCTCCAACACACCAGGGAATCAACCACCTCGGTGTTACCCAATGCGGTGGTTGTTCCTATAACCCCTCAAGAAAAAACTCCAAAACACACCTGCGGGTATACACCGGCTATACCGCAGTACAAGTGTTTCAGTTTTCAAAAAAGGGTTAACCCAGGCCTACGGGTCGCAAACATCACTTCGGACCGGGCCTGGCGGTACGGGAAGCACAGGGTCACCAGAGGAGGTCAAAAAACCACCCCCACAGGCCCCTCTTCGCCATGCGTGAGAGAGGAGCGAAAAATAATGGAGAACCAGCCCCTAAGCACACCGTACCTGGTATTCCCCGGCGGTCTCCCAACCAAGTACTAACCAGGACCAACCTGTGTAGCGGCCGAGATCCGACGAGATCGAGCGCGTACAGAATGGCATGGCTGTAAGCCATGACGACAGTGCTGAGTAAAAACATACCCAACCAGGGTCTCCATAGCGCTTAACCCTGTGACACCCAGACCGACCTGGCATTTTTCCCCCTGAAAAAAGCCCAAGTCCCTCAGGGTACCAGAACAGCAGATCTGCATCCCCGGCGGACAACGGGTTCAACTGATCTGGACCAGCGTGACCAGAACCAGTCCCGTGCCCTAACCACGCCGACATGCCTACTCCAGGAGAAGGGCAGATATGCGTGTTGATCTTAACATGAAAAGAAGGCGCCACCCAGACGTTCGGACAAACCGCGCCTGGTGGCCCACCCCAAGGGCGTGAGACCCCACTACATATGTTCAGATCCATCCCGTCATCATCCCCCAGACATGAACGAGAATCCGTCGACAACCCACCCAGGTCATGGGATGTGGTCGTCGGAAGAGGAAAAACCCCCATCTCAGTTGCTTTATAAAAACGCTGTTTCAACCACAAGCAACCAAGGCGTGCCAGTCAATCGCCTGTTTACAGCGAGCTAGCACTATACGTGCGTCGGGACACACCCCCATCAATGAACAGGCTATTTAGACCTGTCATTGAATCCCCAAGGCGCCCAGGGGAACGACAAGAGGGGTGTGACACTCCCTAACTCCAACACTTCTGGAATAGAAAGAAGGAAGCATCAACAGTATGTATCCCAGTCTACACAGCCGGGGTAAAAAATGTTCACATTTTTACATCCCACCACCCTCCCATAGGAAAGAGACGGGGATCCCCAGAGAGACTTCCCACGCGAGCTGTACAGATTGAAAAGAATATATTGCACCTTGAGCCATGTAAAAAACTGGTTTTAGGGCCTCCGGGGAAGAGGCACTGAACCCATACACACTCAATAAACGAATTGAATCGAATATACATACAATAGAAAAGGACCCTTCTAGAGGGTCCACTCACTTTGACAATCTGAGGAGGAAGGCTCTGTACTCTGATGGAGGCTTCCTCACATGGAAGAAGGAGTCCGAACTCACAGAAGGCCTGAATAGGCGCTTGGTGAGGAGGAGCCCTGACCACCCCCCCTGAAAACAGATCCATCACATGGACCTGAACAGCACACGGAAGTCCTACCAACAGAGACGCGCACGGTGACGTACTCTATGGCGGGGGAATTCCTGCGGTGCACACGCCCAATATACCAGGCCGTGGGACCAGGAACTCCCTCCCCCCCCCCCCCCCCCCCCCCCCCCGTAACGTGCCGAACCGCCACGTGACGGGAACCTTGAAGGACAGGGGGTGTACCCCTGACCGACAGAACAATGGGGAGAGGAAAGGTTACCAGTTCACCCCTTTACGACCCCACACCCATGATACGACGTAACGACAAAAAGAGAATATGACACAGTCATAGTCAGCTCTATGAAGCGTTTCACAGCTCCACACAGCGCATGAGCTAACCTGCTATCTGATTTTTACTAAGGAAAAACACAGAATAGAGAGGGCTCTAAGAACCCCGGTCCAACATACACATGTGCTTCTGTGGCCAGTACAACCCAGTTGTAGGTCACATGACACACACAACCCATCATCACCTACAAAAAATGGCAAAAACACTCAACAGAGGAACGCCGTTTTTTTCACAATGAGAGAATACATCATTCTTGATTAGTATCGACCACAGGCCTTGCTAAGCACACATGACAGCAACCAAACCAATTTCCCTTTAGGAAATAAGTTTCTCCAGCAGATTTAGCACAACCTCAGCAATCAAGCTAAGAGTTACATCGTATCCCTACCACACAAAAGACACAATTAATGCACAACATGTCTGATAGGAGGTGATAAAGTCCCCAGGGAACCGGGGGGGAAAACACAATCCTCCTATTTTACCCTCAATACGGCCAGTTAAAACAGGAAAACCTGTTAATGTGTGAACACACTGTTCATTGTCATTACAGTCTGAGAAAGAACATTCTTTTACTCACTTGTCACCAAGCATAGCTTCATAGGTTAGTTGCCTTAGTAGTGAGTACACGGTACACATAAACACCATGATGTTTCTCACACAACAACCAGATCAATACATCACGATCTGCATGGAGAAGCTAACTGCCAGTGACAAAAACAGCTCACACATAACCCGCAACGTATCCTAAATGCATTGCAACAACACACGTTTTGGGAAAAAACACCGTTATTCACAATACATTTAGCAAAGTAAAACCAGAAGACGTGTTATGAGGTCTGGTCAACCCCGTTCCTACCCGGAACGCAGATCAGCGAAGTGCAGTCACAAGACACCGTAGAACACAGCCGTCCTGTGTTGTTCGATCCGGGCAGCGTCGCCGCTCCAACCAGTCGCTACAGTCCTCTTAGTTGACGCAATCCCCGTCCAGGCTCAGGGCAGGGTCGACGAAACATCCCCTGTCAAGGATGACGTCGCGGTCAAGAGTGTAAAACATGTTAAAATCAAAGCACGTTCAACAGAATAGCATCAAGCTAACGGCGATCAGAAGCGAGCTCCCGGCGGCGCGCGAGAAGCTAAGCTACCCCGCGCCAGCCATGGCCATAGCAGCAAGCTAACGTTACCTAGCGACCACGACATGCTAGCCCCGCAGCTAACAGCTGACTGGCTAATAGTAGGCCTTAAGCAGGCCATGCAGCGATCCAGCAGGCTAACGCAGCAGTTAACAGCTGACTGGCTAACCGTAAGCTATGAACATGTAAACAATGACATAACACTCACCCAGACAGGCCGCCGTTCTGAACCTCTCCTCACTTTTTAAGAGAAAAGAGAAAACAAGACGTCAACACCGCTTCACAACGGTGACTTTACCACATCCGGCGGAATCAGCACAGTACCAACTGGCCTGTATAGCTGACTTTGAACATGAATCTGCCGCTATCGCACATTACATGCACATATCCCCTCGTGAAGGAATACTCTCATTTGGATATGAAAGATGGGGCCTTAACACGGTGACAGAGAGAATCCACTCGTCCAGAACACACAGGGATCACCAGTGTCAATGGTCGCGGCCCACTAGTTAAAACTATAATGGTCTCCAGACCAAGGCCTTCTGTCGCCTAGGCGGCTAAACAAAGGACCCTAGCCTGGGGCCGGTTTCCATAAACTTTGTCAAGTAGCCCCCATAGCACTAACAGACAAGTGGAGCCCGCCAGCAAACACTACTCACCCAACCTGGAACGCACCGCTTCTCACAACAGCGGCATGTCCGACAGTTCAGCTGTGGCCCGACAGGTTTCACCCCAACAAACACAGCAAGGAACTGCAGTTGAGAAGCATGCAGCGGCGTGCTCCCAATACGAAAACCGGTGGAGGGTTTTTAGAATGATCATCATCTTCTAGACACTCCAGTACGAAGACAATATCGCCGTATTTTCTCGAAAATAGTGAGAGAGAAAATAAAGATATGATGTCAACGTATCCTTGTTTCCCAAGCTGTTCCTAATCCAATTTCTTCCATCATGGTGTCGGGATCTACCGAGGCACTTCTTCCTTGTGGTGAAAGCGAGAAGGAGGAGAGCAGGTGACCACACACCTGCTTATGAAGGTAAGCTGATGAGGGGTGTGGTCAGACTAATACTGGTATTAGAGGTACATTTGTGGTTTATTCAGTACGCGTGCACGTACGCGAGATAGTGCAGTGTGATGCCAAGCTAAGCCACTAACGATACAGAACGTCTCAAGCATTATTTACAGTTGACTTGATTGAAGATTACAAGAACTATGACGATAATCCATGATTACTACTATTGCTGATACATTTAGTTTAAGGCTAGTGGTCCAACGCAGTATACGAGCTAGACCCGACAGTTGTGTCACTAGTCACTAGAATGAGGAAAAAAGTGAGAGCTGTCACTTGCCAACAATCCTCCTCCATAAAGGGGTGAGACGTCAGTGAATGGTACGGCACGGTGGTGTAGTGGTTAACACTGTCGCCTCACAGCAAGAAGGTCCAGGGTTCGATTCCCGCTTGGGGACCAGGTTTCCATGATGCCAGTTACCCAGGTGGGGTATCTCCCAGGCCTTTCTGTGTGGAGTTTGCATGTTCTCCCCGTGCTCGCAAGGGTTTCCCCCCTGATAAGATAAACCCAATGGAAAAACATGCACAACAATAGATCGCTAACGCTGTGGCGTCCTTGGCGAAGACGGACAGGAGCACTTGGATTGGTCCCCTGGCGTGGCTCACGTTGACGCTGGGATGGGTTAATCGCAGATACGAATTGCATGCATGCATCGCATGTGTGCCGATTGATGACCTCTGAGCAGGTCCTAAATTATAAATTATTATTATTATGGTATGCTGCACATTCTAGTGTACATCTGAGCCCCGTTCCCTGTACCTGGCTAACTGAGTTAGCCGGATAATTTTCAGCATAGCTTGACTTAAGCCAGACATTTCCGTTCCCCGACGTCAGATTTTCTAAATCGCCATGGTAACAGATCAGAAAGTTTGAACCTGGTCGAGGGCAGGGTTTAGTTCAGTTAGCTGGATAACCTGCATGGCCACCAGTGGCGGCCGCCACTGGGGGGCGCTAGGGCGCCGCCCCCCCTTCAGTGGTCATGAAGGTCCTGGAGCGCTTTGTCCTGGCCCACCTGAAGCTCATCACAGATCCTGTGCTGGACCCGCTGCAGTTCGCGTACAGAGCCAACAGATCCACAGAGGATGCTGTGAACATGGCTCTGCACTACACGCTGGAACATCTGGACTACGCGGGCAACTATGTCAGGATCCTGTATGTGATCTTCAGCTCGGCCTTCAACACCATCCTTCCACCCATCCTGGAGCACCAGCTATCCCTGCTGCAGGTGCCGGCCTCCACTCGCAGGTGGATTACCGACTTCCTGTCCAACAGGTCTCAGCGGGTGAGGCTGGGGAAGAGCATTTCCAGCTCTAGGTCCACCAGCACCGGTTCCCCGCAGGGCTGCGTTCTATCCCCACTACTGTTCTCCCTGTACACAAACAGCTGTGCCTCTCTGCACCCCTCGGTCAAACTCCTGAAATTCGCTGACGACACCACCCTGGTGGGTCTCATCTCCAGGGGGGACGAGTCGGCCTATAGGAGGGAGATCGAGAGGCTGCAGAGCTGGTGCAGCTGCAACAACCTGGAGCTCAATGCTCAAAAGACAGTGGAGATGGTAGTGGATTTCAGGAAGAAAGCAGCCCTGCCCCCTCCCATCATACTGGGAGGCACTCAGGTGACCTCCGTGGAGTCATGCCGATTCCTCGGCATGACCATCTCCCGGGATTTGAAGTGGGAGCTCAACATCACGGGCCTGCTCAAGAAGGCCCAGGGGAGGATGTTCTTCCTCCGGCAGTTGAAGAAATATAAACTGCCGAGGACCATGATGGCCCAATTCTACACGGCCATCATTGAGTCCATCCTCACCCACTCCATCATCTCCTGGTTCCCTGCTGCAGCGGCAAAAGATCTTGCCAAGCTGCAGCGGGTGATTCGCTCCGCGGAGAGGGTGATCGGCTGTCCCCTGCCCTCCCTCAGGTCCCTGCACGACTCCAGGGCGCTGAAGAGGGCGAGAAAGATCATGGCCGACCCATCCCACCCCGGTCACAGCCTCTTCACCCTGCTCCCCTCTGGGAGAAGGCTGAGGATCCCAAAGGCTGTGAAAGCTCGACACAGACTGAGCTTCTTCCCCTCAGCCGCCAGGCTGATCAATGCCTCAGGCCCCCCCCCCCCCCCCCTTGGTACCCCCCCTCTGCCCCCAAGTGACACTGGCTCAATGACATTGACTGCACTGCACTAGTCCGTACTGGATCTCTGCACACTTCACTTTATATATATATATATATATATATATATGTATTTTATTTATTGATTAATCCCCCACTGCACTGTTTTCGTTTCTTGTCTGTGTTGGTGTTTGTTTACTGTGAAAAAAGAAAGAATGCATACACTGTATTGCTGCAACAATTACCAATGTGTTTTACACAAATGGCTCAATAAAGGAATCTGAATCTGAATCTGAATCTGAATCAGGCCCTGCCTGGTTATATGAGAGTAGAACAAGAAAAGGTATCTTTTTGTTTTTTGTTTTATAGCCCTATAAATAATATAAACATGTTTAAAATGAATAATATTTACTCATTTTAAGTATGTTTGTATTTCCAATGCACAATATAACGTTATTATCGCAATTAAAAAACACTCGTTTTCCAGAGCAGGAAGTGACATCACGTTTTTTTTATTTTTTTAATTTTTTCGTATTTCTCGGCCCGGGCTATACGCGATATCGCTCTGAGTGCGCGTCACAGTTTGATCGCTGTATCCGTCACAGCCAATCAGTGCATAACGCGCTGTGCGTTGAAATTATGACTATTATGTTGGAATCCGGGCGCGGTTTGAAGCGGTCTAGCCAGTAGCGTCAAGAATATCTGTAGCCGCATTTCGCGGAGACGCTCTCTGATTGGCCGACGCCAGTATTTTTTTCCGTGGCAGAATTTCACAGAGACGATCTCTGATTGGCCGAATCCAATTTCTAATGTTCCAATTCTAGCTTCTAGCTTCCTAGCCTAGGTTGGTTCCTAGGTTGGTCTAGGTTGTTTGTCTTAGAGCGTGCCGTGACTGCAAGTTCTTTAGACTGTTAAGCTTAGGCACTCTTTCAAAGTTGGTTAAGGTTAGAGTTTGTCTTAGAGCATGGCGATAGAACGCCAGGTAGTTTGCAGTCTGTTCGAGCGGAAATGGACAAAGGAATGTACTTGTTGAGTGTTGTGCTAACGAGCTAACACTTGGCTATATGGCGGATTATACACGTTTATCAAGCTCTCCTGCCCTGGACGTTTCAACTAAACAGTGAGTCTCTCTCTCTCTCTATCTCTCTCTCTCTCTCTCTCTCTCTCTCTCTCTCTCTCTCTCTCTCTCTCTCTCTCTCTGTGCTTAACGTTAACGTTTGTAAATAGTTTTTTTTAGGAGCAGTACTGTTTAGTACAGCAGGCTACTGCTGGCCATTCATGAAGCGAGACATTGCTGATTGTTTATTTATTTTATAACACAAGACTATGACTACCAACTGCCTAGCCAGCCGTGTATCAATCTTGGATGCAATAATAACGTTACTTACCACACTGACTATGTCGATGGCTCATTGATTTAACTACTGCAGCTCTCTCGGATTGAAAATACGTGGATTATGGCTTGTTCAATATCGTCTATGTTTGAATGAATGAATGAATGAGAACTTTATTAACAGATTGCAGAATGGGTACAATACAGTACGGCTCAATACACACAATTGTTAAGGGGATGCAGACCAGAGAAAGACGTTTGTCTTGTTTACATCAGGGTCCCAGATTTTCGATTCATATCGATAGTTTAATAGCTAGCCTTGGCTCGTTTAACAATATGCAAAATATGTGTACAGCCCTGTACTCATACTGAAGTTATTCTTGGTATATAATAGGTCTGATTGTGTAACGAATCGATTCCACGTCGCGCTGTGTGTGAGAGAGAGAAGGAGAGAGGGAGAGATCTGCCTGTGTTTGGAGACGGGCGAGTTTTGTTTCTAACTTTTCTATTTATATTGTGTTTCAAGTTGTGAATTAGAGTCTAGACTATACTTTATTTGACTGGTTGTGTGTTGTTGTAGTAACAGCTGAGTGACTCGTTCATAAGAGCCGATTCATTGCCGTGAGCGTGAGTCGAATCGCTCACGTCTTGCCATGAGTCTTGCGTGGTACAGTACTGTACTGTACATGTTTGCAAAATATTTGGTATAGCGCCCCTAGTGGCGAAGTACCCAGCGGCCGCCACTGATGGCCACACCCTCGCAAAGAAATGCCAGCTCCCTTCCTGAAATATTTCTCACAGTCTAGATCCCATTATACCATTCTGAATTATGTTTTTGTGCTTCATTTGAAATGTAAAATAATAGGTCTGCAGTAACGCTGATAATAAATCATATTCAGCCTATGAATTTACGTTGTCCTATTATGCACGTCATATTTATACGGATACGGTGCTCGCGACACACAGTTATTTTAATAACGGACTAAACAGATCATTGCAAATGTGAATCCCGCAGGGATATTTTTAATGAATGAAACCTATCGGGCATTTGGCTCTGATTAGTTTCATATTCTTTGCTGTGTATTTGCTTAATGGAGCGCCCGGATTGTGTTTCATTCAAGCTGAAGCGTCTATGCGCGGATTGTGGATATGAATTATGAGGAATCTGAATCTGTGGAGTGTTTAATTGTATCACTGTCACTGTGACAGTGTCACACGTTATTGTGATATTGTAACTGGGTTTAAAATATATGAGGAGATGCGCTGTTTGATGGATTTGATGACGTGACGTGACTTGATAAATTGAATGAGCCTTTGACGTTTTGATGAATGAATTTGAGAAAATGCATTTCAAGCACTGTTATCTGATGATGAACATGAGGTGTCACTGGTATAAACTGAAGGTTAATCAATTCAATGCATGTATGGATGAACAGATTAAAACCTGATTAATAGTGTAACTGCAAGCCTCCCTCCAAGCCTCTCTTTGGGAACCATGTATAATATTTATATAGTACATAATACATAAGCACATACAGTAGGCCTACAGATATCCTCATAATATAATTCGTATCAATTAGATATACTATTTGGGCTTGTTTTTATCCTTATTCTGAAAGAGTTGAACAAATTATTTTCGCTAGCAAGATCTCATTTGATTATTCATTCCATTAAGCCTAGTGCCAGCAGGCACATTTAAAGAAATATAATCCGATTTATTGGGGTAATGAGGGACTTAAAATGAACCTATAGATATGCATTTAACTTGTCGGCGAGGCTATTGAGCCGTACTGTATTGTACCCATTCTGTAATCTGTTAATAAAGTTTTAAATCAATCAATCAATCAATGCCGTTAGAAAATCAGGATTTCTGCGATCGACACCTGCTGTCTTTTCAGCTGAGGCGGCCGCGCGCAATTATCCTGAGTCTCAAGTCTGGTTCAAATGAACGAGACTGAATCCACCTTCGAGGAACAGGAAAAGCGCGGATTCAAACATCAGGTTAATTGAATCTGGATAATGGGACTTTTGATCGGCTTAGTTGAACCAGGTACAGGGAATAGGGCCCAGGTCAAATGATTGATTACACTAACTATAAATATATAGTGATAGAGACCAAAGTAAAAATACCTAATAATAAAATAGACCTAGTAGGGGCGACAGTGGCTTGGGAGTAGAGCAGTCGTCTGGTAATCCGGAGGTTCCCGGTTTGATTCTCGCTCCTCCCGGGCAGCGTGTCGAAGTGTCCTTGAGCAAGACACTGATGAGCAGGTTGGCACCTTGCATGGTTGCCTCCACCGTCGGTGTGTGAATGTGTGAGTGAATGGGTAAGATGTGAGAAACAAATTGTAAAGCGCTTTGGATAAAAGCGCTATATAAATACAGCCATTTACCATTGACCAAAATACCTGTAAATCACAGTATAATGGTACATGACATAGCTTTTCTTATAACACCAAGTATAAGTTATATTTAATATAAATATAAATAAATGCATATACAACACATTCTCAAGATAGATCACTCCGATTAGAAAAGAAAACCCACAACTAAAGTGTACAGAAATAGCCACTATTTTTAATATATACAATAAATATACATGGATTTACAGTTACACAAATGGATGTACGATATAAACTGGAATAGCGAACAATATCATGTGTTGTTGTGATACATCTATGGTAATTTAACATTATATTCTTGTAGCCAAATGAATGCTGTGACGAGGCTTAAAATTGATTGAGACCCATAGTTCACAAATCGAATTAAAATGTTATCGCTGGATGCACATTGTCAATCTCCTGACCTGTTAGTCATAGTCACAACATTTGCTGTGATTATTGATGACCCTTGGAAGGAGAAACATGTTGATTTTGGTTACCCATGTAACCTTTCTTCTAGTACCTCCATTATGGATTAATAGCCTGGTCTGTTGACATTTGCAATATCAGCAACTGTTGATGAAGATTAAGTACTTTAACATTTTAAACCAGCAATCTGAGGGACACAGAGCAGCATAACTGGACCACTTTAACAACCTTCAGGTCAATATATCGAGGGTTGAATGCACTGAAATACAAGCACACCCTATAGAATATGTACTGTACTTTTACTTTTGAAACTTAATACAGTACTGTAGTGATTGTGGTACATAATTCACCCACGGACCTATTGTTAGGAACATTCTAGAAAATGTGTGCCGCCCGAACATTCTGGAACGTGTGTGATGATGTCATGGCAGTACATTCTAGAACCTTAGTTCTGCCCGATCATTCTGGAACGTTGGTGATGATGTCATAGTAGTACCTTCTAGAACCTCTACCATTCCTATTTAAGCATTCTGTTTAGCTTTCTAGTAATGTCCACCTTCCATTGGAGGAGCCACAGGCCGGCACTCCTCATCTGGAGTAAGAGGGGAGGAGAGAGGGGTGATGGATAAGGAGAGAGGGGTGATGGATAAGGGGAGAGGGATGAGGGGAAGAGGTGAATGAGGAGAGAGGGATATTATTCAGTTCATCAATGACATGATTGTAAAGCTGCACACATTCCATGATGCTCACTTTAGTCCAAAAACATAAATCAGACCTCTTTCATTGTCACTCATTTACATTTACATTTAGTCATTTAGCTGACGCTTTTATCCAAAGCGACTTACAAGTTCTGTACGACAAGCCATCAGGAAGAGCACAACTCTATCAGCTGAGTAACAATGTTCATCAAAGTGTTGAGTGCTACAGTGTAGGTTAGTTTATTAGGACAAGTGCATGACAGTATGGTTAGTTAGGGTTAGATTTTTTTTTTTATTTTTATTTTTTTTAATTCAGATAATGGTTGAAGAAGTGAGTCTTTAGTCGACGGCGAAAGATTGGACGTGTTTCGGCTGTCCTAACTGGGGTGGGTAGTTCATTCCACCATTGTGGGGCAAGGACTGAGAATAGGCGACTTCTCTTTGATGACCCTCCCGGAGCTTGGATAGGAGTAGGTCTGAGGCGGCCAGAAGATGCAGAGCGTAGGGGTCTTGAGGGTGTGTAGTTAGAGACCATTGACCGGAGGTAGGCGGGAGCAGTTCCCTTTGCCGCACGGTATGCTAGGTCAAGGGCCTTGAAGCGGATTCGTGCAGCAATGGGGAGCCAGTGCAGGTCCCTAAGAAGTGGGGTGACATGGGCCGACTTCGGTAGGTTTGAGATCAGGCGGGCCGCTGCGTTCTGAATGAGTTGAAGAGGCTTAGTGGCAGTGGCCGGGAGGCCAGCGAGCAGTGCGTTGCAGTAGTCGAGGCGGGAGATGACTGTTGATTGGACGAGGAGTTGGGTGGCTTCTTTTGTCAGGAAGGGGCGTATCCTTCTGACGTTGCTCAGGAGGAATCGGCAGGTTCTGGTTGTCGCTGCGATGTGAGCAGAGAAGTTCAACTGGTCGTCGAGGACAACACCAAGGTTCTTGGCGGTCGGGGACGCGGTCACAGCTGCATTCTCGACTGTGATGGAAAGGTCGGTCAGGGGGGAGGATTTGGCCGGCAGGTGGAGCAATTCTGTTTTGCTTAGGTTCAGTTTGAGGTGGTTGGTCGTCATCCAGGCGGAGATGTCGGACAGACAGGCCGAGATCCGCTCAGAGACGTGGATATCTGAGGGAGGGAAGGAGAGGAAGAGTTGAGTATCGTCGGCATAACAGTGGTAGGAGAAGCCATGAGACGTGATAATGTTACCCAGTGATTTAGTGTAGAGGGAGAAGAGAAGGGGTCCTAAAACCGAGCCCTGGGGGACACCCGTCCGCAGGGGGCGGGTGGCCGACAGGGTCCCTCTCCATGACACTTGGTAGGAGCGGTCATTGAGGTATGATGACAACCATGTCAGCGCAGAGCCAGCCACTCCCATTCCTGCGAGGGCCGCGAGGAGGATCTGGTGGTTGCCTGTGTCGAAGGCTGCAGATAGATCTAGGAGAATCAGGACAGAGGAGAGGCCTTTCGCTTTTGCTAAGTGAAGTGCCTCTGTGACCGCAATGAGGGCTGTCTCTGTGGAGTGACCAGTCCTGAAGCCTGACTGATTAGGGTCTAGGAGGTCATTCTGTAAGAGATAAGCAGTAAGTTGGTTGGATACAGCACGTTCAAGTGTTTTAGAAAGGAAGGAGAGAAGAGAGACAGGACGGTAGTTGCCTATGACGGTAGGGTTCAGGGATGGTTTTTTTATGAGGGGCGTGACTCTGGCTTGTTTTAGGGAGGTGGGGACCACCCCCGAGTTGAGTGAGGAGTTGATGGTTGCAGTTAGGAATGGGAGGATGTCTGGTGCTATGGACTGGAGGAGTGGGGAAGGTAGCCGGTCCAGCTGGCATGTAGTCGGACGGTTCGACGTTACCAGTGTCAGGGTCTCGGCTTCTGTAATGGGAGAGAAAGATGACAGAGTGAAGGATGAGGTTCTCGATTCAGCATTTGGAATGGGTGGGGGTTGGGAGAAGGAGCTGCGGATGTTCTCCACTTTTTCCTCAAAGAAGATCGCAAAGTCTTCGGCAGAGAAAGATGAGGGAGGGGGGGGTGGGGGGGGAGTGAGGAGGGAGGACATGGTAGCATGCAGTTTGCGAAGATTCTTGGCAGAGGCCTCGATCCTATGGTGAAAGAAAGAAGCTTTGGCATTAGTAATGGTTTTGGAGAATGTTAACAAGAGGTTGTGATATGTGTCGATGTCAGCAGTGAGGCGTGACTTTCTATACTTCCTTTCAGCTGCTCTCAGGACCTGTCTTTGTTCTCTCACTGGATCTGTCAGCCATGGACTGGGTGGGGAACGGCGGGCAGGTTTCTCAACGAGGGGACAGAGCTTGTCGAAGGAGGTTGCAAGGGCTGAGAGGAGGGTGGAGGTTGCCATCTCTGTGGAAAGAGCAGAGAAGGTGTCACTCAAAGGTAGAGTGGATAGTATGTCAGAGGAGAGGGTGGAGGGGGATAGGGAGGGCAGGTTGCGTCTGAGTGAGACGGTTTGAGTTGGGGTGAAGACCTTTCGGTTAAGCATGAGAGTTAGTGAGAAGGATATGAAGGAATGGTCAGATACATGTAGGGGAGTTACCGTGGTGTTAATGATGCTGGAGTTACGGGAAAATATGAGATCCAAGGAGTTGCCTGCTTTGTGGGTGGGAGGCATGGCAGTGGGAGTCAGGTCAAATGATTGTAGGAGGGAGACTACTATGACTGACTGAGATGAGTCAGGCAGGTTGAAGTCGCCCAATAGAAGGAGAGGGGTACCATCTTCCGGTAAGGAGCTTAGAAGCATGTCCAGCTCATCTGTGAAGTGATCGAGCGGACCTGGAGGGCGGTAGAGTGTAACAATGGTGAGATTGAAAGGATTAGAGACAGATACTGCATGATATTGGGTTGACCTGTGTCGTCTCTGTGAGGGCAATAACATCTCCAGCACACCTCATTCTGTGAAAAAAACACAAAAAGCTGAGTATTAGCTAAGCATAGACAGATAATAATAATAGTTAATTTATGGAGCATCTTTCATACATAAAATGCAGCTCAAAGTGGATTTTATTGACAACAAACATAACAACTTTGACAGATCAACATTTGTATTTGCCTTGTCAGGGATAAAACGAAAAGTCCAGGACTTATTTATTAGCCCATTGCTATCAATCCAGTCCAGAGTATAAGCTAATGTTATGATACAGAAAGCTAACGTTATGATACAGAAAGCTAACGTTATGATGCAGAAAGCTAACGTTATGATGCAGAAAGCTTATGTTATGATACATAAGGCTAACATTATGATGCAGAAAGCTAACGTTATGATGCAGAAAGCTTATGTTATGATACATAAGGCTAACGTTATGATGCAGAAAGCTATCGTTATGATGCAGAAAGCTAACGTTATGATGCAGAAAGCTATCGTTATGATGCAGAAAGCTTATGTTATGATACATAAGGCTAACATTATGATGCAGAAAGCTAACGTTATGATGCAGAAAGCTATCGTTATGATGCAGAAAGCTTATGTTATGATACATAAGGCTAACGTTATGATGCAGAAAGCTAACGTTATGATGCAGAAAGCTATCGTTATGATGCAGAAAGCTTATGTTATGATACAGCAGACACGAGAGCCCGGATATACGCTAGCTAGTTGGCAGTCAAAGTAAAATGTTAGCAAACTAATAGTTTGGTCTACGTTTCTAATACATGCCGTCAAATATTATGTCTTTATGAATTGACCTTACCTTTGAGCAAACATAAGTGTCCTTGGTAATGGTCTTCACATTCAGTTGTGTATGTGGTCGACGACACAGCAGAATCCATCGCTTGCATTTGTCGAGTTGTCTTTTGGGCTTCGGAAAAGGTATGAAATATACTCCTCCATCCAGTCTTACAGGGTACCTGGTGTCCGAATTACAGGTACCCCACGCACAGCGTTTCACCATCAGATATTAGGTAGATAATAACATATAAACTGAACTCTTCACAGTGGTTTCGATCACAGCCGTCTGGTTTGATACAGCCCACAAACCTAGTTGACCGAGGTTTCTGCAGCGAGGATTTTTGCTGTGATATGATTGGACAAATTCTATTTTGGGGCGTGGTTTAGCGACAGGTCTAGGTACAGGGCTTGTATTTTGGTTTGGCTCTTCTCGTTGTTATGCTATCGGTATCCTATTATTATGCAAAGTCTAGGTGATAAGTGCCGGCCGGGTACTTGCCGTGCGACGAGTCCAGTGACAATTGTGAACGCATTTGTGTGTGCGCGCGTGCACATCCGCGCACACTTCTGCCTCAGTGATCTACTACAACGGCGTGTAACCGCGTGTGTGCACGACTGCATCGCTGGCTGCAAGCTAGCCTAGCTTAGCACAAATTAATGGAAGCGGATACGGATCAGTTAGCCAGGCTTAAAGCTCCCGGAGAGGTGTTTTTGACCAACAGCTAGGCTAGCTAATCCATTAGTATGTGCTAAGCTAGGCTATCTTGCAACCGAATAGCTTTCTACTGAACACACAGAGAGGAAATTGGTATCTATCTTCTTTGGAGAAGACGGTAAGTGCATTTCCCATAGTGTTCCTATAAATCCTGTTGAAAACCCAGATCACACTGAGCATGGGTAGTCGTTGAGAGAAGGGAGTGTGCTACTCATTAATTCCACTCACCCAGATTTCCCTGCCAGCCTGGGAATTCAAACTGGCGGTCATAAGCCCGCCTCTCTAATCTTTAGGCTATCACTAATTTACATTACATTTACTTTTATCCAAAGCGACTTATAAGTTCTGTATAACAAGTCAGCAGGAAGGGTACAACGCTGGCAGCTAAGGGTATATTTAATATTGTTCATCAAACAGTGTTGAACCTGAGTGCTAGTCTTGAGTGCATAGTAGTATAGACATATTAGCATAGTAGGTAGTAATATAGGCAAGGTAGATTGGGCGGGTTTCAGCTGTCCTGACTGTGGTGAGATGTTTGTTCCACCATTGTGGAGCGAAGACAGAGAATAGCCAGCTTCGCTTTGATGATCCCCCATAAGCTCAGATAGGAGTGGGCCTGAGGCGGCCAGAAGATGTAATGATTACAATCATACAAGTAATAAAGTCAATATCTTATTTATTAATAATCTTTTCATTCGAAAAATGATTTCAAATTGTTACCAACACCACCTGGTGAGCAAGACTGCAGAGGCTACTATTGTGTGAATACAGACAAAGGCCCCAAGGGCCTTAAAGGTGATATAAGTGGTATTTATTTGTTAACAGTTGTTATCAGATAGCCATCACTGAGTGTTTGATCAATAACATGGGTCTCCCAGTCCCTTCACTCTGCAGTAAACAGAAAATACACTGTTTACTGTGTACTACATACATCCAATCAGGAGAGAGAACTCCACACTGACAAAAATAACAAATACAAATTAGTTTTAAGCAAATAATATGTGCTTTAAACAGGTAAAATAATCTGCCAGTGCAGTAAATATGGCTTGGCAAGATTTCTTGAAATAAGTACAAATATCTAGGGTTCTCTCTCCTGATTGGATAAAGTGGAATGGGATACCAGAAAAAAAAGCATGTTTACTGCAGAGCTGAGGGACTGGGCGACCCATGTTACTGACCAAACACTCTATTGATTGATTGATTGAATTGATTGATTGATTGATTGATTGATTGATTGAACATTTTATTAACAGATTGCAGAATGGGTACAATACAGTACAGCTCAATGTAGGGGATGCAAATAGATGGTTATCCTGCCATTGTAATTCTACACATAGTGGAATCATTATGAACAGGTACATGGTCCTATCACAAGCGGGGCGGGAGTTTTCAGAACCAGCCTATCAGAATGGAGTACCTGAGTGGAGTCCCACAGTGACGGGCGTGTCCAGGCATGTTGGAACAAGACGGGATGTTGAGACAAGACGTTGCCCATGAGAGAAGCACGGAAAATACTGTCTCTTCACGAAACTACTAGAAGTTGACGTTAAGCCAACACAACTTCTAAGAAGAAGTAACGGACATTAGAACGGACAGTCTAATAACCGTGTGTGGTCGCAGTGTTATCATAACGTGAGTTTTATACGACAAGTACCCTCGTGTCTGAGAGAATATCATGCTAACCACGACAATGGCGGCGTTAGTTTCTGAAAAGTAACATTCGACTGAGAGCGAAAGAGGCTTCGTCAGTGCTGTGAGTTTCAAGAAAGTGAATGACATTGTTGAAGAAAGAAGCAGATGAATATCCTGTGAGAGTTTTGATGGACTTTTAATAAGCTAAAAGTCAGTAGCTACCGCCGAGATTTGCGGTCAGTACGTGAAGTGTTAACGTGAAATGTAGCTTCGCGCCTTGAACGGCACGCGCAGTAAATACCAGTGAGTGCGTTATTGTGGTCGTGTTCGTTGATGTTCCTATCGTATCGAGTACAGAAGATGAAAGACAACCTCAGCAAAGACTGAATTGTGCATTCGTTCTGGATTGAAGAAGACGTGGTGCCTGCTGTCCAGGCAGTCCCAGGATCTGAGGGAGACCGGCTGGTGTCCATCAACAGCTTAACACACACACATACACACACTATCCCACACACAAACAGACTGGAATACACGCACACACAAACAGACTGGAACACACGCACACACAAACAGATTGAAACACACGCACATGCTCAGTGACCAAGCAGTCACACGCATTATTTAAAGAGAACATTAGAGAAAGTTTCCCTGCCATCAGAAGACATCTTCCAGCGACTCAGCTCATCCCGTATGCAGTCTACAGGAGTGGTAATTGTATCAAACCTGTACCAAACCTTTTCCAGTTGTAACCAACTGAGGTATTGTGCTAAAGTGATAACGGAACGTAAGCCATTATCGTCCACTCAGAACCAACCTATCCAAATTCGGCCACGGCCCCTTTTGCGTGGCATTCTGGGGCTTTACTCAAAGCCCAGTCGGATTTTGACGTCAAAAGCTAGGTAATGTGAAATAATACTTATTTTAGAGTATATATATCAAATTCCACGAGTATTCATCTATATTTAGTAATCTAAAGACTATTAGATATGAACGTATGTTACCAGTAAGAAGTGGAAATCTCTAGAATGTGTTTGGGGCGACGGGGGTGTTAGCAGAACTCAGTTTAGGGCGACAATAATGTGGTCAAGAGGCATGGTTTCTATCTTGTGCCTGAACTGGCGTGGCTTCTGTAATATTCATGCTTTGAATATATCTTTACTATATTATTCATGCTGTGAATATATCATTTACGACAGGCGCGCCAGGCGCACCTTGCTTATGTATACCTGACCAGGGGTCCTCACAGGCAGTTGGCTGCCAGCCGTGAATGGAGTTACACTCATGCTGAACGATGCTTACCTTTGAATAAACATATAAACGCTATCTCCTCGTCCTGAAGATTATTCTATTTAATCGAATACGACATGGTGTCAGAAGCAGGATGAACATGGATATCAACGGAGTCCCGTCGCCACGGATTAATTGGGATTCTCTGGACTTACCGGGAGAATGGAAGAAGTTCAGGCAGCATGCGGAGTTGATGTTTTCGGGCCCACTCAAGAAGAAAGGAGAGGACGAGAAATGTAGCTACCTGCTATTGTGGAGCGGAGAAAGAGGGAGAGACATTCACAACACATGGACTCTCAGTGCAGATGAAGCAAAGGTATTGAAGAGCTACTATGACAATTTCGAAGCATACGTACTTCCAAGGAGGAACACAATCTTCGCCAGGTACAAATTCCATGAGAAAACCCAGCAACCGAGCGAGTCATTCGAACAATTTGTCACTGCATTGAAACTACTGGTGAAAGACTGTGCATATGTGAACAATGATGAGATGGTTAGAGACCGCATAGTGTTTGGCATACACTCAGCAAAAGTAAGAGAGAAACTATTAAACGTAGGATCAGACTTGTCGTTAGACAACGCGATAGATATAGCTAGAGCCCACGAGCTAGCACAATCACAGATAAAGAGCTTTACTGGCGCCACGTGCAGCGCGCAGGAGCAGCTCGTGCACGAGGTGCACAGACATGAACAGAAGCATAGCGCTCAGAGATATCGCCCCAGAGCAGAGTGGACAGAGAGAGCGAACAGAGCGAGCGACACAGACACACGTAAGAACTGTGGATACTGTGGGGGTAGAGCTCACAAGGAAGGGGATAATTGTGTAGCTAGGGGAAAACAGTGCACGAAGTGTGGAAAATGGAACCACTTTGCCAAAGTCTGCAGGGCCGGTAGCTTCCAGAAAAAGTCAGTACACGAGATTAGCATGCGCTCTGAGTCAGGAGAAGAGTCAGACGAACTGTATGTAGACACCGTGACAGACAGACGGTTTGATGCAACAGAACAAGCGTTCGCAGACATACAAGTAGGAAAACAGGGCACAGAGCTTAAATTTAAGTTAGACACAGGTGCACAAGTAAATGTAATTCCTTTGAGAGAGTATCACAGTTTACAAGATAAACGCAAAATACAGCCTACCTCACGCAGACTGACAGGATATGGTGGAGAGAAGCTAGTGGTAAAGGGCACATGCACGTTAAAGTGTAAATACAAAGAGCGTGGCATGTTGTTAGACTTTTACATAGTAGACACTCAGGCACCACCAGTTCTAGGTTTACAGGCATGTCTGAATATGGACCTCATTAAACTAGTATTGTCAGTGAATGCACACACAGATAAACAGTCCATCATGGAAGAATACCACGACGTGTTTAAAGGGATAGGACTATTCCCAGGAGAGTGTCACATCCATATAGACCCAGACGCCAAGCCAGTAGTCTGCCCACTGAGAAGGACACCGATCGCCCTACGTGGCCGACTAAAGAAGGAGCTACAGAATATGGAAGACACACAGATCATCGCTAGAATCATCGAACCAACGGAGTGGGTCAGTGCACTGGTCATTGTTGAGAAACCACGCACAGGCAAGCTCAGACTATGTTTGGATCCTAAGGAGCTAAACAAGGCTATCAAGCGCCCGCACTACCCTCTGCCGACACTAGAGGACATCACACCCAGACTAACAGGCGCACGCTATTTCAGCGTACTGGATGCAAGGTCGGGATACTGGTCCATCAAGCTCTCCACAGAATCATCGAAGCTGACGACGTTCAACACACCGTTTGGACGGTACAGATTCCTACGATTACCATTTGGGCTCGCTTCTGCCCAAGACGAGTTCCAACGAAAAATCGACGAGACATACGAGGGACTGAACGGAGTAGCAGCTATAGTAGACGACATCCTTGTATATGGCGCGACCAGAGAGGAACACGATAAGAACCTACATGCAATGATGGCGAGATCACGGGAGAGAGGCGTTCGGCTCAACGCAGACAAGTGCACCATCGGAGCCACCGAAGTGAGCTACTTCGGGCACATCCTTTCAGCCGACGGCATGAAGCCTGACCCAGGCAAGATAGCTGCCATCAAGGAGATGGAGGCGCCAAAGAGCCGTGCAGAACTGGAAACCGTGCTAGGTATGGTCAACTATCTGGCGAAATTCGCCCCGAGCCTCTCCGAGATCAACGCACCCATGAGACAGCTGCTTAAACAATCGAATGAATTCCTGTGGGACGCGCAGCACGACGCTGCATTCCAAAAGATGAAAGACATACTTACCAGTGAACCTGGGCCAGTCCTCATCTACTTTGACCCAGATAAGGAGCTCAGCTTACAAGTGGACGCATCAAAGTATGGTCTGGGTGCTGTGCTGATGCAGGAAGGGAGGCCCATTAGCTACGCATCCAGATCACTCACGGACAGCGAGGTCAACTACGCACAAATCGAAAAGGAGATGTACGCAGTCCTTTATGGATTCAAACGTTTCCACCAATATGCCTACGGTCGCCATGTTATGGTGCAATCTGACCACAAGCCCCTGGAGTCGATCATGAAGAAGCCGATCGCCGCAGCCCCACCGCGGTTACAGAGGATGATACTGCAACTACACAAGTACAACTTCACGATCGTGCACCGCCCTGGGAAAGACATCCCAGTAGCCGACACGCTGTCCAGGAAATCACTCACCTCTCACGACGACGGTCTCAGTGAAGGGATGGACCTTCAGGTACACATGGTGTACAACAGCTTACCTGTACACGACGACAGGCTACAGGAGATCAGAGAAACGACAGACAATGACACACAGCTAAAGCTGCTCAGCCAGGCTATCCTGGAGGGATGGCCTGAGGAAAGAAAACAATGCCCCCAGAACATTACCGAATACTGGAATCACAGAGATGAACTATCCAAGACGAATGGAATAATTTTCAAGGGGGAGAAAATAGTCATCCCTACCAGCCTCAGAGGAGATATGCTGATCAAGATCCATGCAGGCCACATGGGAATGGAAAAATGCAAACTGAGAGCACGAGACATCATGTTCTGGCCTGGAATGGGTAGACATATAGAGCAAGTCGTGGAGAAGTGCTCAATATGCCAAGAGCGCCGCCCATCAAACACCAAGGAGCCCATGATGCCTCATCGTATCCCAGACCGCCCCTGGCAGGTTGTAGGGACAGATCTCTTTAACTGGAACAACCAGGACTATGTTGTGACCGTCGACTACTACAGCAGATTCTTCGAACTAGACAGACTTCACAGCACCACATCGGCAGCTGTTATCCACAAGCTAAAGGCAGCCTGTGCCAGGCATGGCGTCCCAGAGACCATAGTCTCGGACAACGGACCACAATACAAGTCTAAAGAGTTCGAGGCATTCGCCAAGTCGTGGGAGTTCACACACGTCACGTCAAGCCCACACTATCCGCAAAGCAACGGACTAGCGGAGAGAACCGTGAAGACGGCAAAATCACTCATGGACAAGGCTAAGGCAGACGGAAGAGACCCGTACCTAAGCCTCCTGGAGTATCGTAATACCCCAGTCGACAACTTCAAATCGCCGGCACAACTGTTGATGAGCCGCAGGCTACGCTCAACCCTCCCGAGCACCAACCAACAGCTGCGGCCAGGGGTAGTAAGCCAAAAAGATGGACATAACAAGCGAGTGCAAAGACAACAGCACCAGAAGAAATACTATGACAGGTCAGCTAGACCGCTGCCCCCACTACATTGTGGTGAATCTGTCAGGCTACAAGAACTTGGACGCTGGAGGCCAGCAGTAGTCATACAACCAGCTGACACTGCACGGTCATACCACGTTCGCACCCAAGATGGACGCGAATACCGCCGCAACCGCAGGCACACGAAAGAGGAACACTTCCAGGACAGCGACGGTATGCCAAGTCCAGAGAGCGTCGATCAACCGCCGGAGACCAACGACCCTGAACTGCCAGAGGACTCAGAAGAGAACTCAGCTTCATACTACACCAGATCCGGCCGAGCAGTGAAGCCTCGGGACATTTTAGACCTATAAATGTACAGGGTGCAGGCGGATCGCTGCCCTATTATAACACCATTTGCCCCATTGAAAAAAAAAAAAACAAAAAAAGGGGTGGTGAAATGTAACAAATATTAATGTATGCTGAAATGATGACTTACTATATGTGTTGAATCTATGACCTACTTACCTTGCCTAATTGTCGATATATTCCCATTTTGTTAGCAAGCTACTTCTACAAATAAGAACTGCATATGGTAAGAGTGTTGAGACACGACCAAATAAGCCATGAATACATACCTTATTCACAGCTGAAGTATTCAAATATTAAAGCAGACTATCCAGAATAAGAGGGCACACAATACAAACTGTAATACCTTGATACATGAATCTTTATGTTTAACATATTAATCCTACCTGTTTACATTGCCTGGTCTTGACACAGGTAACGCACTTGTTATTGTTTACAAAGAAACTCTTACAGAGTATTGCACAACCATTCCTAATTTCAATTTTGTTCATAGCTTATTAAGCTTTCTCTAAAAGAAGGAGGATGTAATATTCATGCTTTGAATATATCTTTACTATATTATTCATGCTGTGAATATATCATTTACGACAGGCGCGCCAGGCGCACCTTGCTTATGTATACCTGACCAGGGGTCCTCACAGGCAGTTGGCGGCCAGCCGTGAATGGAGTTACACTCATGCTGAACGATGCTTACCTTTGAATAAACATATAAACGCTATCTCCTCGTCCTGAAGATTATTCTATTTAATCGAATACGACAGCTTCTTTTATTCACATGTCAGCAGCAGTAGTAGTACAACCAGTGGTGCAGTCGCGGTCACACCCGGTTACACGCCGTGTTACCAGATCACTGAGGCAGAAGTACGCGCGATCGCGCACGGATGTGTACTCGCGTGTACGCGCACACAAAAATGCGCTGTATCCATTCGTTGTGACTAGTACCCGGCCACCGTTTTACATAACAAAAAGCGCAGGTAGACTAAGTGTCTGGGTGTTGGCTATCTGAATGCATCTCCCCCTTCATTCTGTGTGACACAGGCAGTGGAGGTGAATACTAATGTGGCTCGGAATTCGTGATGGGGGTCTACCTGCTTATGATATTGAATCAAGCGTCTGTGCTGCGCGCCAGCTTTCCACGCGCACATTCACACAAATAGAGAGCAAGAATAGCTTGTATGATAGAAAGATTGCACTTGCGTATATGCGCTTGTGTGTGTGTGTGCGTGTGTGTGTGCGTGCGTGTGTGTATAAATCAGTTATGTGCGCATGCACGTACCCGCGCGTGCGCGTGCACGTGGCGTGTTACCAGTTCCCATATTAGGACTGCACCACTGAGTACAACTCTTCTCTCTCTGAGAGACATTGGGGGAGAGAACGAAAGGGGTGGGCACCTTTCCTTTTATAGTTGCCATAAGGTAGAATACCTGAGTGGCTCCGCCTAGAGCGCCCTCCAGTGGGGACAGATATATATGCAACTAGGCAATCACTGGTGGAGACATTTGTCTACGCATGTAAACAGTTACTAGTGTAAACAGTCATATGTACAGTTAGACTTTACTAACAATCTTATACAGAGTCTCTGATCTCAACAGGGGGTCTAACGTTATGTACACTATCTTTCTGTTGTCAGTAGATGGCAGCATTGGTTTAGAAGGTGAAAATGGTATGTCAAAACAAAATTACTACAAGTCCCAAAACCTTTGGCACCTTAGTTCACAGGTCAGCACCGGATTAAAGGTGAGGAAAACGCGATCTGAACACGGGAGCGTTAAACTATTAATGCGACCTCAGTACAGTGACTGAGAATGGTCACCTAATTATCTTAACAAAAGTGCATCATTAGCATTATGTTTGTTGTCTAAAGGGAAACATAATGGTACAATTTAAGATTTTAAATGTTATCCGCATATACAGGACAAATAAAACATAGTTAATTTGTAAGAAACCTCAATGAAAACGGCGCAGGGTAAGTTATATTCGCTATTGTTATGAAAATGTGATAGAATCCTATAAAATTGTGGACGCATTTGGTCACTGTGACGTTAGTTAACTGTATCAAACCCATGTCAGTTGTAGAAGACTGCATTAATGCGTTAACCCTTAGTGGGTGACAGATATCCCGTTTATATCCAGAGTGAATACTCTCTCTGGGAAGTTATAAGAGCTTTTGTTGTGAGGTAATTGCAACTATTATAAGTGAACTGTCATAATCATATGCAACTATCATAAGTGAACTGCCGCCACAATTATATGTAACTGTAACAGGTGAACTGTCATAATATTGGGATATATAGATATGTACACTGTGAATCCGCTTTTGAAGTACAAATAACTATTCAGGTTATGTGTACCCTGTGAATCATTTGAAGAAGAGGTAATAACTAATAGATTGGGTATTGGTTATATTGTGAAATGAAGAGAATGTTGTTGCTGTGAATGTGAATTGTTATATTGTTTTGTTTTGAAATAATTGTCCTTGAAAGAAAGAGTTGTCCAGCAGAAGGAAGGACAGAGAGAGAGAGAATACTCCTCTTAAATGAAAATAAATATTTCATTTTGTTTTGACAAACTGAATCAACTTCTCAGGTGTTCTTTAGTAATGGTTTACCTTGGAGTACGGGCGTCTCACCTATCCTATACATTTGGTTAATCTTTATATCCAAATGAGCTTCTCAGTTCTGAAACAGAAAATGTACCTATGAACTCAGAACATTCCCTTGGGTGCTCTCAGTGTCATATACAATATTTCCCAATTAATTGTCTATAGAGCAGCTTCAGACGTTATATTTGATATTAGCACTGGATTTGGGAGAGAGTTGCCTATTTTCACTAATATTGTTGTACTGTCTTAGACCAGAGGAATAACATGTACGAATTCTGAAATTGGGCATAGTTCCCCTTTAAAAGCAGAGAGTGAAAAGACCGGCCAGATAATGCTTTCTGGTTTTCCTGTTTGTGTTTAAAACATTACCACTGAATCCTGCTGGCAATAATATTTACACTTTCCCATTTCCCCTTCACTTTTAATGATTATGACCCTGCAACCATAACAAACACTTGAGCTCTACCAGGACTTTAATCAAAATGAAATCATGACCACAACCCCAAGGTTTGGTTTGGTAAATTAGACAGTGGACTCACACATGGTGAGCACATTGTAAGTGAAAGACAGTTCATTCGCGTTAGTAGCACAATGAGTACCACGACACAGCAACTGTACCCATTGTCACACTTACTGCAGACGCAAGTATTAGATGAGATGAGATTAGATTCAAATGTATACATTTTTACAATAGTAGTTTAGTAGGTGATTAAACTGGGTATAAAATATATATATATATAAATTAGTACTACTGATTACAGTGCTAATCAGATGTATGGACAGAGTTGTAGTAAGTACAGTGATACATATTCAAGCCTTTATTTTATTTATTCTCGAAAAGGACAATTGAGGTCACCCTCATTTTCAATGTCGTCGAGACTTACAGACATTTCAATGCATAATTTTCTTTTTTACAATATAATAATAATAAATAATAATAACTCTATCTATATAGCACCTTTTGTGAGGATTCGCCTGTTCCCTGGAACTTTTTTCCCTGTCTCCTCACCTCACCAGCCCCCACCCTTGTGAGAACTTTTCCCTGCCTCCTACTCTTCACCAGCCCCCACCCTTGTGAGAACTTTTCCCTGCCTTCTACTCTCCTTCACCAGCCCCCACCCTTGCGATGATTTACTCTCCTCTACTCTTCACCAGCCCCCACCCTTGGACTTTCTTGTTCAATTACCATCACGCAGCTGTCATAGTTTGTGATTAGCGCCCCTGAGGGCTTTATATACCTGGACCTCCCTTCCAGTCCTTGTCGGGTCGTTCTGTATCTATGTTCACTCTGTGTTCATGGAGTTCTGTACGGTTATCATCCTGTACGTTACCATTTCCTGCCGCGTCTCCGGCGTGAGACGACGTGCCAGCCATCACCACCTGTCGCCGTTTGCCTGGAGTGGGACACCGTCTTCGCTCTCTAATTCTCTACGGGAGGTTTTCCAGTGTTCCCACTCCAGACGCCAAGCCGGCGCGCATCGCTCGCTATTTCCACGGAGGATGCGTCTCTTCGCCCGGTCCCCTGGGACCCCTGTGTTCTGCGCTGCCCGTCTGCAGCATCCGAGGAGGATCTCCGTGCCAGGCCTGGAGTGGTGTTCCCACTCCAGACGTCAAGCCGGCGCGCATCGCTCCCTATTTCCACGGGAGGATGCGTCTCTTCGCCCCGGTCCCCTGGGACCCCTTTGTTCTGCGCTGCCCGTCTGCAGCACCCGAGGAGGAGGAAGAGGATCTCCGTGCCTGGAGTGGGACACCGTCTTCGCTCTCTAATTCTCTACGGGAGGTTTTCCAGTGTTCCCACTCCAGACGTCAAGCCGGCGCGTCATCGCTCCCTATTTCCACGGGAGGATGGCGCCTCTTCCCCCCGGCCTCCGCTGTCGGGCCCCTGTCTCCGTACCAGGCCTCCGCCGTCGGGCCCCTGTCCCCGTGACAGGCCTCCGCTGTCGGGCCCCTGTCTCCGTACCAGGCCTCCGCCGTCGGGCCCCTGTCCCCGTGACAGGCCTCCGCCGTCGGGCCCCTGTCTCCGTGCCCGGCCCCCGCTGTCGGGCCCCTGTCCCCGTGCCAGGCCTCCGCCATCGGGCCCCTGTTCCCGTGCCAGGCCTCCGCCGTCGGGCCCCTGTCCCCGTGCCAGGCCTCCGCCGTCGGAACCCTGTCCTTATCCCTGTAAGCAGCTCTGGCCCTCGCCCTGTCCAAGGCCTTAACCCTGTTCTCTGTCCCTGTCTCCAGCCCGCCTCTCCGGGCCTCTGTCCCTGTCCCCCTCTCCAGTGCCCCTGGTCCTGGCCCTGACACTTAGCCCTGGTCCTTAGCCCTGGCCCTTAGCCTTAGTCCCTTAGCCTGTTCGCCTCTTAAAGGCACAGTGCCGCATTTTCCATATTTCCTTGACTCTAGTGTTTTTGTGTTTTCCCTTAAAGGGACTGTGCCACTTTTTGTTCTATAATAAATATTTGCCCTGTTTTGGCTTACTCTCATACCTGTCTTGTGTTGTGCGATTGGGGTCGGTTACAAACCATAACAGTACGACCCGACCAGTCGACGACCCCAGCCAGCACAGACAGTGTATGTGAGTTAGCCCCTGTTAGTTCCCTCTAGTTCCCTCTAACCCACTCTAGCTCCCTCTAGTTCCCCTGTTAGCTCCCCTGTTAGCCTCGTTAGCTCCCCTGTTAGCTACCCTGTTCCCCACAGCTAGGACTGTCCTTCCAGCTAGCTTGTTCTCCTTTGCTAGTCCAGCCCTGTCTGCTAGCCTAGCTCCGGCAGCTAGCGCAGCCTCTATGCTAATGTAGCAGTACAGCTAGCATAGGCCCTGTAGCTAGCAATGCTCTGGCAGCTACCCAGTCCCTCTGCTAGCCCCACTTTAGGTGTAGCTTCCCCTGCTAGCATGGCCCAGTTTTTTGTTTGTTTGTTGCCTTGTCTTGTCCCCTGCCCTGCTGTCTGATTCCTTAGTGTTCTGCCCCGTCATGTTAGTGTTCTGACCGTCATGTTAGTGTTCTGCCCCGTCATGTTAGTGTTCTGCCCCGTCATGGTAGTGTTTCGGTCGCCCGGTGGCTCCCGTGGAGGGGGAGGTACTGTGAGGATTCGCCTGTTCCCTGGACCTTTTTTCCCTGTCTCCTCACCTCAACCGCCCCCACCCTTGTGAGAACTTTTCCCTGCCTCCTACTCTTCACCAGCCCCTACCCTTGTGAGAACTTTTCCCTGCCTTCTACTCTCCTTCACCAGCCCCCACCCTTGCGATGATTTACTCTCCTCTACTCTTCACCAGCCCCCACCCTTGGACTTTCTTGTTCAATTACCATCACGCAGCTGTCATAGTTTGTGATTAGCGCCCCTGAGGGCTTTATATACCTGGACCTCCCTTCCAGTCCTTGTCGGGTCGTTCTGTATCTATGTTCACTCTGTGTTCATGGAGTTCTGTACGGTTACCATCCTGTACGTTACCATCTCCTGCCGCGTCTCCGGCGTGAGACGACGTGCCAGCCATCACCACCTGTCGCCGTTTGCCTGGAGTGGGACACCGTCTTCGCTCTCTAATTCTCTACGGGAGGTTTTCCAGCGTTCCCACTCCAGACGTCAAGCCGGCGCGCATCGCTCCCTATTTCCACGGGAGGATGCGTCTCTTCGCCCGGTCCCCTGGGACCCCTGTGTTCTGCGCTGCCCGTCTGCAGCATCCGAGGAGGATCTCCGTGCCAGGCCTGGAGTGGTGTTCCCACTCCAGACTTCAAGCCGGCGCGCATCGCTCCCTATTTCCACGGGAGGATGCGTCTCTTCGCCCCGGTCCCCTGGGACCCCTTTGTTCTGCGCTGCCCGTCTGCAGCACCCGAGGAGGAGGAAGAGGATCTCCGTGCTTGGAGTGGGACACCGTCTTCGCTCTCTAATTCTCTACGGGAGGTTTTCCAGTGTTCCCACTCCAGACGTCAAGCCGGCGTGTCATCGCTCCCTATTTCCCCCGCTGTCGGGCCCCTGTCCCCGTGCCAGGCCTCCGCCGTCGGGCCCCTGTTCCCGTGCCAGGCCTCCGCCGTCGGGCCCCTGTCCCCGTGCCAGGCCTCCGCCGTCGGAACCCTGTCCTCATCCCTGTAAGCAGCTCTGGCCCTCGCCCTGTCCAAGGCCTTAACCCTGTTCTCTGTCCCTGTCTCCAGCCCGCCTCTCCGGGCCTCTGTCCCTGTCCCCCTCTCCAGTGCCCCTGGTCCTGGCCCTGACACTTAGCCCTGGTCCTTAGCCCTGGCCCTTAGCCTTAGTCCCTTAGCCTGTTCGCCTCTTAAAGGCACAGTGCCGCATTTTCCATATTTCCTTGACTCTAGTGTTTTTGTGTTTTCCCTTAAAGGGACTGTGCCGCTTTTTGTTCTATAATAAATATTTGCCCTGTTTTGGCTTACTCTCATACCTGTCTTGTGTTGTGCGATTGGGGTCGGTTACAAACCATAACACCTTTCACACATGGACCGCAGCATAACTACAGGTATAAAGACACTGGCAGGCAGCATAACTAGAGTAGGTATGGTATATTTACAGATATAGTTATAGTATCTATAGATATGTAAAAAGGATTATATGCACAGACAGATGTGGATAGATATATTACTAGGTAAGAATATTACTTTGAGATCCAAATGTTTTCATGCCATTGTTGTTTTTGAGAAATGTACTGCAGCCTCCTGCTAGCATGATGACAATGATAGTGCAAGTCAACAATGAACCAAACAATTTTTTCAAAATCACACACAAAGCGTCTTGTATTGACTTTCATAAGCTGTGGTTGAAAAACAGAGCTGTGGAATAAGAATACCTAGTAACATTGTGTAACGTCTTACTATTGACTAGCATCTCCAGGCACAAAGTGCTATGACGAATAGATTAATGGTAAAAATGGTGAACAAATAGAATTAGTACTAACCAGTGGTGGAAAGTAACTAAGTATTTTTGACTCAAGTACTGTACAATTTCGAGCTACTTGTACTTTATGTGAGTTTTTTTTCATTTGAGGGAACTTTATACTTTTATTCCACTACATTTCAAAGGAAATATTGTACTTTTTACTCCACTACATTTATCTGAACCCTTCAGTTACTATAGTTACTTTGAAGAGAAAGCTATTTTGCATAGAAAACATGGTAAAGATTTACTTGTGTATGTGTATTATATACTTTCACAGCGGACATAATCAGAGCAGCATAACTGGACGACATACCTTTAACACGAACTATAGACGTCAGTGGATCGAGGGTCGAACGCTCCCAAGCACTGAAATACACAAATGTCATGTGGAATGCATACTTTTACTTTAGATACATAAGTAAATTCAATAACAAATACTTCTCTACTTTTTCTTAAGTAGAATTTGAATGGAGGACTTTTACTTTTACCAGAGTACTTATTTATCTGGTATTTCTACTTTACTTTTAAGTAAAGGAACTGGGTACTTCTTCCACTACTGGTACTAACAAATCCTTGAGCATGTGTGTGGGTGACACCACATTACACTGCTCTCAGTGCTCTGTAACAGCTTTGTGTCAAGCAAAAGCCAACATGCAAGAGGAGCTGTGGCTGTCCTCAGGTCAGTTTCAGGAGGAAACACAGACCAGCATCATCCCGGGTTTCACCGCCGTCCGTGTCATTGTAGATAAACGCAGAAGGGAAAGCGCACGCTTCCTCGTCTGTCCTGACATTACAAGATGTATGTCAACGCATGGCCGAAATAGCCTTCCTTTGCGTTAACTTCCTGTTTTGACAACGCATCCAATCCGACCTCCTGTGCGCTTCCCGCCTCGAAATGAGAGAGCCTCTCTCGACCCGAAGAGACCTCTATCTCGACCTTCTCTACTACACAACTAAGTCGCGTCTCGAAGAGAGTCTGGACACAGATTGCATTGCATAACTCTCTGCATAAATAAACGCAGGTCTGGTTCACGGTCTGTTCAGCTGGTGAAAGTATGGACCGTACAGATGCCACTTCAGCGGAATTTCTTGTCCTTCAGAGGATTTATGTGCGCTGTGATTCCCGCCTTGGCTTAATAAGAGGAAAGCCCTGGCTTGTGTGCCACAAGCATGATCAGCAGATGTCCTTGCTTAGCCCTCGGCCATCATATTTTCGGGGGGATATGTTTTGCTCTGTCGGGTTTTGTTTAGGTTCAGTCTGCGCTTGCCAAGTCGTGGACAGGTCTCAGGATTTATGACGCCCCATTGTCTCTGTTTTGTTATCTGGTGGTTTCACAAGAATACAGGCCACAGGGATTTAAAAGTGCATATTAATCTGCCACGCAACAACATCTGTTTTTCACACATGAAATCATTCTCCACAATGTAATTCATCAACCCCCCCCCCCCCCAACCATGAAGGTCTCAGTTACATCGTGATTAACAGTGACCACCTTTCACCTCTGTGCGAACTTTAAAGCGGCAATCACCAAGATCCTTTTTTTGACGATATATATATTATGTGCTTATTACTCTTGCTCTGCAATTAAATGGTAAATGGCTGCATTTATATACGTAGCTCTTTTATCCAAATCCTTATTTTACCCATTCACTCACACATTCACACACCGATGGCGAAGGCGACCATGCAAGGCGCCAACCTGTACATCGGGAGCAATTAGGGGTTAAGTTAAGTGTCTTGCTCAAGGACACTTCAACACGCTGCCCGGGAGGAGGGGGAATCGAACCGGGAACCTCTGGATTACCAGACGACTGCTCCATATCCTGAGCCACTGTAGCCCCCCCCCCCCCCAACAATTACTTGCTTCCCATCTTGAAAGGTCATGCTAACTACTGAGTTAATCTTTTATTTATTCCATGAAAATAAACAAAACACTGTTGCTGCTGGTGATGTAAAACACATCACACTTCCTGTTCCTGGGATTGTTGGATTGTCCTACCAGACACCAGTGTTTGGATCAGCGAATAAGACCTGTACAACAGCTACGGCCTCTTCGTCTGCAATAAATTCCTGCCCCGTCTAAATAGATGGTTCTGTTCCTGATTTAGAGCGGCGGTATCGATCAAGGGCAGTTCATCGGCGGCGGCAGCGGACTTTATACAGCGCGGCTGAAAATAAACGTACTCTGCTCTTCCTCTCCGAGTCCCCGGCGTCCTTCACTCTCTGACAGCAGCTGGAGAGCAGCCCTGAGTCCTGAGCAAAGTTTCCAAGACAACTATTAGTCGCAGGGAATTACATGCATCACACACGCACACACACACACACACACACACACACACACACACACACACACACACACACACACACACACACACACACACACACACACACACACACACACACACACACACACACACACACACACACACACACACACACACACACACACACACACACACACACACACACACACACACACACACACACACACACAGAGGGCCAACAGCTTGGGAGTGTATTCATCCAGCTTGGACATGAACTGTGATTCAAGGTGCACCATTGTGATTCTTTGAAACTCATCCTGGAGCTGAAAGACAAAAAGGAACATTGAAGTCTCAAATGGTACAAGTACATTTCTAAAAACTGTATAACCATGAAATAAATAAAAACACAAAATCCATCCTCCTCACCATCACTGGCCTCTGGTAGGCCTACATCAGAATGGTCAACAGTCTGATTATGGTGACTCGCAAACACGTCTTGCTTAAAATCACTCAAAGAATAGCCTATATGGCTTCTGTTTTTGTGTTTGAGAAATGTATTGTATATATTTGTGCAAAAGTCACAACCTTTAAATACACAAAAGACAGTTTTGTGCCTCTTCAGATGCCTTCCAATATGCTGAAAGTAGTCCTTCACTGTAGGACAATGGCGACTGCAAATTAAACACTTAAAATTAATAATTCCTGGCCTTGAACTTTCTCCTGCTGCATGGTATCTGGATAAATGTGTGCGAAGGGCACCCTGTGTTTTGAATGTGCAAGGACAACCGTCATGTAGACATGGCTGGGGTTGTGCACTACCGAATGTTGCGTGTTGTAGTCTGTAATGCTTCAGTAGATTCCTCCTTGTAGTAGACAATGATTTGCAGATCTTACAGTTCCACCTCATAGTCCAAGCCTAAGATAAGGAAAAAAGTAATTAATTTACATACCCAAGTAAATGGAAGATTGTGCCACTTCTACAAGAAATATTTGCATGTTCACAAAAAGAAGATAATTAAATTACACCGTGTTGTGGCTGATAACGTTACAGCTTAGCTAGCACGATAGCTAGTTAGCAAGAACTGGTTGGCTAATATAGGCTAGCTAGCTAGCATGCGAGCCGACAGCATGGTGCCTGGCTGCTGCCACGTTTTAATCTTAACAGGTGGGTTACCATGTCGGGCCCGTGCACTGAACACACACACAAGTCACGGCACTTTGCGAGCGTCTAGAGGCTCTGGTTGCATTTTTCGCCCAACATATAAATACTGTTCGAAAGATCTATTTTTTGCCGTTCTAATGCAACCTCACTCTACTAATTCCGTGCCTCGGTTCTCGAGTTACATGACGATGTCAGGCGAGCGTCTTTTTAGCAAGAACTGGTTGGCTAGTATAGGCTAGCTAGATAGCTAGCATGCGAGCCGACAGCATGGTGCCTGGCTGTTGCCACGTTTTAATCTTAACAGGTGGGTTACCGTGTCGGGCCCGTGTACTGAACACACACACAAGTCGCGGCACTTTGCGAGCGGCTAGAGGCTCTGTTTGCATTTTTCGCCCAACATATAAATACTGTTCGAAAGATCTATTTTTTGCCGTTCTAATGCAACCTCACTCTACCAATTCCGTGCCTCGGTTCTTGAGATACATGGCGATGTCAGGTGAGCGTCTTTTTAGCAAGAACTGGTTGGCTAGTATAGGCTAGCTAGCTAGCTAGCATGCGAGCCGACAGCATGGTGCCTGGCTGTTGCCACCTTTTAATCTTAACAGGTGGGTTACCGTGTCGGGCCCGTGCACTGAACACACACACAAGTCGCGGCACTTTGCAAGCGTCTAGAGGCTCTGGTTGCATTTTTTGCCCAACATATAAATACTGTTCGAAAGATCTATTTTTTGCCGTTCTAATGCAACCTCACTCTACCAATTCCGTGCCTCGGTTCTCGAGTTACATGACGATGTCAGGCGAGCGTCTTTTTAGCAAGAACTGGTTGGCTAGTATAGGCTAGCTATAGCAAGCATGCAAGCCATGTAGACGCATTAGCGAACCAAGATAAGATAGTGAAGGGGGAGTCGGAATTGCATGCACTCTCCTACAACAGTCGGAAAAACATTTTCTCATGAAATGTAAAACTTAATAGGCTACTTTTAGCAGCATGTTACATGAATAAAAACATAGTGGTACTGCATTAACTTGAGAACAGGCAACAGATTAAATGTACTCGTAATTATTACTCACCTGGGTCCGTGTGCATGTACCACACTCGCTGTCTTTGGATATAATGGCAATAGCATGATCCTTGCATGTGATTGGCCGCATCATCCACGTGGTGTCAAAATAAGGTCCCATTAGTTGGGCGAAAGTGCCAGGTGATTAAAACCAAAGACCTCCTAATGAGTAAAATCTATAAATGTTCTGCATCTCTGACATTGCTGATAAAATATAATTAAATTCGACTCAATGTATCACAGCTAATTTTATTCAACTAAAATTGTGTAAAATGCAATTAATAAATTGTTCAAATTCGTTGAATTCAGCCACATTTTATTGCATACGGCACATAGTCTTTTTTATTATGTATAAGTTACTAATAATTATTTAATAAATATTAATTAACCCCAATCCCAGTTTTTTGAGTGCATGCGTTACACTTCACCAATGAGAGTCCGCGCTGTCAGGTGAAAAAGAGGCTGCTGGCTGTATCGGAGGAAGCATCTGATAGACTTCAGGGCTCCCTAGACCGGCAAAAAGTACAGAAAAATAGGAGGAGAAAAAGTAGATAAAAAAATGTATTATTATTATTTATTTATTTTGTAAAGCGCTTCTCAATGACCCGAAGTCGCTGACAATAGGCAAAAAGAAAAACAAAGAAACATAGAACCATAGGGAAACAGGGAACAATATGAATACACAGGAACATAGAGCCACAGTAACAGACAACAAAATGTTTTATATAACGCCTTTCATGTATGGGGGTAGATTATCAAAAATAAACAAACGCAAAAGTATAATCCACAATAGTAAAAACGATCCACACACACACACCTCTCAATTTGTGTTTCATAAATCATAAAAATACGCTTGATCTGCTTAGATTTACGTACGGAATTCTAAAAACAGCTTGATCTGCTTAGATTTACATACGGAATTCTAAGGACACGCTTGATCAGCTTGGAGTTACGTACGGAATTTTGAGACAAATATTTCACTGTTTTCCCCGTGTGGATTTGTGTGTGAAGCTTCTTCTTCTTAGAGGTCTATCAAAAATAAACAAACGCAAAAGTATAATCTACAATAGTAAAAACGATCCACACACACACACCTCTCAATTTGTGTTTCATAAATCATAAAAATACGCTTGATCTACTTAGATTTACGTACGGAATTCTAAGAACAGCTTGATCTGCTTAGATTTACGTACGGAATTCTAAGGACACGCTTGATCAGCTTGGAGTTACGTACAGAATTTTGAGACAAATATTTCACTGTTTTCCCCGTGTGAATTCGTGTGTGACGCTTCTTCTTCTTCGGCGCTACCGAACACGGCTCGAGGTGTATTCGGCTCATGAGCGCTACCAGTGGCCAAAATCGCACATTATCTTTAGCCCTAGGCAACATTCCATTATGAAAATGAATGCTCAAAGTAAATATATATAGTATCATTTTGAAGATAACAACTAGGGCTTTCAATGATATAAAATATCTGTATGATTATCATGATTATTATTATTAATATCTTTCATATTTGATACAGAAATTATTACAAAAATCTTGTCCGGCCACCACATTTCAACAAACTGCATTTTCAACCACTTTACTGACAAGCTAGCAGGAAACTTAGAGGGTATGGGATATAGACAATTATGTGGGTAATATATAACAGCTGACAGATTAGAAATATAATTAATTGTTAAAAAGTTATGATAATTATAGTGATAGTAATAAAACAATTCCGTCTGAAAATTAACTTGAATGGGTTTATGATGAATATCTGTTTGTGGGTATGCTCAAAGTAATATATTATTCATATCTTTCATATTTGATACAAAAATTATTACAAAAATCTTGTCCGGCCACCACATTTCAACAAACAACTGCATTCTGAATTAATTTAGCCTTGTAGTTTTCTAATTTGTTATTATTTGTTATATTTGTATTGATTAAACACAAGTCAGTTACTGTACATGACACTGTACATGTCAAATATTCTAAGGTAATTAGCTTTAACTTATTGATTATGGAGCATTGTGCATCATAGCAGCATGGGGGAAGGGAGGTATAAGGTAGTAAAAAAGCAGTGTAAACAATATAACAAATCAATATAATTTAACTCTGGACATGTGCATATGGGCAACAAGGTGCGAGATGAGGGTATGTATGCCCTCTCAGTAATATTTGCCCTACAATAAAGTTACACTATATAATATAATCTAATAATCAAAATTGAATCTAAAAATGCTAAATGCTAAATATATGCAATATATGATCTAATAATCCAATAATCTAAATCTAATATAATATATAATATATAAATGCTAAATGCTATATGATCTGATAAAGTATACAGTATTCACATAAGGTGCTATAGGTTCCTAGTTGGATGTCTGGCAGCAGTCCCTGCCCACTGTTGTGGAGTCTGATGGCCGCTGGTATGAAGGACTGGCCGAGGCGGTTAGTTGAGTGTGGGGGGGGGGGGGGGGGGGGGGGGGTGCTTCTCATCTTGACTAGCTCGTCATAGAGGGGGTGGGAGGGATTCTCCAGGATAGCAGCCAGCTTCCTTCTCATCCCCCTCTCTGCCACCACCTCTAGTCTGACCAGCTCGACTCCCACCACGGAGCTAGCCTTCCTCACCAGCTTGTTCAGTTTGTTGGTGTCCCTCGATTTGATGTAGCCCCCCCAGCATGCCACAGCATAGAAGAGGATGCTCATAGATATCTATAGAACACTAGATAGCTTAAGGCGGAGTCACCAGCGTCACTGAACCACCGCCATCTTGGGAGGGTCAGCCTTGAGTGAGAGTGAGTGAGCTGCACAGACAAAAATACTCATAACTCGCTGAAATATTGACGGATTTACAAACAGGTTGGTTTGCTATAAACATCAAAGATGTAGTTATGATACTGCATACTTATAAAACATATTTTTTTTAAAGATGTTTTTTTTTACAAACCGCTTGAATCATAGCCACGTTAATAATGCTTGTAATAAACGAAACCGTTTGTAAATCCGTCAATATTTCAGCGAGTTATGAGTATTTTTGTCTGTGCAGCTCACTCACTCTCACTCAAGGCTGACTCTCCCAAGATGGCGGTGGTTCAGTGATGTCGCTCTCCATTGGCCGGCAGCGCGGGCAAGCTATCTAGTGTTCTATATATATCTATGAGGATGCTGGCCACTACAGACTGGTAGAATGACTGCAGGAGTCTATTGCAAACATTAAAGGACCTGAGTCTCCTCAGGAAGAACAGCCTGCTCTGTCCCTTCCTGTAGAGGGCCTCTGTGTTGTCCGACCAGTCCCGTTTATTGTTCAGGTGTACCCTAAGGAACTTATAGACTCCACCACCTCCACCTCATCCTAAAACCCTACTACTCTTGCCAATCTAAAGGCAGAGAGGGGGATGAGAAGGAAGCTGGCTGCTATCCTGTAGAATCCCTCCCACCCCCCCAATGACAAGCTAGTCAAGATGAGAAGCACCCCCCCCCCACACACACTCAACTAACCGCCTCGGCCAGTCCTTCATACCAGCGGCCATCAGACTCCACAACAGTGGGCAGGGACTGCTGCCAGACCTCCAACTGGAACCTATAGCACCTTAGTTTATAAAAAAATATTTTAAATGTTTATTAGCAACACCAAGCTTTCAAACCATTGCGTTTCTCTGTCTGAAACCCTTGTGCAACTGTGAGTACCTTTGAAATTTCTCTGCGATACAACGAGCGTTTCGCAGAGGACCAGTTCTTCAGAGTTAATATGGGATTTTCCTATGGAATGTGAATGTGTGAGTGAATGGGTAAAATGTGCACAAATTGTAAAAAAAAATATTTAAAAAAAAACAGCCATTTACCATTTTAAGAATATAATTCTTTGTAATATAATTATTTTATCTTTTGACAATAAATATGCCATTCATGGCTTACCTCAATTGTTGTGAACCTTACTGTAAAAGTCATGCAAAATATTGCCAGTAATTTATTGTGACTTTACGGTGAAAAATCTTACAGTGATAATTGTGTCTTTGTGTCTTGTTATGTTAATCTGGTCTTGTTAGTAGTAGAGGAAATGGCACGTTTGTAGCCTAACATGTATTCTAGTTTACATCTAGGTGGGGACCAGGTTAGGTGGGGCTCGGAAATATTTACAATTAACCCAAGTGGGGCCTGATTGAAAAAGTTTGGGAACCACTGGGCAATAGCATGGCCAAGAGCAGGGGTGTAAAATGTACAGAGAAATTATACTTAAGTGAAAGTATGGGTACCGTCTCAAAATTGTACTCAAGTAAAAGTCAGAGTATCTGGCTAAAAACACACTTGAGTAAAAGTTAAAAAGTTTCTACTATTAAATGTACTTAAGTACTAAAAAGTCAAAGTAAAAACTTTTTCTGACATCTATTCTTCTAATAGCAGGTGTTTAATCAAAGATCCCCGCTTTCTAGTCTTGCACAAGAACCAATCAGCATGGGTATGGGCAGGTTAATTTACCATTGATGGGGATTTGGCTGTTTTTAAATAAAGTGCAGCCGCAGGATTAATAAATTAATAACATTAACGTTAGTTTGGCCAGAGAAACAAATATACTAATTAAAATGATTGGACCTGTGAGATTTGTACTTTGTAGGTCTGCATTTTATAAATTTCTTTATTACAGGAAAAGTAAGTTGTACATTTACAATTGGCAAAAACATCATTCATTTTCCATCTTTTTCTCTTTTCTTCCCCTTTCATTTCCCCTTCCCCTCCCTCATACCCACCCCATCCCCCCGACACCGGAGTTGTTGAAAACACATCTGCAAAACATCCAAACATACAGCATAGATGCTATTGGGAAAGAAAAACAAAAAAACAATAATAATATCAATCAGACCCATCTGTATTATGCACAAACATTTAGATAAAAAGAAGTAAAGAAGGAACTAAAAACACAGAAATAAAACTCTCCAGCACGGCTGTGGCTGTGGAAGAAAGTCATCAATGAGATTATTTCGCTCTTTCCCTCACCCCTATCTATAGTATTGTGGTAATTCTTGGGTAGTTTGACCTTCTGCAGCTGCGTCTCCCGTTCCCCTCTCCCTCCCCCAGTTACCCACCTAGCCCCCGGGGGTCTCATTCACACCCATACATACCAGGACAGGGAAGGGGGGGGGGGGGGGGGGGGATTAGAAAATAGGAATAAAATAATAATAAAAAATAAGTCTCTTCATTGATAGTCAGGGTATCGATGTGTTGCAGAAATGGTTGCCAGGTCACATGGAATGTTTCAAGGGAGCCCTTTAGGGAGAATCTGATTCGCTCAAGCTTAACGCAATGTAGTATCTCATGTATCCATCTGTTGTGAGTAGGTGGGGAAGGGTGTATCCATTTAAAGAGAATAAGTCTCCTAGCGAGGAGGGTAGTGAACGCCACAACTCGTTTTGCAGCCCTAGATGCAATCGTAGGGGTATTCGGGATACCGAAAAAGGCAGTGAGTGGATCAGGGTCTAACGTCACGCCCAGGACCCTACTTAGTGTATCAAATATTGCAGTCCAAAACTCTGTGAGTTTGGGGCACATCCAAAACATGTGCATATAATCGGCTGGAGATTATTTACATCTATTACATGCATCCGTTCTATCCGGGTATATCTTTGCTAACCTCGCATTGGTGTAGTGAACCCTATGCAGGATCCTACACTGCAGCAAACTGTGTCTTGCACATATAGAGGAAGTGTGTACAAGGTCTAATATATGATCCCATTGTTCATCTGTAATGATAATTCCCAGATCTTCGTCCCATTTGGCTTTTAGGGAGACTAAGCAAGTTGGGTTCATCCAAAATATTTTATCATATAAAATTGAGACGAGCCCTTTCCGCCCAGTACTGAGCGATAGGAGAGGGTCAGTCCTAGAGTCTGGAGGACGGCCAGGGAATTGTGGGAATTGGTTCTGAACAAAATGCCTGATCTGAAAAAAACGGAAAGGGTGAGAATTTGGGAGACCAAATATTTTTGATAGTTCGATGAGAACACACCTCCGGAGTAGAGGTCATTAATGGTTAGCAAACCTTTGTTCGCCCAGCTTCTGAATACAGGATCAGAACAGGACGGTAATAATAGGTGATTACGAGAGATTGGAGCTAGCCCCGACGGAGCGTGTAGGCCAAATTGTTTCCTAAACTGATTCCAGATTTTCAAAGTATCCGTCACAATTTGGTTCCGAGCCACCTGTTTAATAGGGATCGAAATGGGTAGTTGAGATGTTGCCACAGACCAGAGTGAGTACTTTGAAGAGGAGACTTCCATCCGAGCCCATTGGGGTTGGTCTTCTTCCTCCCTCCTGGTCCTCCAGTAAAGGAGTTTGTTTATATTACATGCCCAATAGTAATAGCGAAGATTGGGCAAAGCCAAACCCCCTTCCGATTTGAGAAGTTGCATGATCGTCCTCTTAATACGTGCTCTTTTGTTACCCCACAGGAATGAACCTATAAGTTGATCAATTGAAGTGAAAAAGGCTTTATTAATAAATATTGGTATATGCTGAAAAGCGTATAGAAATCGGGGTAAGACCACCATTTTTATCAGGTTAACCCTTCCCAGAAGCGAGAGGGGGAGAGAGGACCTGTGAGGATTGGCCCATTCCCCGCCACACGCTTCTTCAAGGTACTGTGATGATTGGTCCATTCCCTGACCCTCGCAAGATCCGGGCCGTGGAGGAGTGGCCGGAACCCACCTCTCGGAAGGAGCTACAGAGCTTCCTCGGGTTCGCAAACTTCTACCGAAGATTCATCCGGAACTACAGCCAGGTGGCGGAACCACTTACCAGGCTAACCTCTCCCGCCCTGCCGTTCGACTGGTCCCCAGCGGCTTGTGCTGCGTTTCGTTCCCTCAAGAAGAGGTTCACCACCGCCCCGGTCTTGCTCCACCCAGACCCCAAGAGACAGTTCATTGTAGAGGTGGACGCCTCGGATACTGGACTAGGGGCTATCTTGTCTCAGCGGTCGGCAACGGACCAGAAGGTACATCCGTGCGTACATCCGTGCGCCTACTCACGTTGTTTCCTCCCTGCCGAGAGGAACTATGACATCGGCAATCGGGAGCTGCTGGCGGTTGTGGCTGCCTTGGAGGAGTGGCGTCATTGGCTAGAGGGGGCCGAGGAACCATTCACCATTTGGACGGACCACAAGAACTTGACTTACATCCGTGCTTCCAAGCGCCTCAACGGCCGGCAGGCAAGATGGGCCAGCTTCCTCAGTCGGTTCGACTTCTCGCTGACCTTTCGCCCTGGTTCCCGCTACACAAAGGCCGACTCCCTGTCCCGGTTACACTCCAAGGGGGCTCCAACCACTGAGGATCCGACTCCCATCCTCCCAGAGGCCAGGGTGGTGGGAGTGGTCACCTTGGGCATCGAGGGGTTGGTAAGGCGTGCCCTACGCTTCCATCCCGCTCCCGGCAATGTACCTGTTCGTCGCCTCTTCGCCCCCGACTCAGTCCGGTCCCGGGTCCTCCAGTGGGGCCATACCAGCCGGTTCGCCTGCCACCCGGGCGTTCATCGCACGTTCTCCTTCCTGGCTCGTCGATTCTGGTGGCCCACCATGAGGAACGACGTCAAGGAGTTCGTTCTGGCCTGCGCGGTCTGCGCCCGCAGCAAGGCCTCCCACCAGGCACCCTCCGGGCTATTGCAGCCGCTTCCCATTCCGAGCCGCCCTTGGTCCCATGTGGCGTTGGACTTCGTCACGGGTCTTCCTTCGTCCCAGGGGAACACGTGCCTACTGACCGTGGTGGATCGGTTCAGCAAGGGGGTTCACCTCGTGGCCCTTCCCAAGCTTCCCTCGGCTGCCGAGACAGCGGACCTCCTGACACGCCACGTGTTCCGCCTCCATGGGTTTCCCCAGGACGTCGTCTCGGACCGGGGGCCCCAGTTCACTTCCCAGGTATGGCAGGCTTTTTGCAAGGGATTAGGGGCAACGGTCAGTCTTTCCTCTGGTTATCATCCCCAGACTAACGGACAAACGGAGAGGATGAACCAGAGCGTGGAGTCTGCTCTTCGTTGTGTGGCTGCCGAGAAACCCGCTTCTTGGAGCCGGTTCCTCCCCTGGGTCAAGTACGCCATCAACTCCCTGATCAGTTCCGCCACCGGCCTCTCACCTTTTGAGGTATCCCTGGGCTACCAACCCCCTCTTTTCCCTGCACAGGAGTCGGAGGTGGCAGTTCCCTCCGTACAGGACCATCTCGACCGGTGCCGACAGGTCTGGGAGATCACCAGGACTGCACTGCTCCGGTCATCGGAGCGCGCCAGTCGTGGAGCTGACCGGCGCCGGATCCCTGCGCCAACGTACCAGCCTGGGCAGAGGGTGTGGCTGTCCGCAAGGGACCTTCCGCTTCGATCCTCGGCCAAGAAGCTTAACCCCCGGTTCGTCGGTCCTTTTGAGGTTCTGAAGGTGCTCAGTCCCGCGGCGGTGAGTCTTAAGCTTCCTGCGTCCATGCGCATTCACCCCGTTTTCCATGTGTCCCGGGTTAAGCCTGTCTCTCTCAGTCCCCTGATGCCCCCTGCTCCGGATCCGCCTCCTCCCGAGATGGTGGACGGACACCCCCAGTGGCAGGTCCGTCAGCTGATGGATGTCCGACGGCGGGGTCGGGGGTTCCAGTACCTGGTGGACTGGGAGGGATACGGCCCGGAGGAACGGAGCTGGGTCTCCCGCCAGCTCATCATGGACCCCGACCTGATCACCGACTTCCATCGTTCCCATCCGGACAAGCCGGGTCGGGCTGGTCGCCGGGTGGCTCCCGTGGAGGGGGGGGTACTGTGAGGATTGGCCCATTCCCCGCCACACGCTTCTTCAAGGTACTGTGATGATTGGTCCATTCCCCGCCACACGCTTCAGGAGCGATTACCAATTTCCATCACGCACCTGTTGTAGTTTGTAATTAGCGCTCCAGAGGCTTCATATACTCGGGCCTTCTATCAATCGTTGTCGGGTCGTTTTGGATTACTACTGCTATTGCCTGTTCCCCCCCGTTGTTGTGCCTCGTCTACTTCTTCTCCAGGACGTCTTTGGAAGTCGCCGCTGGTGTATATCTCGATCATCCGTTGGAGCTGTGCCTCATTGCCCGCTTTACGCGTTTGCGCTTTGGTGAGTTTTTGGAAACAAACCTTTTGGATTTTCTGTTTTTTGTGTGTTTGGATAACACTGAAGAAATACAGTTTTTGTTTTGTACTGGACTCAGCTAATTTGTGTGTTAGGCAGTGATGGGAATAACGGCACTATAAGTAACTTCGTTACTAACGGCGTTCGTTTTTTCAGTAACGAGTAATCTAACGGATTACTCTTCCAATCTTAATAACGTTGTTACCGTTACTACAAAAAAATGCGGCGCGTTACTATGAATGAACCTGTTTCTTTCATCAGACATATCTCTGCGCCGAGAGGCAATAATAGGTTCTTCCTTGTTTAGTGGACAGTGCGCGAGCCAAGCATACATGCTGACGATTGGCTGAGGTTGAATACAATGTCATGGTAAGCCAATCAGAGGTGGAGGTGGGCGGGTGTCTAAAGCATCCAGAGTCTGACACACAGCGCGACAAGACAAGCGATCACTGATCAGTCAGCATGAGAGCGCGGTCCGTGTAGTGTACGTTTTGAGCTCAAAAACGAATCCAACGAACAACACAAGCGACTCAGTCAACATGAGACCGCGGGTCCATGAGCGTTTTGTGTTCACTCTTTGCAGCGCAGGGCACTGAGTGGCCCTACTGCAGTGCTGAGTGACAGCCTTATCAACAGTGCTGCACTTCCTGGTTTAATAGGCTTCAGGTGCTCAGAGATATAATATATCTGTATGTCATGCATGTCTTAAATGTAATGATTAGATTAGTTTAGATGATTCGATTAGATTCTTATATCTGTATGTTGTGTATGTCATTGATTGATTGATTGAAAAGTTTATTAACAGATTGCAGAATGGGTACAGTACAGTACAGCTCAATACATACAATTGTTAAGGGGATGCAGACCAGAGAAAGACTTTCGTCATAAATGTCATGAATTGAAAATGGGGGACCCTGATGTAAACAAGACGAAACTCTTTCTCTGGTCTGCATCCCCTTAACAATTGTGTGTATTGAGCCGTACTGTATTGTACCCATTCTGAAATCTGTTAATTAAAATGTTCAATCAATCAGTATATATTTGTTATTTATTTTTGGTATAGTGCTTAACAAGCATAATTTAATGTTGCCCAGTTGTGGCCTGTTGAGGGGCAATACATATCAAAAGTTCCAAAACATCTATTCTGTTTGTATTTGTATGATCCACTATATAAACATAGTAATTATAATATCTACATAGCCTACATGGCATTTGATTGGAGGCTAGTCTCACTTTGTCCCACAGCAACATTCAAATAGTTTAGATTTGTGTATGTTGTTTATGTAAAAAAAAATCTTGAAAGTAACGCAATAGTTACTTTCTGAAGTAACTAGTTACTTTTATAATTTGTAACTGAGTAAGTAATTTAGTTACTTTTTGGAAGAAGTAACTAGTAACTGTAACTAGTTACTTTTTTAAAGTAACTTGCCCAACACTGGTGTTAGGATAACACTGAAGAAATACCGTTTTTGTTTTGTACTGGACTCAGCTAACTTGTGTGTGGTACACCGAAGATCAAGTCACTTGTGATTTATACTGGACTCAGCTAAGGAGGACTGAACTGCACTGCCTCTGTGTACAGTTGGATTGATTATTGACCACTCTCTCTCTCTCTCTCCGTTTCCTCCCCGAGTTGGATCCGGGAGTATCTGCAGAGCCGCAGAGGTAGTGGCGCCTACGCCGATTCCCCACCTCTAAACCGGGAGGATCTGCAGAGCCGCAGACAACTCTGCAGAAGGCATTCTCCTTTTTGTTAATTCTGATTTGTTATTTGGCTCATTTTTGATTCTGTAATAAATACGCCCTAGTGTTTGGCTAACTCTGAACTACCTGTCTGTGCCGTGCTGTTGGGGTCGGTTTCAAACCATAACAGGACCATCTCGTCAGATCTAGCTTAAAGCGATCCAGCAGAGAACGGAGATTTTTTGCGAAGAGCTCTGTCGGTGATTTGGCCATAAAAATCCCTAGATATGTGAATCCTTCCGTGGCCCTTTTAAAGGGGAAAAGCGATTGAGGAAGCCGTTCCACAGATGCATTAACAGGTAAATATTCACTTTTCTGGAGATTAAGTTTGTATCCAGAGAGCTGCCTATGTTGTTCTAGAATATCCAGGATAACAGGGATGGATGATGACGGATTGGAGACATAAAGTAGGAGATCGTCGGCATACAATGAGAGTTTATGAACCAGGCCGAACCTCTCAATCCCCTCAAATCTGTCCTCACTGCGAAGCCATATGGCTAAAGGTTCTGCTGCGAGCGCGTAGAGCAAGGGAGAAAGCGGGCATCCTTGACGAGTGCCGCGATAAAGCGCAAACTGGCCCGACTTGGTACCATTCACATTAACCGAGGCCACCGGGGACGAGTATAGGAGTTTTATCCATGAAATAAAACCCGGTCCCAAACCGAATTTCTCAAGTGTATGGAACAGGTACCTCCATTCCACTCTGTCAAACGCTTTCTCAGTATCCAGGGAGAGTACCATTTCTGGCGCGCCAGTCGTGGTTGTGAAAAGGATATTTAACAGCCTCCTGGTGTTAAAGAAGGATTGCCTATCCATGATGAAACCCGTCTGATCCGGGTCTATCAGGAACGGCACCACCTTCTGAAGACGGCATGAAAGGACCTTAGCCAATATTTTACAATCCACATTAAGGAGGGAGATTGGTCTGTAACTGCTACAAAGGAGAGGGTCTTTACCTTTTTTGAGCAACAGGGACAGTGACGCCTCTGATAGCGTCGGCGGCATTTGGCCCTTTAGAAGGGAGTCATTATATACTCTTAGTAGAAAAGGAGCAACCAACACGGAGTACGTTTTATAAAATTCTGTAGTATAGCCATCTGGCCCGGGTGATTTGCCACTTTGTAAAGATTTGATTGCCTCAGTCACTTCAGAGATGGTTATAGGCGTGCCTAACTCTTCAGCTTCCGCTTTATTCGCCTGAGGGTATTTGAGAGACTTGAGGGGGTTTGGGCGATCCCAGTCCTGCTGGGAGGACTCCGACGTGTAAAGTTTGGAATAGTAGTCAGAGAAGATTTCAGAAATTTCCATAGGGTCTGTTGTAGTGACACCTAATTGTGATTTTATCCTGGGAATCAGTCTAGAGGCACTCGCCACTCGTGCTTGGTACGCAAGTAATTTTTCCGGCCTTATCCCCCTGCTCGAAAAAACGCTGCTTGGTGTGCATGAGTAGTCTCTTGATCTTACTAGTTGAGAGCAAATCATATTGTGATTGGAGCTGGAGTCGTTTCTTATATAGAGCAGGAGTTGGTTTAGATGAATACTGGATGTCCAATCGTTTAATCTCATCTGATATACCCGTTAATTTGGATTGTTCCTGCTTCCCAAAATGAGAGGTAAAGGAGATAGCCTGTCTGCGGAGATATACCTTAAAGGCCTCCCAGAGCATGTCACTGCTAACTTCAGGTGTGTCGTTTATCTCAAAGAAGATTTTTATTTGTGCATGAATAAAATCCTTAAATTCAGGTTCAGATAATAAGTGGGAATTGAATCTCCAAAATTTTGAGGGTGTTATACCCTGGGGGAAGTTCATTTCAATGGATGTCGGTGCATGATCGGAAATGACTATACTATGGTACTTAGTAGAAACTACATTATGTAGTAGTTTTTCATCTAGTAAAAAGAAGTCTATCCTCCAATACGTGTGGTGGACATGGGAGAAGAAGGAGAAAAGTTTATCGGTAGGACATTCTGCTCTCCAGGGCCCTCATTCATCAACGTGATTTACGCACAGATATGTGCTTAAGCTGTGCGTACGACCATTTCTAAGCAGAGTGTGGGATTCATCAATTTCAACTTGAACTTGACTTCGTGCTTATATTTACGCACAGCTCGGACCATGCGTACCTGGCGCCCGTTGGTAGAATATATTATTACAACAAGGAAATGAGCTTCTGTGCATTAGTTTCAACACTGGCATGTTCTGTATGAACCGTAATTCATTAATTCATTATAGTTCATTGTAAAATAGCAACAGTAGTGTAATTATGGTTAAAACCCTATAAATAGCATTTGGAATAATAGATCTTTCTCTCAGAATGAATGCAGCATGGTTTATATAGCGTTATCAGAATATACGGGGTGTACTGACTGACTGCGCTCCGCGTAGCTCAACTCGTTATTATTTTGCGCACAGACCGCAGAAACACGGGAACGTTTTGATTATATTTAAAAGGCTTTACGTTAAACGAAACAAGTGGAATTTCGAAGCTGTAAGCAGAATACAAGTCATATGAACACCCACAATATAGTGTTCTTCCCCCTTTTTACTGTATGAGAAAGAATAAAAAACGCATTGCAATGACACCAGGGTGTATGTGTATTACAAAACCATTGCAATAATGTGTCTTAAATGAATGAAAAGCATACATGGCAGTGAGATTCATTGTTCTTGTATATGCTCTCGTATTATTGTTCATATAGGCTACCCAATACTGACGTGGGTTAAGTGATCATTATATGATATTCTGTACCCGCAAAAAGCTAAAACTAAAGGCTGGCTGTCACAAAACAGTCACATCTAGAGACCTCAAAACCTACTCTAGCGAGGCCTTTAACCTTGAACTGGAGAGTCTGGACTGGTCAGATGAACTCAATGGTACACTGGTTGAAGAAACTTGGCTTGGCTTCAAAACCAAATTTTCATCAATACTAAACAACATGGCCCCCCTAAGAACCACCAGGGTAAAAAATCGCGCTGAGCCATGGATGCACACTGAAATACTGACCGCTATGAAAGCCAGAGACAAAAAATGCTCTGAGTTTCGTAAAAGCCAGTCAATGCTTACCAAAAGCACGAGCAGTGAACTCCAAGACCACGTGACTGAACTCAAACTAGAAAGAAACAGACTAAGAAATGACGTAAACTCCATGATCAAAACTGCTAAAAAAAATTTCATCAATGACAAAACCGAGGAAAACAAAAATAAACCATGTGAACTTTGGAAATTACTCAACAATCAACTAGGCTGCAGTAAAAAAAACTTAAAACCAGGTTCTCAAACATAAACATAAAGACGGACAACACGCTCATCACAGACAAGCTGGATGTAGCCAATTACTTAAACACTTTCTTCACAAACATAGCCACAACACTGGTAAACAAACTACCCTCCCACTCAGGGCAGTATGGGGTAGAACACATAGTAGCATACTACAAGAACCTAGGCGTCCACAAAGACGACTTCAAACTGGAAATGGTAACTACAGATGAGGTACTCAAAAAACTGAGCGCCCTCCAACCAAACAAGGCCACTGGCCATGACAACATCCCCTCCAAATTCCTCAGAGACTCAGCAGCAGCCATCACCCCAGTCATCACACACATAATAAACCTCTCCATAAAACAGGGACACGTCCCCAAGGACTTCAAAATTGCGAGAGTAACACCCCTGCACAAAAAGGGCAGCAAATTAGACCCGGGTAACTACCGCCCTGTTTCTATCCTTACATCCATCTCGAAAGTCATGGAAAAAATAGTATACGAACAGATCGAAAAGTACCTCGCGGAAAAAAATCTAATCTACGAATTCCAATCTGGCTTCAGAACATCCCACTCCACTGACACATTCTCACAGTCTTCTCTACTTGAACGACCACATCAAACAAGAGGTGGACGCGGGCAAATACTGCGGCATGGTCATGCTGGACCTACAAAAGGCCTTCGACACTGTCAATCACACCATTCTGATTGACAAGCTAAAAGCAATTGGTTTTGATAGTTTATCAGTGAGCTGGATACAATCCTACCTGGAGGGGAGGGAACAGATGGTGGAAGTAAACGGTACCCTATCCCCCCCCTCACAGTGAGCTGTGGTGTTCCACAAGGAAGCATACTAGGACCGCTACTATTCCTAATTTATGCAAATGACATGTCGTCAGCTTGTGACTGCAACTTGTTCCTGTTTGCGGACGACTCAGCCCTGCTGGTCTCTGACAAGAACAAGTTACAGGTTGAAAAAGCCCTCAGCTCGGAACTAGGCAAAATCTGCATATGGCTCGCCGACAACAAACTATCATTACACATGGGCAAAACAGAGTCCATTCTCTTCGGTTCAAATAACAAACTCAGCAAGACCGACGGCTTCTCGGTTACAGTGGGTGACAATATTATCACAAGGAAAGATGAAATTACCTACCTGGGTTCCATCCTAGAGGCTAATCTTTCCTGTGACAAAATGGCATCCAATGTAATAAAAAAAAGTCAACCAACGAACGCGATTCTTGTACCGGATCTCCTCTCTGGTAAACAAGAATACCCTGAAGACTCTAGCAGGAGCACTCATTCAAGGGTACTACGACTATGCTTGCACCTCATGGTACCAAAGCACCTCAAAGGCACTAAAAAACAAATTACAAACATCTCAAAACAAGCTAGTCAGACTACTACTTGACCTGACTCCTAGAACCCACCTCACCCCTGCCCACTTTGACAACCTAGGATGGCTTAGAGTAGACGACAGAGTACAGCAACTTGCAATGGGCCTGGTCTACAAGATACACTACGCGACCAAGGTACACATGTACATGTCAAAATACTTCCCAAAGGTCAGTGAATACCACGATCACACCACCAGAGGGAGCTCCACAAATCATGTAAAACCCAGATTCGGCTCAAACAAGGGACTAAACACGTTTCGCAATTATGCCACATCAATGTGGAACGCCCTACATAAATCTGTAAAGGAATGTGAATCACTACCCACTTTCAAAAACACTCTCAAAAAACACCTACGTGAGACTGCAATTCGAAACTGGCCCCTACAAATGTCCTAACCTAGTTGTACAGTAAATGACCAAGTAAGGCTTTGTCAGTATTCCAATGTACAGTGTAAAATGTGTGTGTGTCCCCTACCCAACCCCCCCCCCCCCCCCCCACACCTCCAATGTACAGCCCTCACCCAACCCCACCCCACCCATCCAACCTCCTCCAATGTACAGTTTCTATGCCAAATGTATATACACTCCTTTTCTGGACACTTTTGTATCACAAACAGTACTGTATTTGCAAATCTGATATGTCATAAATGTATAGATGTAGCAGTACTGTCTATCTGTATGTCATGTATGTCATATATGTTATGATGAATTGAAAATGGGGGACCCTGATGTAAACAAGACGAAAGTCTTTCTCTGGTCTGCATCCCCTTAACAATTGTATGTATTGAGCTGTACTGTACTGTACCCATTCTGCAATCTGTTAATAAACTTTTCAATCAATCAATCATTCAACATCAAAATAGATTGTATGCCTCTAGAAATCATATGCAGCAGGTAGAAAATTGACGGAAAATCCGTCGCGATTTGGAATAAAATTGAGGAGAACTTTAATCCCTGGGTATTAATCAAACAAAACGGAAAAAGGCAGTCATATTCCAGCACGGTCTTTATTAGTGTTTGCGCTGCCCAGGCAGCAATGGTTAATAGATATCATATCCGACATCACCGTACGTGTACACGTCTGTCAGCCTGTCTCATAACACGCTTCCCTCGGTTTAGTCCATTCTTCCACATTTCATGGGGGTGTCCATTACCGTATATGGTTAATCGGGGCGGTTCTGGTATGCAAATACTTAAAACAGTGCACAAGCTCAAACGTAGGACCAAGGTGATATTTATCATGACAGGTGTGCGTAGAACCTGTGTACGCACGTGTGATAAATCCCGTTTTTTTTGTGCGTGCACAGATTCTAAATTCTGTGCTTAAGTATGGAAATAGAACATTTTCTACGTCACGTTGATGAATGAGGGCCCAGGGGTCTATAAGGCCAAGCTGTTCCATATGAAATTTTAGGATGCTCGCCGCTTTGGAGATGGTAGTACGTCTATTCGAAGACCTATCCAGTTCCATGTTTTGGACCTGGTTAAAGTCTCCTCCGATAATTATGTGATGATCATTAAGGTTAGGTATCGAGGAAAATAAATTAGATACAAATTTATCATTGTCCCAATTCGGTGCATATATTGAGGCCAAAACCACCGGAATGTTCTGCAGCTTGCCCAACACTATAACATATCGTCAGGATCAGTTAAAATGGTGGAAGGCTCGAAGGGTACATCCCTATGTATAATAATTGCAGCTCCCCTGGCTTTTGCTGAGAATTTAGAATGAAAAACGTGTCCCATCCATGCTCTCTTAATGCGGGGGATATCTGAGGTGCAGATGTGTGTCTCTTGTAAAAAACAAAGGTCAAAGGTGTCGTAGATGGTTAAGTACCTTGTTAGCCTTGATAGAGTTGTTCATCCCTTTGACATTCCATGAGACGAAACGGATGTTCCTGCCCGTCACTGCCATGTTCTGTTAAGTATATACCTGAGTCGAAAAGATAAAACATTGGAAGAGAGGAGAAAGGTAGAGGGGGATAGAGAAAAGGGGGGGGGGGGGGGGGGGGTTGATGCACACACATACACCCACACAACCATACACAAACATACTCACCCGGGGGTACATCCCTTGGTCCCTAAGGGAATAGCAACAGCCTCTGTACCTCTCCGGATACATTCCTTCCGGTGGAGACTCCATCCTCACTCCCCTTTTCCCCCTCTCTCTCGTCAATTTCGAACAGCCTCCAATTCTGTTACGGATAAACCTTTAAATTTGAGTTAAAAGAACATTCGAACAGCCAAAGAAATAAGAAATAAAAACCAAAAAAAAAAATGGGATGCTTAAATAAAAAAATTTAAGATTGGGATAACAATGAAAGATATTTGCAACACAACTCGAGGCTCATCCATTAGAGCATGGGCATAAAAGCACTACCAATGACTCCAAATAAGTGATTTGCCCTTAAGGAAACCTTCTCATTTTATGTCCAACATCCCAGATGGGAATTTTCCCTGCCAATCCTGTGTACAGTGCCAGGGTATGATTAAAGATAAATTTTTCGCACATCCAAAAACGGGAAAAAATATCCCAGTCAAAGGACGGATTACGTGTAATTCGTCCAATCTGGTGTATTTGCTAAAATGTCCTTGCAATTTTTCTTATGTGGGCAAAACAACGAGAGCCTTTAAATCAAGAATAAGTGAACACAAATGTGCTGTGAGGAATTCAGATGTCAAGTCGTCGGTAGCTCGACATTTCTCTAAGTGTAAACATACCGTCAATGATCTCAGATATATGGGACTGGAGTTAGTACTCAGGCCAGCGTGAGGTGGAGACAGACACAAGCTGCTGTTGCAACGTGAATGTTATTATATCCACCTGTTCAATTGCATCGAGACTAGAGGAATAAATGAAGAAAATGTTTTAACTTGTTTCCTTTAACCTCCTTACTCCTACATTGTTATTTCTGGTCTGATTTAAGTTGTAGTTTGTTGCCAAACTAGAGGCATGCTTCACAAAGATGCCCAATGGATAATCTGAAATTAATTAATTACGTAAAGTGGCTCAATTAGCCCTATAAATTAATGGGCATGTTATATGTTATCAAGTTTCTGGTAATTTTGTTTTGTTTCGTTTTGTATTGTATTGTTTATAATATTGATTGGTGTTAGATATAGATATATCTATATATATGTATAAATTATGATTGGACTCTATTTTGATAGGTCATTCATTTAGTCATATTGCACAGGCACACCTGCGTTGTGATGTCATTTCCTGTCATTTCCTGCCGTGTCAATTACCTGCCAGGTGTATTTAACCATCACCTTGAATGTATTTCCAGTGCTAGCCATACCACTGAAGAAGGACATTGTCCGAAACATGTCTGCTTTTGATACAGGCTGCCATTAAAAAACATTGAACCTGTGAGTGCTGGTCCGGCTACCCTGCTTTGATATACTCCCCTAAAGAAAGAAATACATAGCAAACATGACTCAGTTATCCAATAGTGCTGCTGCTTTTTATTTTGTTAAAATATTTTAGTTAATAAGACTAAAAGACTACAATATGACTACAACGATTTCATGACGGCTTCCTGTCCTCGCATTTCCATTTCCGGTTTAACGTTACATTTTCAACAACCGATTGCTGCTAATTAAACACTTCATGGAAACGGAGTAATGTTAACGTTATGTCGAGTTCATTACGTGTAGTGTAGTATGAACTCGACATAGTCCATTCTCTTCGGTTCAAATAACAAACTCAGCAAGACCGACGGCTTCTCAGTTACAGTGGGTGACAATATTTTCACAAGGAAAGATGAAATTACCTACCTGGGTTCCATCCTAGAGGCTAATCTTTCCTGTGACAAAATGGCATCCAATGTAATAAAAAAAGTCAACCAACGAACTCGATTCTTGTACCGGATCTTCTCTCTGGTAAACAAGAATACCCTGAAGACTCTGGCAGGAGCACTCATTCAAGGGTACTACGACTATGCTTGCACCTCATGGTACCAAAGCACCTCAAAGGCACTAAAAACCAAATTACAAACATCTCAAAACAAACTAGTCAGACTACTGCTTGACCTGACTCCTAGAACCCACCTCACCCCTGCACACTTTGCCAACCTAGGATGGCTTAGAGTAGAAGACAGAGTACAGCAACTTGCAATGGGCCTGGTCTACAAGATACACTACACGACCAAGGTACCCATGTACATGTCAAAATACTTCCCAAAGGTCAGTGAAACGGAGGGCTAGGGCCTCCACGGGTTGCGTTTGATAGAGCTGGCGGACACTATGGCGTTGTAACTCCGATTAAAGAATCACACAGAGGCGTGCTGCAGGTATTGGTTGTATTGGGAACAGAAATGTGTGTGTGGTTGTCTACAAGGGAATACAATACAGTATACATTAGTAAACACAAAGGAATACAATACAGTATACATTAGTAAACACAGTAGTGGCGCACATAAACACAATGTCATAAACATGTGGTCTATAGCTGCAATAATATTTATTAGCAATACAGTGCAACTACTAGTAACCAAAACATTCACTTAACCGGAGTTATTAGATATGACCTACATAGCCTATGCAGGGGGATTACTCATGCAGTGCATGTAAACAATATATAGGTAGGCGGACTGTAAACCGGGTGTAGAGATACATTCTATTCACTAGAAGTAGTGAGTGAGTTATATAGCCTAGGCTAGCTCACGTGCGGCTAAGCTAACCACGCAGCATCACTAGCAGGCAGCATATCATAGCAGGGGGAACCTAGGTTGGCTAACGTGTAGCTAAGCTAACGGCGCAGTGTTTCAATAACAGAGGGAACAACGTCAACAGGAATGGATCAGCGGAGACACACTAAGTACAGAGTAAACTGAATGAATGAATTAGGCAGGACTAAACATAGGTACCGTACTCACGTGTCATTTACGCACACAGAAAGGGAAACTCTTAAAGGGCCAGTAACGTTATCAGAAGACTAGAGTGCAACACTAGCACATCACGCTGAACGATTACACTGGCATAAATCAATTTCCCTTTCCTGTCAACAACAACATATTAAAGAGCTATTACAGAACAAAGTAGTCTTATTAGCAGGGCTTTCCTACACAGCCGCACCCAAAAGTCTACTTAGACCTTTTGAACTAAACAGGAAAGTCTCAGGGGTCCTCTGTATCCGGGAGACTCGGGAGCTGCACCGGCCGGGACACAGGGCGCAGGTATGTTCTGTCCTTCACCTGGACAGCTGCGGTGCGGGTACGCTCGTCAGTTCCAGGGTACGTCTGAGTGACCTTCCCAACGGGCCAGAGTGCCCGAGGAAGCTGTGGGTCAACGATGAGGGCCACCTGGCCGAGTGACTGTTTCTTGCCGTCCTACCTCCACTTCTGCCTCTCCGGGGCCCTATCTTGGTGTGAGATGGCCCAAAACAGTCTACTCTGGTGGAATAGAATGGGGGCTTGTAGAGACGCAGGCGACAGGGCGGAAGGGCGGCCATTTTAGGCATGTCAGGCTTTTCTCGCCGCAGATGACGTTCTCGGCAGGTGTGCTGATGCTTGCGGATTGCTTTTCTTCCACGTAGAACCCAGAATCGGGATCGAAGATCAGCGAATACCCTCTCAGGCCCGAGGTGGAGAAGAGTTTGATAATAATCTTGGACGATTGGGTGAATGTCATCCAGCTCCAAGTTCTCGGCCCTGTGCAGCCTACCGCCTACTCCGAGGAGACATGTAGCCTTGTCATACTCTGGAGATAGAGAGCCCAAACGACTGTCTGGGGGAAGAGGTCGGTCAGACTTGAGGGCCTTGATCTTTTCTGGGAGTGAGTCCAGTTGGGCTCGTTTAAGGAGGACCTTCTCAGCGTTGAGGAAGTCGGCTGCTTCATAAGGCTGATCGGTGGTCTGGGCATCAGCCGCACCGTGAAGGGACCTGACTGTTGCTTGGACGAGATCTTTCCGTGAAGAGAGGTCTTCAACGGCAGGGAGCGGAGGACTGGGAGAAGTCCTAGGTTGAGTTAGTCGAGTACTGGCTTGAGTACTGGGTTGAGAACTAGGTTGAGTACTAGGCTGGGTGCTAGGTTGAGTACTAGGCTGAGTACTAGGTTGAGTACTAGGTTGAGTACTAGGCTGAGTACTAGGTTGAGTACTAGGTTGAGTACTAGGTTGAGTACTAGGCTGAGTACTAGGTTGAGTACTAGGTTGAGTACTAGGTTGAGTACTAGGTTGAGTACTAGGCTGAGTACTAGGTTGAGTTCTAGGTTGAGTACTAGGCTGAGTACTAGGTTGAGTACTAGGCTGAGTACTAGGTTGAGTACTAGGTCGGGTACTGAGTTGAGTACTGAGTTGAGTACTGGGTTGAGTACTGGGTTGGGTACTGAGTTGAGTACTAGGTTGGGTACTGAGTTGAGTACTAGGTTGGGTACTGAGTTGAGTACTAGGTTGGGTACTGAGTTGAGTACTAGGTTGAGTACTAGGTTGAGTACTAGGTTGGGTACTGAGTTGAGTACTGAGTTGAGTACTGGGTTGAGTACTAGGTTGGGTACTGAGTTGAGTACTAGGTTGGGTACTGAGTTGAGTACTAGGTTGGGTACTGAGTTGAGTACTAGGTTGGGTACTGAGTTGAGTACTGAGTTGGGTACTGAGTTGAGTACTAGGTTGGGTACTGAGTTGAGTACTAGGTTGGGTACTGAGTTGAGTACTAGGTTGTGTACTGGGTTGAGTACTAGGTTGGGTACTGAGTTGAGTACTAGGTTGGGTACTGAGTTTAGTACTAGGTTGGGTACTGAGTTGAGTACTAGGTTGGGTACTGAGTTGAGTACTAGGTTGGGTACTGAGTTGAGTACTAGGTTGGGTACTGAGTTGAGTACTGGGTTGGGTACTGAGTTGAGTACTAGGTTGGGTACTGAGTTGAGTACTAGGTTGGGTACTGAGTTGAGTACTGGGTTGAGTACTGGGTTGAGTACTGAGTTGAGTACTGGGTTGAGTACTAGGTTGGGTACTGAGTTGAGTACTGAATTGAGTACTGGGTTGAGTACTAGGGATGGTCGCACCATAGGTAGGACTCTGGGTACTGTGAGTAGCTACAGGGGGCCCTGTGTGAGATTGTAGGTTGCTCAATTGAACCAGGCATGTTAGGAGCTGGGTTGGCGATACAGGGGGAGCAGCAGGGGGCGAGGCGTCGCCTGTGCTGGATGGTGTATCACTGGAGTGATGGCGGCTGGATTAGCCGGCGGGGGATGCACGTTCTGTGGTACGGTAGGAAGGGCTAGAGGCACAGGTGCCACTACGTGGTGCTGTTGTCCAGGTGGTGAATAGGTCGGCTCAGATGCTGCTGCACGCACAAGAGCCCTCATCTTTGACTCTTGAAGAAGTGAGGTGACCAGTTTGGCTACTTGAAGTTCCTGCTCCTTCTTCTTAAGCCGCCTCTGCCTGTCGAGGCGTGTAGCTATAGCTTCTCGTGCATCTTGTGCTTCCTGCTGTAGGCGTTGTAAGCGTTGGCACTCCAGGTCTCGTGCATCTTGTGCTTCCTGCTGTAGGCGTTGTAAGCGTTGGCACTCCAGGTCGGCGTTGCGGTCTTCCTGCACCTGGCGCTGTAGCTCCTCAAGCTCCAGGTGGCGGATGTGCTCCTGAAGGATAGCTTCCTGGACTGGTGAGAGAGCATGTGGTCGGTGTACACTCCCAGATGAACGATGGGAGCCAACACCTGACCTTATGGTGGGTCTAGGAAGTGACAGATGTGAGAACCTACAACCTTCAGACGGGTCCCTTGCCTCACTCGCCGGGTATGAACGATGGGAGCCGACACCTGACCTTATGGTGGGTCTAGGAATTGACTGATCTGAGTACTGACTGATCCGAGTACTGACTGATCCGGGTACTGACTGATCCGAGTACTGACTGATCCGAGTACTGAGTTCAGGTTCATAGCCCACTTCGAGGTCACGTAGGTGGCTTGGTAGATGGCGCTCTCTCTGCGGGTGAGCGGTGGTCTCTGTGGTGTCCTGGTCTGCCATAGCGTCTTGGAGGAGCTCTATCCGGCTTCGAAGGACCATGAAACGGAGGGCTAGGGCCTCCACGGGTTGCGTTTTATAGAGCTGGCGGACACTATGGCGTTGTAACTCCGATTAAAGAATCACACAGAGGCGTGCTGCAGGTATTGGTTGTATTGGGAACAGAAAGGTGTGTGTGGTTGTCTACAAGGGAATACAATACAGTATACATTAGTAAACACAAATGAATACAATACAGTATACATTAGAGTATACATTAGTAAACACAAAGGAATACAATACAGTATACATTAGTAAACACAGTAGTGGCGCACATAAACATAATGTCATAAACATGTGGTCTATAGCTGCAATAATATTCATTAGCAATACAGTGCAACTACTAGTAACCAAAACATTCACTTAACCGGAGTTATTAGATATGACCTACATAGCCTATGTAGGGGGATTACTCATGCAGTGCATGTAAACAATATATAGGTAGGCGGACTGTAAACCGGGTGTAGAGATACATTCTATTCACTAGAAGTAGTGAGTGAGTTATATAGCCTAGGCTAGCTCACGTGCGGCTAAGCTAACCACGCAGCATCACTAGCAGGCAGCATATCATAGCAGGGGGAACCTAGGTTGGCTAACGTGTAGCTAAGCTAATGGCGCAGTGTTTCAATAACAGAGGGAACAACGTCAACAGGAATGGATCAGCGGAGACACACTAAGTACAGAGTAAACTGAATGAATGAATTAGGCAGGACTAAACATAGGTACCGTACTCACGTGTCATTTACGCACACGTTCCTCAAAGGGAAGATATTACTGCTGCAGCAGCCGCACCATCAGGCAGCAACACAGAGAACAGCTTGCTCACGGTAGAAAGGGAAACTATTAAAGGGCCAGTAACGTTATCAGAAGACTAGAGTGCAACACTAGCACATCACGCTGAACGATTACACTGGCATAAATCAATTACCCTTTCCTGTCAACAACAACATATTAAAGAGCTATTACAGAACAAAGTAGTCTTATTAGCAGGGCTTTCCTACAGTCAGTGAATACCACGATCACAACACCAGAGGGAGCTCCACAAATCATGTAAAACCCAGATTCGGCTCAAACAAGGGACTAAACACGTTTCGCAATTATGCCACATCAATGTGGAACGCCCTACCCAAAGCTGTAAAGGAATGTGAATCACTACCCACCTTCAAAAACACTTTCAAAGAACACCTACGGGAGACTGCAATTTGAAACTGGCCCCTACAAATGTCCTAACCCAGTTGTACAATAAAGACCAAGCATGGCTTTGTCAGTATTCCAATGTACAGTGCCCCCCCCCCTACCCAACCCCCCCCCCCCCACCTCCAATGTACAGCCCCACCCAACACCACCCCACCTACCCAACCTCCTCCAATGTACAGTTTCTATGTCAAATGTATGTCAGTATTCCAATGTACAGTGTCCGTCCCCCCTACCCAACCCCCTCCCCCCACCTCCAATGTACAGCCCCACCCCACCTACCCAACCTCCTCCAATGCACAGTTTCTATGTCAAATGTATATACACTCTTTTTCTGGATTTTTTTAGTATCACAAACAGTACTGTATTTGCAAATCTGGTATGTCATAAATGTATAGATGTAGCAGTACTGTCTATCTGTATGTACACTGTATGTACACTTGTTGCACTAGATAGTACTGTACATTAGTACACTGCATAGTATTGTATATTATATGGTAACTCAGAACATTGTACATATGTCTATACCGAACACTGTGACCTCATTTTTCTTCTTCTAAATTACATGCTATATTATGTTATTTGATACTATCTTGTCTAGCACAGTCTCTGGAGCGTAACAGTAAGAAGCATTTTGTATGAAAGTATTCTGTACTTCTGTATGACAACTATTAAAGAACTTGAACTTGAACTTGAACTATGTCGTGTGTGTCATATGATGAATTGAAAATGGGGGACCCTGATGGAAACAAGACGAAAGTCTTTCTCAGGTCTGCATCCTCTTAACAATTGTATGTATTGAGCTGTACTGTACTGTACCCATTCTGCAATCTGTTAATAAACTTTTCAATCAATCAATCAATCACTCCGTGTCCACTGTTGCTGCCACCGTTGTGTCGCAAATGGATGGTACACTCTGTTAGCTCCGTAGCTAATCCGCTCCTAGACTACCGTTAACATTACTCCGTGTCCACTGTTGCTGCCACCGTTGTGTTGCAGATGGATGGTACACTCTGTTAGCTCCGTAGCTAATCCGCTGCTAGACTACCGTTAACATTACTCTGTGTCCACTGTTGCTGCCACCGTTGTGTCGCAGATGGATGGTACACTCTGTTAGCTCCGTAGCTAATCCGCTCCTAGACTACCGTTAACATTACTCCGTGTCCACTTGTTGCTGCCAGCGTTGTGTCGCAGATGGATGGTGGTACACTCTGTTAGCTCCGTAGCTAATCCGCTCCTAGACTACCGTTAACATTACTACGTGCCACTGTTGCTGCCACCGTTGTGTCGCAGATGGATGGTACACTCTGTTAGCTCCGTAGCTAATCCGCTCCTAGACTACCGTTAACATTACTCCCTGTCCACTGTTGCTGCCAGCGTTGTGTCGCAGATGGATGGTACACTCTGTTAGCTCCGTAGCTAATCCGCTCCTAGACTACCGTTAACATTACTCCGTGCCACTGTTGCTGCCACCGTTGTGTCGCAGATGGATGGTACACTCTGTTAGCTCCGTAGCTAATCCGCTCCTAGACTACCGTTAACATTACTCCGTGTCCACTGTTGCTGCCACCGTTGTGTCGCAGATGGATGGTACACTCTGTTAGCTCCGTAGCTAATCTGCTCCTAGACTACCGATAGCAGTACCGATAACGTCGGAGCTTATCAATACTAATTTTTTTTCTAATTTAGTACCGGTTCCCGTTTAGAACCGGGTTTCGGGGGGCATCCCTATGTAGGAGTAAGGAGAGGGGGAAAATATGATTTATTATTTAATTTATTATTTAAATGCCTTGATTTCATATTCGACGGTAGGCTATATATAGCACATTTTGTTATTAATCTGCTGTAACTCGTCAGTATGGAATGTTTATCTTATGTTATTTTAACAACATGAATGAAATATAATATCCAGGCTTAAAAATGCATTTTATGCAAGAAGAGAAAATTATGTAAAAAGGCTGGGGCAGAGTTTTGCTATTACCCGTAAGGATATGCTACTTTCAGGATACATTGTTGCATTTTTGTTGCTTTTATTAAAACAAGCTTGTAAATTAACTGTGTTCTTACCTGATTCGGTGCTGCTGCTTAAACTTGTATTTCCTGTTGGAACGGGCAGCATCTAGCAGGGCCTTTTCTTTTAGCACATGGGTGTAAAACTCCAGGGCCCTCATTCATCAACGTGTTCTACGCACAGATTTGTGCTTACCCTGTGCGTACGATCATTTCTAAGCAAAGAGTGGGATTCATCAATTTCAACTTGAACTTGACTTCGTGCTTATATTTACGCACAGCTCGGACCATGCGTACCAGGCGCCCAGTGGTAGAATATATTATTACAACAAGGAAATGAGCTTCTGTGCATAATAACACTGGATGTTCTGTATGAACCGTAATTCATTATAGTTCATTGTAAAATAGCAACAGTAGTGTAATTATGGTCAAAACCCTATAAATAGCATTTGGAATAATAGATCTTTCTCTCAGAATGAATGCAGCATGGTTTATATAGCGTTATCAGAATATACGGGGTGTAGGCTACTGACTGACTGCGCTCCGCGTAGCTTGATTGATTGATTGATTGAAAAGTTTATTAACAGATTGCAGAATGGGTACAGTACAGTACAGCACAGTACATACAATTGTTAAGGGGATGCAGACCAGAGAAAGACTTTCGTCTTGTTTACATCAGGGTCCCCCATTTTCAATTCATCATAAATCATAAAGCTCAACTCGTTATTATTTTGCGCACAGACCGCCGAAACACGGGAAAGTTTTGATTATATTTAAAAGGCTTTACGTTAAACGAAACAAGTGGAATTTCGAAGCTGTAAGCAGAATACAAGTCATATGAATATAGTGTTCTTCCCCCTTTTTACTGTATAAGAAAGAATAGAAAACGCATTGCAATGACACCAGATAGTGGACAGACTATGTATATGATGGGATTCAAGTTCATGTATTGAAAGGCAGGCTACATCATACATGCAGTGAGATTCATTGTTCTTGTATATGCTCTCGTATTATTGTTTATATAGGCTACCCAATACTGACATCAAAATAGATTGTAGTATGCCTCTAGAAATCATATGCAGCAGGTAGAAAATTGACGGGAGATCCATCGCGATTTGGAATAAAATTGAGGAGAACTTTAATCCCTGGGTATTAATCAAACAACACGGGAAAAGGCAGTCATATTCCAGCGCGGTCTTTATTAGCCGACAACAAAATAGATGCCTCTAAAAATCATATAGCCAATCGAACACAACTAATAAAGGCATTCATATTACAGCACGGTTATAATGACACACAACCAACGCCAAACAGTGGTCAACGAACGGTCTTTATTAGTATTTTGAGCTGTCCAGGCAGAATTGCAGCAATGGTCTTAGGGAGCCGTTGACATCTGACATCACCGTTTACAAGTCCGCCTTTTATTTATCCCATAATACGCGATAGTGTCTTCTTGGTTCGACAGCAGTGAACAATTCTCCGTGGAGTTTCTCAGAGTTCCGCTCGGGTCAGTCCATTATTTCACATCCCATGGGGGGTGTTTCCTCACTTTCATGACCATATATGGATAATCATGCACGAGCATTGACGGTAGAACAAAGTGGTATTCATCAACACGGAGGAGCATAGAGCCTGCGTACGCACGTGTGATGAATCCCGACTTCCCTGTGCGTACACTGGTTCTACATTCCGTGCTTACGTGTGGAAATAGAACATGTTCTACGCACACATTGATGAATGAGGGCCCTGGCATGTGCAGCTGTAGTTCACCTTCACTTGTATTTAGCTTTTGATTAGCTCAACGCTGCCTCTTAACGTCCCCCTCTCCTCCATGGGTGATGGTGAAGCTCCGGCGGCAAATCCTGCACTCGCCCGTTTGGGGATCGTCTGAAACAGATCTCAGCCATGTATATCTCTTCTCTCAATCTCTGTTGTATGAGCAAACTTAGGAGTTTCCTCCATTTTCTCATTTAGTTTTGCTAGCTAAACTTTACTTTCAGCTGTCTTCTCCACAACGACGCACCACGCTAGTGACGCCACGGCTGCGCATTGTTTTTTGACACAGGAGCCCCTTAGCTAGATTCTTTTTTAAACCAGTGACGCTTCCCAAATAATGTTTTAAATATAAGAGGGTAATTGGAGCGAGGCATTAAATGAACAACATTTAAAAATAAATTAAATAATATTAATAATTATTATTATTGTTTTTACCATGATCTTTGAAATGCGGGACATTATTCTGTTCATGCGGGATGCGGGACAAACGTTCCATTTTCAGGACTGTCCCGCTAAAAGCGGGACGGGTGGTCACCCTAAGAAGAGGTGAGCGTTAGTTTGAGCAGGGCTCACATGACTTGTGTAACACATTCTCATCAGAGCTGGAGCCGAGGCAGGGAGCTGGGAGGGGATAATAAGATCTGTCAGTCAGGTTTCATTTGCTTGAACCTCCCTCCAACCTCCCTCCACCTGGGCAGGACGGCTGGGGAAGAAACACATCATTGTCTGCCACCGCAGGAACTGAGAATAATGTCTCCATGTCGGAGAGGCTGCAGGAAAATGTACCGGTGAAGACCAGTGTCCTTCAGAGTACAGTCAGTGCATAACGCTATCATTCAACTCATCTCGAAAAGCCCATTGCGAGCAAGCTCTCATTTTCAATGATGTTGAGAAAATACAGCAAAATATATAATAATAATAATAATTTTTAAAGAAAAATGGAAAAAGAAAGGTACATTGCAGGATGTATCATGTGCAGGGGCACAGAAGCTAAAATCAGATTTCCCAATTTCAGTGCAAACTCTGGGTCGATAAGGTCAAGAGGTCCAGTCCAATACTGAAGTGATATAAGCCAAAAATGAGAAACAGATGCCAGTGCAAATTATGTCTCTCTGCTAGAGAGGACCACCCAACCTCACTGTACAGGATATAATGATGAGTACTACTGTATGTTCTTAGGTTCCCAACACAGTAACACAGCAGGACAATGCATGATGGTGTAACAGAGCTAGATCTTTATTGGGAAATCTCCTAATTTCATACTGCCTGAACGCAGCCTGGTGGCCTGAACGCAGCCTGGTGGCCTGAACGCAGCCTGGTGGCCTGAACGCAGCCTGGTGGCCTGAATGCAGCCTGGTGGCCTGAACGCAGCCTGGTGGCCTGAATGCAGCGCAGCCTGGTGGCCTGAACGCAGCCTGGTGGCCTGAACGCAGCCTGGTGGCCTGAACGCAGCCTGGTGGCCTGAACGCAGCGCAACCTGGTGGCCTGAGTGAACGCAGCCTGGTGGCCTGAACGCAGCCTGGTGGCCTGAACGCAGCGCAGCTTGGTGGCCTGAACGCAGCGCAGCCTGGTGGCCTGAACGCAGCCTGGTGGCCTGAACGCGACACAGCCTGGTGGCCTGAACGCAGCCTGGTGGCCTGAACGCGACACAGCCTGGTGGCCTGAACGCAGCCTGGTGGCCTGAACGCAGCACAGCCTGGTGGCCTGAACGCGACACAGCCTGGTGGCCTGAACGCAGCCTGGTGTCCTGAACGCAGCGCAGCCTGGTGGCGACAGTGGCTCGGGAGGTTGAGCAGACGTCTGGAAATCCGGAGGTTCCCTGTTTGATTCCCGCTCCTCCCGGGCAGCATGTTAAAGTTTCTTTGAGCAAGACACTTAACCCCTAACTGCTCCCGATGAGCAGGTTAGCACCTTGCATGGGTGCCTCCGCCGTCAGTGTGTGAATGTGTGAGTGAATGGGTCAAATGTGAGGAACAAATTGTAAAGTGCTTTGGATAAAAGCGATATAAATGCAGCCATTTACCATTTAATAAAAAAAACAAAAAAAAACAACAACATTCAAATCAAATCAAATGTATTTGTATAGCCCGAGATCACATGGAATTGCCCCCATGGACTTTATAAGTCAAGAAGAAACATCACAATAGATCCAGAACAAAAAACACCATCAAATCCATATATGCTAATGCAACACTCCCAGACTTTCCCCAATGAACATGAGAAACAACTCACTAAAACCTAGCAATATGAAGAAGAAAAAAAGATCCACACACAATAACGCCCAATGGCCACACAGGTAAAGATATGGGGTGGAAAACACCGTCCACCAAGTGGATACTATGTTGATACTTACTCACACTCTTAACTACCTGTATGAGCCACGCAAGTTTGACACTCTGGTTACAGACAGTCACAGGGCTAAACATGCACTCCATCAAATGCCTGTGATTACACAATGGCGTGCAATACTGCCTAGCGACTGGTACTAAGAAGGGCGCACAAGCAAGCAAACAGGGGAAAGACAAAGGAAACACACTAGGAACTAAAATATTCAACCTGACCATGATACATGGGGAGACAGCTCAGGCAGTGGGGAGAAGGGAAAATCTAGAAAAATTAAGAAAAGTTGTATGCCACTGCCCTGGGGTATAAAGCCCAATCAACACGGGATCCAACCAACACGTTGGTCCAATAAAATACACCGTTGTGATGTATTTGTACACACAACAAGTTTACACAGGAGCACCGGGGGAAGATGGTGCGTCAGGGAGCCTCCCAGATGGCCTCTGCACTTCTGCACTCGCAGTGGAGGAGAAGATGGATGGATGGAGGACGAAGTTGGTGGATGCAACCGAAGCCAATATTGTAGAAGGGAATTATGTGCAACACACTATCGGAGACTTCCGCCCCCAGGAATGGTCAGCCATCTTTACTGTGGGCTCCCATTATGAAGCCCAGGTGCGTCTCCATTTCCGCCTCACGCACCTATGGGAAACTGGGAGAGAGCTGGGGGAGGCACCCTGGGGACTCCTTGTCAGCCAATCCCAAGGCCCTCTCACAGCTGTGCCCAATATCATATCAATTAGGCAATAAAGTCCAAATGTTCTGGGCACAGCTGCTGTGGGAGAGACATCATGCTTGAACACAGTTCAAGCGGTTCAAAGTTGCTTCTCAATTACACAGTAATCCAGGAGATACTGTACTGTATATCCAACGTTATTCAAACAGTTTTTTAGATTCTGGGGGTATATTCCAACAGTCATTAATTAAGAAAAAGGTGCACATTAATACATTTTTATATTCATAGCAGGGAAGGGGGGATATGGGGAGCATTGTCCTGTCAACCTGTTACACCTGAGGGCTGAGTGACATACCGAATCCAAGGATTTAAGAGTGGAAACAGCAGCATAGTCTATAAATCCCATCTCCATAATCCAAAACAGAAAGACTGCTTCAACGACCCCCTTTCTACTAATCATTGAGGAGACTGGTTCTGTTCCTGTACAAGAAGCCAATTTCTTGCAGTCATTTATTGGCAAGATTGTCTATATGGCATTTAACAGTACATTTCTTATCAAGCCAGATGCCAAGATATTTGTATTCTGTAACTCTCTCAATGTCAGACTCACTCACAGTCGATATATGCAAGTTATTGTAAACAATATATCTGACTCTATAGAACATTATACATTTTGTTTGATTTGCATTAAGTACAATTTAAAATCAATACGCATCTGGCAAAGCATTAAAGGAGAGTTGCAGCTTCTCAGTGCTTAGTTGTACAGAGTCAGTAATACAATACACAATAGTGTTATACTTCATAATGTACATCATGCCTACTGCAATAACCTGGAGGTAAAGGTGTAGCTATGTAATGGGATAGTTGTGTTGATGGGATCCGATGGGGTCAATAGCCACTCAATACGTTTACTGAGATCATCTGACGAACGGACACACATCAGAAAAGCGATAAAGATTTTTACGAGGAAATCATTACATTGTTTCCCTCCGCTCTCCTCTTATTCTCACGGACAGGAGTACATATGGTTGTAATTCCTCCACTCCTACACAATGGCTTTTAAATTGCAGTTCCGATCATGATGTGGGTGTTTATTTTTCATTACATGAGGTTAATATGCGACAGCTGCAGCTCAGGGAAAGCATACAGTATTGCTATGAATGTGTTCAAATGGATTTTTAGTCACCATTAATCAGAGATCCTGCTGATTTAGTGGTTTCCAAATAACCCCCTCTGTAAATAAGCGTACTATGTCCTTCTTGGCACCCGCAAGCTCATGTTTGACTTTGGCAGAGGGGATCGCTCCTGGAGCAGTGAGCCCACCCGCCCGCCCTTCCTTCCTTCTTGAGTGAGTGAGTGAGTGAGTGAGTGAGTGAGTGAGTGAGTGAGTGAGTGAGTGAGTGAGTGAGTGAGTGAGTGAGTGAGCAGGAACGTGCAGATACCTTTAGAGGGGCAGGTGCTCAAATTTGAAAAAGGGCACAATTATCAAAATGTTAGAACACCAACTACACAGCGTAACGTAACCAGTCAAACTTGGGGGGGGGGGGGGGGGGGGGGGGGTTGGGTAGGCGGGTGGGGGGGAACTGTACATTGGAGGGGGTTGGGTTTGGACATTTACAGGGGCCAATTTCGAATTGCAGTCTCCCGTAGGTGCTCTTTGAGAGTGGTTTTGAAAGTGGGTAGTGATTTGCATTCCTTTACAGCTGTGGGTAGGGCGTTCCACATTGATGTGGCATAATTGCGAAATGTGTTTAGTCCCTTATTTGAGCCGAATCTGGGTTTGACATGATTTGTGGAGCTCCCTTTGGTGTTGTGGTCGTGGTATTCACTGACCTTTGGGAAGTATTTTGACATGTACATGGGTACCTGGGTGGTGTAGTGTATCTTGTAGACCAGGCCCATTGCAAGTTGCTGTACTCTGTCGTATCTACGCCATCCTAGGTTGTCAAAGTGGGCAGGGGTGAGGTCGGTTCTAGGAGTAAGGTCAAGCAGTAGTCTGACCAGTTTGTTTTGTGATGTTTGTAATTTTGTTTTAAGCGCCTTTGAGGTGCTTTGGTACCATGAAGTGCAGGCATAGTCGTAGTACCCTTGAATGAGTGCTCCTTCAGGATATTCTTGTTTACCAGAGAGGAGACCCGGTACAAGAATCTAGTTCGTTGGTTGACTTTTTTTATTACATTGGATGCCATTTTGTCACAGGAAAGATTTGCTTCTAGGATAGAACCCAAGTATGTAATTTTATCTTTCCTTGTGACAATATTGTCACCCACTGTAACTGAGAAGCCATCGGTCTTGCTGAGTTTGTTATTTTATTGTCACTAGTTTCATAGAAGACATGTTTAGGACGCAAAATATAACAAAATCTCAATATCGTCGGAAAAAAGCAAAAGGGCAATTTTGGGGGTGCTGTCTCACCTTAAACCGAATAGAATGGACTCTGTTTTCCCCAGGTGTAATGATAGGTTGTTATCAGCGAGCCAGGTGCAGATTCTGCCGAGTTCCGAGCTGAAGGTTTTTTCAAACTGTAACTTGTTCTTGTCAGAGACCAGCAGGGCTGAGTCGTCCGCGAACAGGAACAAGTTGCAGTCACAAGCTGACGACATGTAATTTGCATAAATTAGGAACAGTAACGGTCCTAGTATGCTTCCTTGTGGAACACCACAGCTCACTGGGAGGGGGGGGGGGGGGGGGGTAGGGTACCGTTTACTAGGGATGGGTACCGTTCACATTTGAACCGATACGGTACTGGTACTGGTACCTGTGAATCGATACCGGTACCCAACGGTACCTTTTTTCAGTACTTTAGTCTCTAAAAATGTAATCTACCTACCTCAGCTGTAAAAAAAAATCCAAACTTCAAATAACTACACTTTCGACCGTTTTCGGCTTGCCATTGCCCCGACTGCTTTGTTGTTGAATCAAGTCAAATCCTAGCTAAGAGTATATTGTGCGTGTGAACGTTGACGTGGACAATTATTATTATAAATTTTTTACAGTACCGAAATCTGGCACAGATGGATCTCACGTGGATCTCACGTGATTTGGTAGGTACCTTTAAAAGTACCTAATTCGGTACCAATTCTTCCCTCCCTTGTCTTGAACGCTGCTAGACTATGCCTCCCACTGGTCGGCTGTAGTGAGGCTAGAAGCCTTGCATCACGTGTCCCCTCCGGTACACGAGGAGGCAGCCTGTCGCATCTTTTCACCGCAGCAGCTCGAACTCTCAGTGGTGAGGAGTAACGCGTGGGAGGCTTACGCTGCCCCCGATACTTCCTGTTGCCGCCTCATCGCGGCGCACCGGCGTCACCCAACCGACCTGTAGGAGTCGATGTCCACAACGTCCAATCCCCACCCACCGGCTTTCCCACCCTCTAACACTGCCAATTGTGTTAGTATGACAGCCGGCCAAGCCGGTAGCAATGCCGAGAGCTGGGCTCGATACCAGCATATCCTGCGTTAGTGGCGAGCGCCTTGCCCACTGCGCCACTCAGCCGCCCTGGAGTAGGATGTTCTGAAGCCAGATTGGAATTCGAAGATTCGATTTTTTTCCGCAAGGTACTTTTCGACCTGTTCGTATACTATTTTTTCCATGACTTTCGCGATCGAGGTAAGAATAGAAACAGGGCGGTAGTTGCCTGGGTCCAATTTGCTGCCCTTTTTGTGCAGGGGGGTTACTCTCACAATTTTGAAGTCTTTGGGTACATGTCCCTGTTTTATGGAGAGGTTTATTATGTGTGTGATGACTGGGGCGATGGCGGCTGCTGAGTCTCTGAGGAATTTGGAGGGGATATTGTCATGGCCAGTGGCCTTGTTAGGTTGTAGGGGGCGCTCAGTTTTTTGTGTACCTGAGCTGTTGTTACCATTTCCAGTTTGAAGTCGTCTTTGCGGACCCCTAGGTTATTGTAGTAGGCTATGATGTGTTCTACCCCAAAATGCCCTGAGTGGCATTCTGAGATAACAGAACACACACACAGAAACTTGGTGAATGACTTCTTAAGTGGGTTACAGGGGTAATAGGCATATTCGCCCATATGATGGAAACTAAGTGAATGATTGCTTTAATCTTCATAATCAGACCCACTATAACAGATGATGATCCAAATGCTTTGAAACAAATTAAACTCACAACCACACATTACATTTCACTCTAAAAGCGACCTGCATGCATGGCTCATTAACAATAATTGCTTATGGCATGTTGTGATGTACCTGGGTACGTGGGTTGTCATTACCATTATTACTGTATTTATGACACCTTCTGAACATCAGGTTAGTATATTTAATGTGTCATGTTTTGTATATGATGTGTGTGTGTTGAACATGGGAGTTAATGCTGTCTCTTCTCTCCCTGTCAGGTGCTGCCCATCCCTACTGAAGAGTGCTGATTGCCTAATGAATAACAGCTGATGGCAGTCACATCAAGAGGGATGGGTAGCCAAATACCTGACAGCACACACACGTCTCGGCGTCATGGTGTCATTTTGCCAGTGACCAAGTGGAGTGAGGTGGCCTCTGGTTGCCACTGTTTGTGTAGTAATTATTACTTTGCTGGTTATGCCAATTGCCACGGTATGTGGACTTTTGATTATGTGCTGCCTGCGTGGACCAAACCCTGTGGGGGGTAGGTATATTGTTGGCCATATTAGATTCGTCCTACACGGTGAACTGCATGGTTAGAATGGTGTTCCTTCGGTCCCAGATTGCCAACCACGTGGCATGTGGTTGTGTGGTTCGGGTTTGCCTTGCTTATTATTGTTCTTCACTTTGTTTGTTCTCCCCTTACCCTTTTCCTTTGTGTGTGTTGTGGGTTGAAATCCCCACTGATAACATCCCTTTTCCCTTTGGGAAAAGGCCGTGGATTGAAACCCCCACATTACAATAAAACCCAATTTACCATTTGAAAACGTCTTTGTTTACTATCTGCCTACCAGGACTGTTTTTGAAAAGCATTTTTCTACTGAGGGGGTTGTTTCATGTACCACCTGCCCAGTTACTATCTTATATGGTCGATAGACCTCTGTACATGACACATGTCTAACTAACAGAGGTATATAACGTTATAGCTGATATGATACGACTTGCTACAAAGGGTGATAGCTAACATGTGGGCTAATGTTAGGTAACGTTTGGATGAATGCTAATTAGCTATCCTAAGCACATCACATTGTCGAGATTAAAGGTAGCAAGAAGAATACAAAATAGTCTTCTTTTCACGTAGTTGTGGACAGCTAGTGAACAAAGTATTTCTTTGTTGCAAAATATGATAGTTAACATTCTTAATCTTGGTTGCTAAAATATTAGTTATGGAAAACAATTACTTTCTTACCGTTAGCTGCTGGTGCTGACTTCAGTTGCTGCTTAAAATCAGCTGACAGATGGGCAAACGTGAGGCGAGATGCTCGGTTTGCGCTAGATTTATATTATAAGAGGGAGGGCGACGCGTTGCGCAACATAACAGAAAACCATGCACCTCACAGCGCAGACACACCAGCTGCGCGCGAAGGCAGGCGGGCGGGCGGGCGACCAGCGCTTCACTTTCGCTCCCATGTTAACGGACGTAGCTGTGCCCTTCGGCCAAGCGATAATTTTCGCTTTGGTTGTGTAGCCACCTGAATATGTCTGATTAGTATTCAGGGTGTCTAACGTTAATCTTTTGCATTCCCTGTGTTCACGAGGACGTTGTAACCAGTTGACCGCTCTTGATCATCCCTCCCGGACATGGACACTTACCGTGTGGTTCTCTTTGATCATCCCTATCCCGACATTGACGTCTCATAGCGAGACAGGATACAGGTGCCGGCAGGGGCGGTGGTGGTCGCTGGGCAGGGAGGACATCAGGAGAAGAAGAAATGGTTCATCGCACGGTGCAGCTGGGAGGGGCTTTCTCTTCGGCGTTCGACACGGAGGAAAGAGGACGTCTGAAACGGGAGCTCCAGCGAGTCAGCACGCGAGGAACAAACTCAGCTACAAAACGGGTTATCCTAGAAATACATGCGGTGGTTTAGCGTTTGATTAATGCGCCAGATAAACTCAGTTACACAACGGGTTATCCTAGAAGAATCTGCGGTAGCTTAGCGTTGGGTTAATGTGCCAGAGACATTGTGAAGTAACCAATGGGTGAGCATCGCCGAAGACCAGGTGGTAGATATTGTCCACCTTGCGGTAGCTGTGTATAGGCGTCCTAGCAGGAGGGTTCAACACGACCCACAGCTTAGCTTTGTTTAGGCGAGTACCACAGTTTAACACCCGCGCCGGCCCACCTCAGAGGATGCCACTTAGCACCCGGACTAGTGGTGCTGAGGTTGGGCCCGCCATCTTGGATAAGTACAAGCGGCGCTTTGAGTGCTGAAACGTGTTCGGTAGACAGTCCACTGTGTGGCGCAGGCTCTGTAAGGGTGAAGATAAACGGTGCTTTGAACGAACGCTGGAGAGCAGTGTATAGGGGCGCCCCAACCATTTCAAGCCGGCTTTAGCTAGGGGTTTTATTTGCTAAATGTGGGCCCACTGTTAATTTATTTTGAGTGTAATAATAATGTGTGGTTCCTTATAAAATTCCCATTGAACTCCTTTACTCCTTACCTGGTTTTCCCCTACCGCGAAGCGGAGCAGTAGATAACCCTTAAAGGGAAGAGGTTCTTACTGTGTCTGTAATATAGAGTGAGGGCACTAGGTGCCAAGTGTGGGAATAACTTTCAGTGTGGGAATAGCTTTCAGTGTGGGAATAGCTTTCAGTGTGGGAATAGCTTTCAGTGTGGGAATAGCTTTCATTGTGGGAATAACTTTCGTCCTTGTGTATTGTAGAGCAAGAGCACTAGGTGCCAGTGAGAAAATAGCTTTTCTAATTGAGTGATACTTGTTAATTGAACCAGGCTATATAAAGGAGACGTAAATGGGATCACTGTGTGCGTGTCCTTAATGTGCATTTCATCTAACCCTTTTCTCCCCGGGTAATGCTCATTATTATTTAACCCTTTCCCCACCCCTGCCTAAAGTTCATTGTTAAAGGTCTCTACAGGTCATTAACACTTTGGTTGCCTTGGGTTAAATTAATGATATACCATAGATTGCCAGCGCTATTTGTCTATGGAGAAAGTCCCCTTCTTTGCAGGGCTATAACTTTTTAAATTCTATTGCTACATTGCCATTATTAGGGCCCATTCAAAGTCCTATATGTATTGTTCATTGTGTAGCAACGTTAAACTTTTTCATTCACATATTCATAGTAAAGTATGGTCTAATGTATAAGTATGTTTTCATCTCTTTCTGCAGCTTTCTCCAGAACGTGATAGCCCCAAATGCATTATATTGATGATGAAATACCGTTTGATGGCAATCAGCGCGATATAAAGAATTCCAACTAGACGTACTTCTAGAAGTTACTACACGTCATCTGATGTTGACCGGATGGGCGAGGGGGCGTTTATAATTCCGTGGGCAGCGTTATACCAATCATCTAATGTGGGTCAAATGTTGATGAATGAATGAATGAATGAATGAATGAATGAATGAATGAATGAATGAAAACTTTATTTAACAGATTGCAGAATGGGTACAATACAGTACGGCTCAATACATACAATTGTTAAGGGGATGCAGACCTGAGAAAGACGTTTGTCTTGTTTCCATCAGGGTCCCCCATTTTCAATTCATATAGACATTTATGACATACACAACATACATGACATTTATGGCATAGGGACATATAGGTATTTAGTACTGATACATTTGTGACATAGGCGGTATTCAAATATACAGTACTGTTACCCCTAGATCCTGACAGAGTATATACATATGATGGGGAGGGGACTGTACATTAGGAGGGGGTGGGAGGGAAATATACATACGGCGGGGAGGGAATATATACATGCGGTGGGGAGGAGACTGTCTATTAGGAGGTGGTGGGGGTTTTGGGCATTTACGGTGGCCAGTTTCTAATTGCAACCTCCCGTAGGTGCTCTTTAAGAGCGGTTTTGAATGTGGGCAGGGATTCACATTCCTTTACAGCTTTGGGTAGGGCGTTCCACATTGTTGTGGCATAATTGCGAAACGTGTTTAGTCCCTTGTTTGAGCCGAATCTGGGTTTCACATGATTTGTTGAGCTTCCTCTGGTGTAGTGGTTGTGGTATTCACTGACCTTTGGGAAGTATTTTGACATGTACATGGGCACCCCGGTCGTATAGTGTATCTTGTAGACCAGGCCCATTGCAAGTTGCTGTACTCTGTCGTCTACTCTAAGCCATCCTAGGTTGGCAAAGTGGGCAGGGGTGAGGTGGGTTCTGGGGTTCAGGTCAAGCAGTAGTCTGACCAGTTTGTTTTGTGATGTTTGTAATTTTGTTTTAAGCGCCTTTGAGGTGCTTTGGTACCATGAGGTGCACGCATAGTCATAGTACCCTTGAATGAGCCAGGTGCAGATTTTGCCTAGTTCCGTGCTGAGGGTTTTTTCAACCTGCAATTTGTTCTTGTCAGAGACCAGCAGGGCTGAGTCGTCCGCAAACAGGAACAAATTGCAGTCACAGGCTGACGACATGTCATTTGCATAAATTAGGAAGAGTAGCGGTCCTAGTATGCTTCCTTGTGGAACACCACAGCTCACTGTGAGGGGGGGGATAGAGTACCGTTTACCTCTACCATCTGTTCTCTCCCCTCTAGGTAGGATTGCATCCAGCTCACTGATAGGCTATCAAAACCAATTGCTTTTAGCTTGTCCATTAGAATGGAGTGATTGACAGTGTCGAAGGCCTTTTGTAGGTCCAGCATGACCATGCCGCAGTATTTGCCCGCGTCCACCTCTTGTTTGATGTGGTCGTTCAAATAGAGGAGGCATGTGTCAGTGGAGTGGGACGTTCTGAAGCCAGATTGGAATTCGTAGATTAGGTTTTTTTCCGCCAGGTACTTTTCGACCTGTTCGTAGACTATTTTCTCCATGACTTTCGAGATGGAGGTAAGAATAGAAACAGGGCGGTAGTTGCCTGGGTCTAATTTGCTGCCCTTTTTGTGTAGAGGGGTCACTCTCGCAATTTTGAAGTCCTTGGGGACGTGCCCCTGTCTTATAGAGAGGTTTATTATGTGTGTGATGACTGGGGTGATGGCGGCTGCTGCGTCTCTGAGGAATTTGGAGGGGATGTTGTCATGGCCAGTGGCCTTGTTAGGTTGGAGGGCGCTCAATTTTTTGAGTACCTCATCGGTTGTTACCATTTCAAGTTTGAAGTCGTCTTTGTGGACCCCTAGGTTTTTGTAGTATGCTACTATGTGTTCTACCCCATACTGCCCTGAGTGGGAGGGTAGTTTGTTTACCAGTGTTGTGGCTATGTTTGTGAAGAAGATGTTTAAGTAATTGGCTACATCCAGCTTGTCTGTGATGAGCGTGTTGTCCGTCTTTATGTTTATGTTTGAGAATCTGGTTTTAAGTTTTTTACTGCAGCCTAGTTGATTATTGAGTAATTTCCAAAGTTCGCGGGGTTTGTTTTTGTTTTCCTCAGTTTTGTCGTTGATGAAATTTCTTTTTGCGGTTCTGATCATGGTGTTTACGTCATTTCTTAGTCTGTTTCTTTGGATTTTTAGTTCAACCACGTGGGCTTGGAGTTCACTGTTTGAGCTTTTGGAAAGCTTTGTCTGACTTTTATGAAGTTCAGAGCATTTTTTGTCTCTGGTTTTCATAGCGGCCAGTATTTCAGTGTGCATCCATGCCTCAGCGCGATTTTTAACCCTGGTGGTTCTTATCGGTGCCATGTTGTTGAGTATTGTTGTGAATTTGGTTTTGAATCCAAGCCATGTTTCTTCAACCTGTGTACCACTGAGCTCATCTGACCAGTCCAAGCTCCCCAGTTCTAGGTTAAAGGCCTCTCTAGAGTAAGTTTTGAGGTCTCTAGATGTGACTGTTTTGTGACAGCCGGCCTTCTGTTTTAGCTTTTTGCGGGTACAGAAAATCATATAATGATCACTTAACCCGCATGCTATCACCCCTTTACTGGAGATCATGGACTTGTCAGAGGTCAAAATGAGGTCAATGGTGGTTTGTGTCGAATCGCATACCCTTGTGGGTTGGGTGATTAGCTGGCTGAAACCGTGCAGGTCAGAAAATCTACTGAAGGCCTTGAAGACGGGTGCTGATTTACGCAGCATATCCGTGTTCCAGTCCCCAATAAGAATTTTTTCTACCCCCTCCACCCCAGCTAAACACCCATCAAGTGTGTCATAAAAGCCACTCTGTTCTGGTGGTCTATAGATTGTGCCTACTAGTACTGGTTTCGCCCTGTCTAATAAGATTTCAATCCAAACAGTTTCAATTTCATCATGGTTAAGGTCAGTACGGTTGATGTATTTGGTATCCTTGTGTATATACACACAGACGCCACCTCCATACTGGTTCCTATCCCTCCTGACTATTGAGTAGTTTTCAATTTCAATCTCTGGATCCTGTACAGATGAGTCTAATTTTGTTTCTGTGAAACACAATATGTTAGCCTTACCGTTTAAAAACAACTGTTTGATTTCAGCCAGTTTAGGTCTCAGGCTATTTGTATTAAGATGAAATATGTGAAGTCCATTTTTGCTTGTAATAAGATTGACGTTGTCACACGTGAGGTAACTCTGTTCAATTGTGTCCTGTCCTGTGGTGGGGGGAGGGGGGGCGTAGTTGCTGTTTGTGCCGTGGTCGGGGAGGGGGGGAGGGGGTGATGCTTTGTCCTTTGCTGGAGTCTGTATTCCTTTGTGTGAAAGCCCGCGATGTGGGGGGGGGGGGGCTGGTTGATTACAGATATGTCTGATTGTACTCCATTGTGGGGGAGGGGGGGTGCCTTTTGTCCTGGCCTCGGCCCGGGTAGACTAGCTGGCATGGCGCCGGCGGGGCCAGCCAAGCTAACCGTCGGGTCCTTGGTGACCTTGATGTCCCGCGCCGCTCTCCCTTTAGTCACTCGCCGAGTCCGCTGGGGCTTCTGTGAGGGTATGTCGCCGCTTGCTGGTCGGCTGGTGCAACTGCTGGCTGAAGCGTCAATTGCGTGGATGCTGTTGATCTCCGGCGCCGGTGTGAGGAGCGATGCCTCGCTGTTTTGTCCCCGCGACGTGCTGGGCGCCTCGGTTGTGAACCCCGGTTCCTTCCCTCTCGCTGTGGCCTCTCGTGGGTTCTTTTGCAGAGGTGGCAGAGGAGGAATGTTGCCGTTGATCATGTCGTTAGCCGCCGTCTGTGTGGGTAGCAGTTAGTTGTGATAATAGCAGTTAGTATCTAAGACGGTAACGTTACACGCTAAAACTCACCCCAGTCTCCGCGCGCCGTTGGGCGATCATCGTCGAGTAGAAATTTTATCATTATGGGATATATTTTTACCCGGTCCATCTCCAGCTTGTATAATGGTATATACGTCCAAATCATGTTGTTTATCGAGTTATTGCCAATCGATCACCGTGTAGCGTGACGAGCCAGAGTCCCATGAACCATAGCGAGCGCCCGGAAGTACTACGGTCGTCATGACAACCTCTATTCAATATCCTGTGTGGCGATTGCGCCGATCGGCCACCAGATGGCGCTCCTGAACCGCCAGAGAGCTCAGTGGGTCCTGCTGGTGGATCTCAGGCCAGCGGAGGGGGAATATGAATCCGATCGCAGATTTTTGAAATATTGATATAAGGACGCTGTACAGCGTCCCCCGGCAACTTTAGCATGGCCAGCAAAGACGTGAAAAGACGTGTCCCGGCAGTCAAAGTGTTAACACTTTGGCGACCACGGTTTGCAGTGTAATATGGTTCTGGACGACCAGGGTTTGTCAACAAACCGATGTACTTTCTAACAGCTATATATATACTTTATAGTATTGCTATCTGTCCATTCTCATTGTCACTTGAGTGCATAAACCGTGCCTTCATAATGGCTTAAAGAAAATAAAAATCCATCGGTTGGTTGTCATTTTATAGCGCCGTGAATATAAGGTTTATCGCAGTTTTTGCCTCGTCTTTTTTCTAGGGAGCTAGATATGAGGCCGCTAAAGGCTAGTCACGTTATATCAAACGCCATTTCTGCTGTATATATACGAATGAAATAAAACAAACTGCGTAGCATCCGGACTATTACAGAGCATCTATGGATGAAATGGGGGCGGTGGGGGACGCTGATTACTATTATTGATTAGCAATACAGTGTGTGTTCAAGTAGCCATTTTCACTGATCAATCACGTTGCGTTTTAAAACAATGTCCAATCCAGCTGTAATTTGGGGGAATAGTATCCTACCATCAGCCCATGTGATCGCCGGCAGCATTTCGTCATTAGTCATCGGAATCTGGTAGATCGATATGTCCATTGGCTGATCATAAATCCCATTATTCCAGGCTGAAATCTGCGTTCGGTAACGTGATCAAAGATGGAGGATGTTCGGCTGGGATCCTGGCTCATATGAAACGCCCACAGACAGTAAAAATTTTTTTTCAATCGCCCTCAATGATACTGCAGTGGAGCAATGGCGCCCCTAAGCGGATCTGGCCGGTATTGCATGTTTCGAAAATCAAATATGCGGGTAGGTCCTGCAAGTCAATCGGGGACGTTAATAGCGTTATTAATATGGAATAAAACAATAACAACTTGCCACGGCTATATACGTGCCTCTGGTCCACAACGGGTGGAATCGAAAGCCATATATATACGTGCTCGGGCGCCATTGTGTTAAGGAAGGGTACTGCTTTAGGGAACGAATACATCATCCATCTTACTGCCATCAGGTGTGGGAGGGCTCAGGAAGTATTGGGGGAAGTGGGGGTGTGTGGGGAGCTACTGCTGATCGCCCTGGAGGGCAAGAAGGACCAGAGTACCATCCCTAGGTCAGTGAATCCTAGGCCCCATCCGCTCCTGCTGCTCAACCTCCACTTCGACATTCCTGGTCTACAGTCGGGGATCCAGCTAGACTCAGCTCTGCTGTGTCCCACTACCAGGTGGCCGTGTACAACCACTCCCATAAAGCAGGGATAATCCACCCTGCTACAGTTGTATTCAGAGTCGTGCGCCACGCGCATTTTCACAGAAATACACTCGATATCTGCATTATTACCACACATATAGATGTTGTTCAACCAGCTAATGTGTCTGTATCTTTCCCAATACATATAAACCATATTACTATACTTTTTCAGGAGTACAGTCACACTGATCATCATTCTAAAATGAATTCTAACATTCTAATTAATTATATAATAACTGGTTATACATGCAAAATGGACATTAGAACACTGGAACTGGAAATCTTAAAAAAAAATCTTCAAACAGGGACTGACTTCGCAATAGACATTAATGCATTTACAGCTGTTCCAATGTAAATGTGCCTTCCTCTGTGCACTTTCGCCCGCTCTGAAATCGGACTCGGTGTGCCCGGCCACACGTGCATTCTCGCGCGGAACCCGCGAGGTCATGTGCGCGGCTGGTGTGTCTGTGCTGTCAGACAGACAGGCATTCAAATATATATTTTTATTTATATATATATTATTAATTGTTAAAATTATTCTTGATGAGGACCATGGGCACTGCCCTTTACAAAAAATGTTTTCATAATAATTAGGGCTTTCAGTTTATCGCGTTAATTAGATTAATTAATTACACAGCAAATTATCGCGTTATGAAAATGTACTCAAAATTTATAATTTATCATTTTTATTTTTTATTTAAATATTTTTTTATCTCATTCATTCCATAAGCACGTAGAATACACATTTACAGACTTTTTTTTAATATGGTCCATTTGCATGTTCTTGTTATCTGATTCTAGGGACATCTATGGATCTCAGGGAATGTATTCCCAGTGTCAGAAATACTGTGTCTGTTACTATGCTTGAGTAAATTGTAATGAACCAAATGAGAATATTAATAAAAAAAAAATGTATCTTTGACTGTGAATAACACCATGTTAAAATTGACCAGACCTGAAAAATCTAAGCAAATGAATAAATGGAAGATGATTAAACAGAAGGTTTTGCAGATACAGTACTGAATTCTGACATTTGAACTATGATAGAGTATCAGGCCTAAAATGGTTATGCGATTAAAATGCAATTAATTAGATACATTTTTTTAATCGCCTGACAGCACTAATAATAATACATTTTCGATTTTTCTTTTAAAGGGCACTTTGGTCATCAGGGGGCACATGGGAAAGTGCTTGGGCACCCAAAGCCCCCCCCCCCCTCTGCACGTGCCTGTGAGTGAGTGAGTGAATGAGTGAGTGAGTGAGTGAGTGAGTGAGTGAGTGAGTGAGTGAGTGAGTGAGTGAGTGAGTGAGTGAGTGAGTGAGTGAGTGAGTGAAGTCGTATCATAGCAATTATTGTTAATGAGCCATGCATGCAAGTCGCTTTTAGAGTGAAATGTAATGTGTGGTGGTGAGTTTAATTTGTTTCAAAGCATTCGGATCATCATCTGTTATAGTGGGTCTGATTGTGAAGATTAAAGCATAATTCACTTCGTTTTCATCATATGGGCGAATATGCCTATTACCCCCATGTAACCCACTTGAGAAGTCAATCACTACGTTTCTGTGTCCCTGTGACAACTTTGAAATAGTCGCATTTTTCTCCCCATTGACTGAAAAAAACATCCTAATAACATGTTTGCGAACACATTTCCAGGCTCTGCAAAGAGAAGAGGTTGTCAGACCTTATTTTATTGGCAATTGAGAAGGATGTTCCAATCAACCACAATGATGTCAGACATTTTTCGGGACATGGCCAACAGGAACATTCGGTTGTGAACCGGGAGGACGGTATCTAATGGTGTGTGTGTGTGTGTGTGTGTGCGTGCGTGTGTGTGTGTGTGTGTGTGTGTGTGTGTGTGTGTGTGTGTGTGTGTGTGTGTGTGTGTGTGTGTGTGTGTGTGTGTGTGTGTGTGTGTGTGTGTGTTCTCTATTAAACATCAGTAACATTGCATATGTGGCTGTTTTGAATGGACACCAAAGATTATATTTCACACTATTCCACAATACTGTACCCATAGTCATTATATATATACCATATCTCTCATGCTCGCTCTCTTTAAGTGACCAAAGAAATTACAATTTACTCTTTACTGTTAATAATAAACTTCAGCTAAGGTAGGAGGGGGGTTGGGTAGGAGGGGTGGGTGGGGGACACTGTACAACTGTACAAGCAAAACTGTACATTGGAATATTGACAAAACCATACTTGGTCATTTACTGTACATTGGAGGGGATTGGATTAGGACATTTACAGGGGCCAGTTTCGAATTGCAGTCTCCCCTAGGTGTTCTTTGAGAGTCTAACCTCACTGTCATGCACTTGTCCTAATAAACTAACCTACACTGTAGCACTCAACACTTTGATGAACATTGTTACTCAGCTGATAGAGTTGTGCCCTTCCTGATGACTTGTCATACAGAACTTGTACTGTAAGTCGCTTTGGATCAAACTAAAGCGTTAGCTAAATGACTAAATGTAAATGTAAATGTCTGTTCAGTGGGGAGGGGATCTGGGGGAGATAGCATGAACAAAGTGTTACACTCTCCCAGTGAAACCCCTCGCTGTCAGGTGAAAAGAAGCGGCTGTAGTCTACACCCTCCCCAGACTGATAATAAGACTCAGAATAGCGCAACAACCAGGACCGTTACGCACACGGGGAATTGGCATAACGACTAAATTGGGGAGAAAATGGGAAAAAGGCCGTCTGAATAGCACTGGCACGTTTTCGCTCTAACTATAGTACAGTTTTGGTGGAGTATTTATTATAAAGTATAAAGGTAAAGAGGCTGGCCAGTAACTGAAAGGTTGCTGGTTCGTTACCCGGCCCCGACTGGAGGGTGTATTCCAGCTATGAGCTGGTGACTGAAGGGTGGCTGGTATTACATCTATGGTGCCCACCATCCCGCCTCAGGGCCCTTGAGCAAGGCACTAAACCTAAAAACGGTTCCAGGGGGGCGCTGCAATACGGGCGACCCTTTGATCTGACCTTTCGGATGAAATGCTTATGTGTGGGGGACTGTGTGTATGTGTAACTAGGAGGGAAATGCAGAAAGACACATTTCAATTGTCTTGTGTACAATTGACAATAAAATAATGTTCTTCTAGATAAAGTGTGCCAATGGAATTTTACAACTCAACTGCAACACAGATCCTCCAACTGGCCACATGTGGCCAATTTGAGCGATTTAAGAATTTGTCATGTCTCACGCGGCTCGCCCCATTCTAGCTAGGCTAGCCAAGCCTAGTGTTGTTCCTATCAGAAAGCAGTGGATTCACGTCAGTCGGGAGGGCAGTGGGCATGTTGAACAGAAGAGCAAGGTCCAGGGAACGCTAGCAACCTAGTCTTATTCACAAAATCACAACCTTTTAAATCAGACACTATGATTATAGCCCCCTCCGAATAAGATAAGATACAATATGATATTCCTTTATTGATCCCCTTGGATATAAGAAGATAGAAAGCTTTATTGTCATTGGACCTCATTCTCGAACATTCTAGTAAGTCTGTTCGAGAATGAGGACCATTGTACATAATACAATGTAGGAGTGCTAGTCCTGATCAATGCAGTTAAACACAAAATAGACAGGACAACTACAACACATATTCCTCCCTCCATACTACACATATCATTCACTCCATACTACACATATAATTCACGCCATACTACACATATCATTCACTCCATACTACACATATCATTCACGCCATACTACACATACTGTATCATTCACTCCATACTACACATATCATTCACTCCATGCTACACATATCACTCACTCCATACTACACATAGCATTCACTACTACACATATCATTCACTCCATACTACACATATCATTCACTCCATACTACACACATCATTCACTCCATACTACACATATCATTCACTCCATGCTACACATATCACTCACTCCATACTACACATAGCATTCACTACTACACATATCATTCACTACTACACATATCATTCACTCCATGCTACACATATCACTCACTCCATACTACACATTATCATTGATTTGATTTTTTTTAAATCTTTATTTCGAACATAATAAATACAAACAATATACAATTAATACAAATAATTGATCAAGAAATTAAATGGAAAGAAATATATATAAATAAAGTAATCACTTATTTAATCCTACCCCTTTTCCAATACTCAAATGAGTGTACTAATTTAAATCCTTACAAAACAAATATATATATATATATATCTATTTGAAATTTGAAATGTATTTGAAGGATAAACCCGTTGAGATATGCTATCTTGTTTTCGAGGGGGTCCACATTCTGTGCCAAAAACGGAAAATTACGTGTTTGCTCGACAAGCGGTGAGTGCCAAAAACGAGATATTACGTTTTTGGATCATTTGATCTTTTTACTTTTATCCCCGCTCTACAGACTTGCCCGGAGCGATCTGCATCATTTTGGCACATCCCCACACACTAGAACTGCAATGCCGATCGACTATCACCAGGTGGCAGTATCGTCCGTCGATATTTTTTTTGCCTGAAGCCTATTTCCTGTATACACGAGTATAGACATATACACGGGTAATCGCGATGGCGATGCGATCACTTAGAATTCTTCTTCTTGGAATACCTTCTGGCTAAGGTAAGGTACATTCTATGTCTATTTTACCGAATCTGAAACGTGTTTTTCTAACGATCACAGTTGTGTTTCACCGGACGAAAAACATGCTCGGCAAACACGATCACACAGTTTTGAGTTAAAACGACCCCCCCCCCCCCCCTTGTTGATTTTGTGAAGGTACATATATACATGTCATGATTGATTTGGGAGTATTTGGGGTTTCAGGGGATCAGCCAGAACGGTTTGGGCTTATTGCACATAACGCATTTTATTTCGCGATCTATGAAGAAATTGTGGATTATCTTGGAAATGCACAATGTTTAGTGTGTAATAAACTACAAACTACAGCGTGTGGAAACAAACTATTATTCCCATGTTGCACTACAAGTAATGTTTGTCAAAATGAGCCACACCATGTCTCCACAGCTATAATACAGAACACACACACAGCTTCGCAAACATAGTGAAACGACCGCAGAAACTAGGGATGCACTGATATGAAAATTTGCGGCCGATACCGATTGTTCAACTAACACAATCGGCCGATACCGATATTTGTGGCAAATTTTATGAAACTACTGTATATTTGTATGTCTCTAAATGTTTTGATGAATTGAAAATGGAGGACCCTTGTGTAAAAAAGCCGAAAGTCTTTTTCTGGTCTTCATCCTCCAGTCTTAGCACTGTTGTTGTATTGAGCTGTACTTTATTGTACCCATTCTGCAATCTGTTAATACAGTTTTCAATCAATAAATCAGACAAATGTATAGAAAAGCTTTTATTATAACCATATAACAAAAAATGATATTATTGTTTATGAAAATGTTTTAGCCCTATGCTTGACTATTATTTTAGGCATGGCAACAAATAAAATAATAATAATAAAATGAATAAATAAAATATTAAATAAATAAATAGGCTACACGTCTCTCTTTTTGTGTTACAAATTGTGCTCACCGATATGAACATAGGCCTCTTTACTTACTTAAAAAAGGAAACATCAAGAAATATGTTTATGGTATTCCATCATGCCATGTGTGTTTTTTATATATTTTATAATGCTCATGATTACACTGGCTTTCATAACCTAACAGACTAACTTGACTAAAAAGACTAAAACGTTTATGAGTTTTAAGAGTTTAAGAGACAGCACTCACTGTATCTCTCTCAAACAAAGCTCCATGTTCTCCAGTAATATCTCCATAATCTGAGTTTGCAATGCATGTGTCGTGTCATTAACCGTACTGACCTTCATCATGAGACAATTGAAACCGTATGGGTGGAAATTCTATTTGAAAGGGCTAAATCTGTTCTAGTCGGCACAATCTACAGACCGCCAGATCAAACTGGCTTTTATGATACTCTGGATGTGTGCTTAGCTGGAGCTGAGGATGCTGAAAAGATTCTTATTGGGGATTGGAACACGGATATGCAACAAAAAGATGCACCCGTCTACAAATCCTTCAATAGGTTTTGTGATCTGCACGGCCTCAGCCAGCTAATCACCCAACCCACAAGGGTATGTGAAACAACTCAGACTACCATTGACCTCATCCTGACCTCTGACAAGTCCAAGATCTCCAATAAAGGGGTTATAGCATGCAGGTTAAGTGATCATTATATGATATTCTGTACCCGCAAAAAGCTAAAGCAAAAGGCTGGCTGTCACAAAACAGTCACATCTAGAGACCTCAAAACCTACTCTAGCGAGGCCTTTAACCTTGAACTGGAGAGTCTGGACTGGTCAGATGAACTCAATGGTACACTGGTTGAAGAAACCTGGCTTGGCTTCAAAACCAAATTTTCATCAATACTAAACAACATGGCCCCCCTATGAACCACCAGGGTAAAAAATCGCTCTGAGCCATGGATGCACACTGAAATACTGACCGCTATGAAAGCCAGAGACAAAAAATGCTCTGAGTTTCGTAAAAGTCAGTCAAAGCTTACCAAAAGCACGAGCAGTGAACTCCAAGACCACGTGACTGGACTCAAACTAGAAAGAAACAGACTAAGAAATGACGTAAACTCCATGATCAAAACTGCTAATTTTTTTTTTCATCAATGACAAAACTGAGGAAAACAAAAATAAACCACGTGAACTTTGGAAATTACTCAACAATCAACTAGGCTGCAGTAAAAAACGTAAAACCAGGTTCTCAAACATAAACATAAAGACGGACAACACGCTCATCACAGACAAGCTGGATGTAGCCAATTACTTAAACACTTTCTTCACAAACATAGCCACAACACTGGTAAACAAACTACCCTTCCACTCAGGGCAGTATGGGGTAGAACACATAGTAGCATACTACAAGAACCTAGGCGTCCACAAAGACGACTTCAAACTGGAAATGGTAACTACAGATGAGGTACTCAAAAAACTGAGCGCCCTCCAACCGAACAAGGCCACTGGCCATGACAACATCCCCTCCAAATTCCTGAGAGACTCAGCAGCCGCCATCACCCCAGTCATCACACACATAATAAACCTCTCCATAAAACAGGGACACGTCCCCAAGGACTTCAAAATTGCGAGAGTAACACCCCTGCACAAAAAGGGCAGCAAATTAGACCCAGGCAACTACCGCCCTGTTTCTATCCTTACATCCATCTCGAAAGTCATGGAAAAAATAGTATACGAACAGATCGAAAAGTACCTCGCGGAAAAAAATCGAATCTACGAATTCCAATCTGGCTTCAGAACATCCCACTCCACTGACACATGCCTTCTCTATTTGAACGACCACATCAAACAAGAGCAAATACTGCGGCATGGTCATGCTGGACCTACAAAAGGCCTTCGACACTGTCAATCACACCATTCTGATTGACAAGCTAAAAGCAATTGGTTTTGATCTTTGGTCTATCAGTGAGCTGGATACAATCCTACCTGGAGGGGACACCCCTATGCCTTGGCTGTGTTGAACTAAGCAACTACATTGTTGCTCCAAACGCTGTGAACATTATCATTGACACCCCTATGCCTTGGCTGTGTTGAACCAAGCAACTACGTTGTTGTTCCAAACGCTGTGAACATTATCATTGACACGCCTATGCCTTGGCTGTGTTGAACGGTGCAAATATATTGTTGCTCCAAACGCCGTGAACTATACCAATTAACCAAGAACTGTAACGGTGCTCACCAACTCTTTCCTACTTGCTCACTCACATTGTGGACTGTACCTCAAGTTTCAAGTGAGTTAAGCGAACTACGTTTGACCCACCATACGGTCCCGTCATTAACCCCTGCTGGGGAAAGTGTCATTGTAATTATACTGCTACACGCCAACTGTACTGACTCCATTGTTTACTACTGCCTGCGACCAGTGACTCTGCCGTAAAAGGAGCTCCAGTTGGGGCAACGGCTGACTGGGACAAGATGGAGGGTGTAGATGTGGAAGAGCTAAAGAAGAGGCGTACTGCGGCGCAGACAGCTTTCACAAGGAGAGCCAACCAAGTAGCTGACAATGTTGACACCGCATCGCCAGCGGAGCTGGTCAACGACAAGAAAGCTCTTCAAGTAGAGTTTGCTAAGCTCGTTGACACGACGGGAGACTATGTTGGAGCATAGGAGGAGGCCGACGGAGCTGCACATGCTACCGTGATAGCCGACGCCACAGCAAAGAAAGACGCAAGCAAGCAGAGGAAAGCGGCACCGGAGAAGAAGATCTTCTCGGAGGTATGGTCCCGCTTCGTTCAGCCAGAGTTAGGCCCCCTTGAAGTGGAGTTCAAGGAGGCCTTGGAAGAGACAAAGAGACTCAGCACCCAATGGGCACCCAAAGACGAGAGAGCGTTGGAGGGGAACAAATTGGAGAGGAGACTCAACGCCTTCGAACAGATGGTGAGAGAGTGGAGATACTTTCTTCCAACTCCCAACATAGCTGAATTGGGGAAGCGGTACAGGCACCTAGATGAGGAAAGAGCAGCACTAATGGACAGATGGTCGACCCTCCTAGAGCCTGGTGGAAAGGGTGACATTGGAAGTGCTTATGAGGATGAAGAGGAGGAAAGGACACACAACATTGAAAGGGGCAGTGACGTGACCAGCCCACCTGGCGTCGCCAGGGACGCTCCTAAACATGCCACTGAAGCTGGCCCCTCCCCGTCCGCCGATGATAAAGGTGAGGTCGCTCATGCCCATTCACCTCCCCAGTGTAACAGCGGTCAAGCAGAGGGTGCTTATGGAAGCCCTCCCTTGCCTCCCGGCAGCCATGAGGAGGCCTCCAACGCCGTCCATCTCCAGTATGGAGTAGGGACCGCAGGAAGTGGGCCTCTCCATCATGTTGGAAGGCAATCACCCCCACGGGTAAGACAACCCGGCAGGGAACCTCGTTTCAGTTCATCCGTCACCATCTATATTCATGCCAACCACACTGACACGCTTCAGTCACGAGGTGACCGCGCCACGCCACCAGGTGATGAGGGTGCAACGCAGGAAGGTCTCGCTCACCACAGAGACCACCAGGGGGCCCGACCTAGGATCAAGCTCGCCGCCATCAATCTACCCAAATTCTGTGGGGACAGAAGGACCTATTGGCGCTGGCGGGATAACTGGGAGGACCTCCAGGTTTACCAGTGTGTAAACTGTATCACCTACTCTCGCGCGGATGACATTTTCAGGCTCCTAGACAACCGCTTTGGGGACAGGAGCGTGACCGCAAGCCTGATCCTCAAGGACCTGGAAGAAGTACCTGCAGTGCGAAGCAACCAGCCTAGGCCGATGATAGACCTGGTCCAGGCAGTGGAAACTGCACTGTATGACCTGAAGGACCTTGGAATGGAGGATGTTATCAAGAACCACTTAACTGTCGCCGCCATAGAGAGGAAGCTGCCTATAGGCATGAGAGAGAAGTGGATCTCCTACGAGCGTGACCCCGCAAATGGCGTCACGCCCAGAAGCTACTTCGATCCTCGAGAGGCTAGCACAGCTGGAGATCGGAACCACCCACGCTGGCGATAGACCATCCCAGCGTGAGATGCTGAGCGACAGAGGTAGTCATTCACCAGAACAACAGTGAGTGATGTCAGGAGGGGACCCGTGCACCATGTGTGGAGACAAAGCACATGGAGGGAGACTTTATTTGTGCCCGGCCTTCAAGAAGGCTTCATTGGGGGAGCTCCAGTAGCTCACCACGTACCGCGAGTGCTATTTCAGCGCCGTGGACAACCGTGCTCGTCACGGATCTGGGGCTGAGCGAGTTCGAATCCCGGACTGCAGCCGTGCCTTTCCCAGAGTGTCTTCCCCCCCATCTGAACCCTTTCAGCCTGCTTCTGTCGGTCGAACTTGACCAAGTATAAATGCGATAAACGTATAAAAGAGCCAGGGAAATGGCCAAAGTAAAAAAAAAAAGAAAAGAAGGCTTCATTGACGGAGAAGAGAGCCCAGGTGAAAAAGGCAGGGATGTGTGCCAAATGCCTCGATTATCACGGGGTTGACGGCGGGTGCATGGAGAGATTCTTCTGCCAAGAGGAAGAGTGTGTGGAAGAGGACGGCCCTGTCGTGCATCATTTCCTCCTCTGCCCCAAGACGCAAGGGAGGAGTGAGGCAACTGATGAGCCACCAGCTAGGAGAGGACCCCAAGGCCTGACAGAAAAGCAGGAGGAAGTCATCGCTGGGTTGGCGCTCCAAATGGAAGCATTCAAAAGGGCCTTCACGAACAAAACAACCTCTAAAGTGTGCACCGGCAAGAGCCTGGTGGACAAAAGTGGCTTAAAAGAATACCCAGTCCTGATGATGCTTGTGGATGTCACCACAAGGGGAGGAGGCTGTGTGGGGGCCTTGATCGACCTCGCCTCCGACACGAACTATATCACACACAAAGCCGCCAAAAGACTCGGGCTGACCGGCGAGCCAATCACACTGGTCGTGTACGGTGTGGGGAAGATGGAAGTCAAAGTTGATACAAAGCGATATGTGGTGGCGATCAAGGTATGGACCCCGAAGCGGACCGTAAGGTGCCATGAGATGATCTGCTATGGCCTTGAGGACATTGCCAAGGTGGACAGAGTGGTGGACTCTGAGCAGCTGGAGCTGTTCTTCCCACGTGTCCAGCCAGGAGAACTGACCCGGCCCGAGACCATCGACCTGCTCATCAGCGCCCAGGAGGGTCGCTTAGTCCCACAAAGAGTGGGGAGAGTCGGCGATCTGGTGCTGTGGGACGGCCCGCTGGGCAAGACTGTGAGTGGTGCGCATCCAGACCTCTTTGAGGGGGTAGAGTTGACGGCATGCCAATCATTGACCCACTTCGCGCACTCCATGGGGACGAAGGCCGTCGGAGTGAAGAAGCACCTCGCGGTAGACCTGACCGAGAGTGGCCGCCCGCCTGGAGCGAAGGAGCAACCAGCATCACTCCCTAACGACCATAGAATCTCACAGTCCGGTCTGGTCAAGGTGGGAGGCGTAACGCCACAGAAGCCAAACCAAAGACACTGGTCCAAAAACGCCCCAAGAGGGACCCCGAGTGGAAAGGAGCCTACACCAGGCAGACCCGGTCTGGTCAAGGTGGGAGGCGTAACGCCACAGAGGCGAGACCAAGGACACTCGTCCAAAAGTGCCTCGAGAGGGACCCCAAGTGGAAAGGAGCCTACACAAGGCAGACCCGGTCTGGTCAAGGTGGGAGGCTCAACGCCACGGAGGCGAGACCAAAGACACTGGCCCAAAAGTACCTCAAGAGGGGCCTCAAGTGCAAGGAAGCCCACACCAGGCAGGCCCGGTCCTGCAAAATGGGATGCATTGACGGGCAAGGAACGCCAAAACACGTCCGATGAACTATGCCTGGCTGGGCTGGAAGGAGAAGCCCACAGGGCCAACCACGAGGGCGTTGCTGAAACCCTCTCACAATTGAGGAACAATGACCGAATCAAGGACGTCGAAAGTCGCCTGTTTCTGGCACAAAAAGAAGGACGTTGAAAGTCGCCTGTTTCTGGCACAGAGAAGGACGTCAAAAGTCGCCTGTTTCTGGCACAAAGAAGGACGTCGAAAGTCGCCTGTTTCTGGCGCAATTGAGGACGCCGAGGATTGCCTGTTTCTGGCACGATTGAGGATGTCGTGGATTGCCTGTTTCTGGCACAACTGAGGACGTCGAGAATTGCCCGTTGCCGACATAACTTACGTAGTTTTCACGGACGCCGTTGAGCTACCACTGTAGATAGAACGAGAGTTGTATCTTTTCTTTTGTTTCCCTTTAAATATAAGAACAATTTGTATGGTTTGGGTAGTTTTCTGAGCCCTTACGGCCAGAATACGAGGTGGGAGGTGGAGAATTATCCAGCGCCTTTCCTACAGAGATATTATTATTATTATTATTATTATTATTATTATTATTATTATTATTATTATTATTATTATTATAGGGGCACTTACTATACAAGTATTATTTATCATCTGGTGCCACCTAGTGGGCGTTTACTGCAGACTGTGGGACTCCTGGAGACAGAAACTGTGAACAGGTGGGCTGATTCAGAGTCTGCGTGACGCACTATTTAAGAGACACTCATAGCCATATGCCTGTAATGAGAAAAGCCCCGTAGTCGATCTAACTGGCTAACGGTATGTTGCATTGTTGTCTTTTGTATGCGCTGTTTATGTTCGTAATTATAATTTATATATGCATAGCACATGTGGCTAATGATTCAATGCCGTTTTGTTTCCCGTTTGTACAGGTAAATAATCTGACTGTTAACTGACGGTAAAGTGACTAATGACTGATGAATACTGCCGTCTAAAGACTACCAGTAATCTAATGGCTACTAATGACTAATGCTACTAGCTACCTACTGTCTAATTGACCACCTGCTGGCTGTTTGCCAATGACGTTGGAGTTTTCGAGTGTTTGGATGCTATATCCCTATAAATAACATTCAAGCAGATGTCGGAATTGTTTCCTTTGGTCCGTATTAAAACAGTTGATCGCCTGCACCCTTCCAATGGGGAGATCTAGTTGACGCACATTGACAGTGACTGCTAGATAATTGGACTCCCACCCACCCAACCCCACCCAACCTCCTCCAATGTTTCTGGACACTTTTTTTGTATCACAAACAGTACTGTATTTGCAAATCTGATATGTCATAAATGTATAGATGTAGCAGTACTGTCTATCTGTATGTCATGTATGTCATATATGTTATGATGAATTGAAAATGGGGGACCCTGATGTAAACAAGACGAAAGTCTTTCTCTGGTCTGCATCCCCTTAACAATTGTATGTATTGAGCTGTACTGTACTGTACCGTACCCATTCTGCAATCTGTTAATAAATTTTTCAATCAATCAATCGGCCACTGCCATCGGCAAATTTGAGCTTATCGGCCGACAGGCCGATGGCAGTCAACAAGGCACTTATCGGCCGATACCGATACCCGACCGATATATCGGTGCACCCCTAGCGGAAACGACTATAAAGCTGGCATTCTAGGGGTAAAGATAAGCGATACGTGTGGCACGCAAAGTGTTAATATAAGATACAAAACATACAATACAATACATAACAAAACAAAACACAGAACAACAAAATACACTTATACACTGACAGATGCTCTCCCAAGCTCACCCCCACAGTCCACACTGATTCATCCCAAGAGGATCGTCAATATATTACGTTCCCATATGAATGTACATACAAAATTATAGTTTGATCTGTAAACATATAAACCCTAACACAAAATCAGTAACAAGTGCAAGTAGTCTGCAGATGAGTAAACAAAGATATCTTAAATAACCGGTAAGAAGTGAGAGATCTGAGTGAACTAGGCAGTTTGTTCCAATCAGCTGGTGCTTTATATTTAAAGGCAAGTCGACCAATAACTTTGGTGGTTCGAGGTATGATAAAGAAAGGATGATCCATGCGTCTTAAATTATAAATTGATCTATATGGAATTAGGAACTGCTTTAGATAGGGGGGATAATTAAAGTAAATACATTTGTAAACAAAAATCAACCAATGAAAATGTCTTCCGTATTGAGGAGAAAGCCAGTTTAACGACTCAAACATAAGACAGTGATGGGTTCTATAAGGACACCTCAATATAAATCTGCAAACACTATATATATATAGTGACATTTAAAGGACGGAGGTTTGATAGTGTGGTGTTCTGATAGACTATGTCTGCGTAGTCCACTATTGGAAGTACCAGCTGTGTAATGATTATTTTTCTAACTTGGAGAGAAAAACAGTTAATAGAATGATACAATATTCTCAGGCTACAATTTGTGTTTTTTATCACAGCATCAATATGTGACTTGAAAGTGAGTTGAGAATCAAGCCAAAGACCCAGGTACTTATATTCATTGACATTCTCGAGAGGAGCACCATCTAAAAGCTTAATCGACAAATGATTTGATATTTGCAACAAATTTGATCTAGTACCAAACGGCATACTATAGGACTTCTTCTTATTTAATAAAAGTTTGTTAATAGCTAACCATTTCTGAACAGCATCAAAATTAGTCTGTAAAGCATACTGAATTTGTTGGATATCAGACTTACATTATATTCAAAACAAAACAAAACAACTATACTGTATATGTAAAACATGAAAGAAATCAAATGAAAAAGGTAAACACCCGTTGTAACTGAGGGGTACAATTCCCTGACTGTATTGATAAGTATGGTATCATTAAACCACTACCGATTATGTACTTTAAATACTGGCCACACAGTACATGATATAGATATGATGAACACTTTCCCACCTGATGAAACGAAGTCCACACAAATGTATAAATCGAATATTTTATATAGCAAAGGGTATATACAACGTTCACTTAATGACATTTATGATTTGAATGCACTTGTAAGGCAAATGAGTATTCGTAGGCAAATCAACATTGAATGTCCAATCTCTGGTTACGCAGGGAGCAAGTATACAACCTGGTTCTTTAGGGAACTATAGCGATGGTACTTAAATGATTATAGCTGGATACACTAAAGGGGGGTCCCGCTGGTTGTAAGTCAGTAGGGGGGGGGGTTAGGAGAGCCGCTGGCGATATCCCATCTGGCCGACGATTTCTTGGGAGAATTCAGAGTGCTGAACACGGTGCCCACAGAACCTCGGTCCACAGATGAATACAGCTGGGCCCTCTTGTAGACGGTAGCTGCCGGTCCACAACGAAGAGACGTGAGGCGACCTCACTCGGGGTAGAGCGCCGTCTCACCTGGACTCCTCTCGGGGGGTAGTTCCAACACTCAGCAGTGTTGGCTGTTATCCATGGCATAATCAAAGCACCCAAAGCATGTAGATAATCCAAGCCGTGTAGGGCTCGCCGTCGTCCGGGTAAAGTAATCCAATGTACAGGTCCACTCGTCCTGGCCCAGAACTCCTCGGATGAAAGCACCACACGTGGTCTGCCCAGCCTGGTTAAGACTCTAGATAACGCCAGGAACGATGGGGGTACTGCTCACTTTATAACTCTAACCGAACGATGCACCATACATAATAGACTATTATTAACTTAATAGAAATACGTCCCACTCGACGGTATAGTGCCAAACTATGACAATTCAACTATTAATCCACACGATGTCTCAATACCTATTCTGAGGCCAAGTAGGCCATACTGCACCGCACGTGGGTCGTGGGTGAGGCTTCACGTCTGTTACTAGGTTGGAGGGTAAAGGACTAATGGACTAAAAGAAAGTTCTACTTTACTTGCGCCATATATATATGCGCTGTGAACAAATAGTACCATTCGTATTTCGCCAGACGTATTCCTACGCGGAACCGGGCTTGTAACGACATGTTCGTCGGCACGATTGAACTTGAACCAAGGGGCTTGGCTGCTGGCGCCAGGTTCTTGTCCAATGGTAGAATGAAACTATTATGGGCTGTTAGTAGACTAAAGGGATATTCAGTGTATATGTACAAGGAATATACAAGGGATATCAAACGATATACAAATACTATTAAATATATATCCATAAATAAATATATATATTCGGTTTAATCTGATCCTTCACAACAGCCGCCCCTAATTAGTCCCACCTAATTAGCTAAGCAGAGACAGATTAACCGCACTGTCTACCACTCAAGGTCCGCTGTAAGGGTCAGTCAACTCACAAAGTCGTGGGGTCATGGTCGTCATCGATAGTGTCTGGGAGTCTGGGCAGTTCTATTAGCCTCGCCACGGGTCGTGTGTAAGTTCGCCCTTGGACGAGCACCTCAGCTGCTCGGACCTGGCCATCGGCACCGGTGATCACTTTGCTTACGCGGCCAGCCGGCCACATAGCTCTGGGTAGTGACTGGTCGATAATCATGACGACTGTTCCTTCTGTCAAATTGTCTCTCTCTTTTACCCACTTCTGGCGGGTCTGTAGAGACGGTAGGTAGTGGAGTAGAAAGCTGTTCCAAAACTTGTCAGCTAGTACTTGACTGTACCTCCACATTCTTCGGCCGTTCGCTTCTTCAGGCCTGTACATTGTCTGGGGTAGCGCGGGGTCCAGCCGCCCCATCAAGAGTGTGTTGGGGGTGACTGGGTCGACATCTGCTACATCACTGGAGACGTAGCCGAGGGGCTTGGAGTTCAATACTCCCTCGATCTCCGTGAGGACTGTCATTAGGACTTCTTCCGCCACAGTCTGGGCCCCAAGCACGGCGTACAGGGCTGTCTTTATAGAACGTACTTCTCGTTCCCAGGTTCCACCGAAGTGGGGTGCGTTCGGGGGATTAAACTGGAAGTCAATCTGGGATGGAGCGAGGTGGGTCTTAAGTTCTGGGCCCATAGCTTGGAAGCTCTCTCTCAGCTCTCTTTCTCCACCTTTGAAGTTTGTCCCGTGATCAGACAACAATGTAGACGGTTTTCCTTTCCGTGATGTGAATCTTCGGAAGGCCATAAGGAATGAGTCTGTGCTCATGGTCGGAAGGAGTTCGATATGTATCGCTCTGGTGGTCATGCATTTGAATACAATACCCCACCGCTTCTCGGTTCCTCTTCCTTTCTTTATGTACAACGGGCCAAAACAGTCCATGCCTGTGGAGTGGAATGGCTTGTCGCCGAGTCGGAGGCGACAGGGAGGTAGGTCAGCCATCCGGGGTATGCTGGGCTGCGTGCGCCACTTTCGGCAGTCTAGACAGGTTCGCTGGAAGCGTCGCACTGCTTCTCTTCCTTGAAGTATCCAATAGCGACGTCTGATCTCCGCGAAGACTCTCTCTGCTCCTGCGTGGTGTACATCCTCGTCGTATTTCTTTATGATCAGCTCTGTGACCTTGTTTCGGCTGTTCAAGACTATCGGGTACTTAACGTCATCCGGTAGATCCGGGGCTCTCCGCAGACGACCACCCACTCTGATGAGATTATGGGCGTCGCTCTCGGGTGCCAGGTGGAGCAGTCTGCTGTCTGATGGGACGGGCTTTCCTCCCTGTAGACAGTCTAGCTCATCGGGGAACGAGTCTCTCTGGGCTTGTTGTAGTAGAAGAAGTTCTGCTTCTTCGTAGTCAGCTGCTGAAATGTCGGCAGTGGACTGAATCTCTGGGTGGTGCCACAGGAATGTCTTTAGCTGCGCACTCTGTAGGGTAATGCAATCATCTATGTTGGGGTCTGTGGAGGCGACTGTGCTCAGTCCACAGAACATAGGTTTCTTGTTCTCAGCCTCCTCTTTACTCGCTTCCCGTGGGGTGGGCGTAGGCCACTCTTCTTCCGGGAGCTTGAGGAACTCTGGTCCGTCACTGTAGATGTTGCGACGGGTGAGGTCATCTAGGGACATTCCCTGGGTGATGACGTCAGCTGGGTTGTGTTTGGTGTCCACATACCGCCAGCTCGCTGCTTCTGTTAACTCTTGAATCTCGGTGACTCTGACTCCCACGAAGACCTTGTATCTGCATGAATCAGACTTGATCCATGTGAGTACTGTCGTGGAATCTGACCACAAGATTGTTCTGTGCACCGGAATGGTGAGTTCACGTTGGATTAACGTGGCTAGATGCGCTCCTGCTAGGGCTGCGCAGAGCTCTAGACGCGGGATAGATTGTTGCTTTTGTGGGGCTATTCTTGAGCGAGCCAGGATGAAAGCAGTGTGTATCTCTCCTCCCTTCTCTTGGGCACGCAAGTAGGCCACCGATCCATAGGCTACTTCGGAGGCGTCACTGAAGACGTGTAGATCCATCTTGCATGTCTCTGGCCTCACTGTGGGTGGGAAGTAGCTGCGGCGTATATTGACGCCTGGGAGTGAGCGGAGCTCCGTCTCCCACTCTCTCCATGTGGAGGCAAGGTGTGCGGGTATTGGGTCGTCCCAGCCCTGGTCCTTGTCCCATAGTGCTCGTACAATCATCTTTGCCCTGGTGGTGTAAGGTAGAATACATCCCAACGGGTCATATTGTCTGGCGAGTGTTCTGTACACACTCCGTCTGGTGGTCGGTATCGCCGTCGACCTTCCGTGGTCAGGGGTTTGTGTCTATAGTGGAGCGAGTCTGTTTTGAAGCGCCAGACTAGTCCTAGTGTCATTTCTTGGGCTTCTCCTGGGATTGTCGCCATCCAGGTCTCGCTGCTGGCAGCCTTGTCCGCGGGGGAGAGGCTGCGCAATACGTGCAGGTCACTGCTGGCCGACTGCCTGAGATCAAAGCCGCCTTTGATCAGGGAGGCGCGTAGCTTGAGTAGGAGAACCTCGGCTTCTTCTTGAGTCGAAACGCTTTGTAAACAGTTGTCCACGTAGAAACTGTTCTTCACACTGTGTCGGACCTCTTCATCTGCTGCTGGGTCCTCTGCGACCTCTGGGTTGAGGTTGCGCAATACTGGGGGGTCGCTGCTGGCCCGCTGCCGGAGATCAAAGCCGTCTTTGATCAGGGAGGCGCGGAGCAGCGCACGACGTCGCCAGTAAATTTTCTTCTCGACATGCTGCAGGAGTGTGGTGTCTCCTTCTGTCGCTCTGGAGTGGAGGCAGCTAGTGGCTGCTGTTCGGTTGAGAGATTTAGCGAGGGGGCCTTGTAGTGTCCACCCTAGGCGGGTCTCGACTGCTGCAGGACAGCCTCGGGGTCCTGTATGGACCCGGTCTATCGGGACTATGAGGTCTGCATGGTCGGAGCCTATCAGCAGGGTCGGGGTGGCGCCGTCTATGAGCGGGATAGGTAGTTGACGCAGGTGCACATATTTATCCATCAGCTTGGCGATGGGGTAGGTGTACTGTGATAGTCCTATTTCTTGGCTGGTGAAAGCATTTGTAATCCTATACCGTCGCTCTGGCTGCCCGCTTGCTGCGATAGTGAAGGAGACATTCTCGCCCTTTATCGTCTTTAAATCTCTTCTTATTGTCCGAATCGTCATTTGGTTCTCGCTCCCCCGCAGTCCCAGCTGGGCCGCAGCGGACGCGAGCAGAAGGGTCTTCTCTGACCCGTCATCAAGGACGGCGTAAGTGTCCATGACTTTATCTTGGTAGCTCAATGTTACACGGACTACCTTTAAGAGCACTTGGGCGCCGCTGCTGCTGGCGGGGTCAATGTACATGACACTTGCCTTGGTGCTGCTCGATGGTGCAGGTGCAGGCTTTCTTCTGTTACTGTCGTGTAGTACATCTAGATGGGCTCCGTCACACCGACTGCACCTCTTCTTTAGGCGGCATTCGGCTGCCATGTGACTGCGCGCACATCGGTAACAGCGCCTGTTGGACTTTATCCATTGACTCACTTCTTCTGCATTCATCTTTGTGAACAGGTCACATTGTGACAGCCAGTGTTCCTTCTCGCAGTACGGGCACACCATCTTCCACTTCTCTTTTCTCGAGGGGGTACTGTGGTTCTTACTGCTCGGTACTGATTCTGATTGGTGCATGACAGTCACCGATCTTCTTCCATCGTTTATTCTCCTGGGTCCCTCTCTGGAGCTTGGTGTGCTCCGCACGAACGTATCCAGTCGTAGGCTGCTGACTTCTCTCGCCAGGAAGTCGGCTAGATCGAGGAGGGATGGTTCGGGACCGTTAGGATCACGGTGGTCTCTCTGCCGCCTGAAGCGCTCTTGTCTGGCGGGTGGCAGCTTCTCTAAAATCCTCTCGACGTTAGAGTTGGCGTATAGCTCGTGCATGCCCTTTTCTCGTTGCGCTCCCAGCATCCCTACCAGGGACTGCACTTTTATAGACAGGTCGTCTAATGAGCGATTGTCTGTTGCTGGGGGTAGGCGATCAATATGCCTTATCTCTTGGATTACGTAATCCCATATACGTCCATATCTCTGGTCCAGCGCTGCTAGAGCCGCGGTGTATGGGGTCGTAGAGGTGGCATAGGCTAGCGCTATATTGTGCGCTCGCGGTACTTTCAGGTGCTTCAGTAGTATTGCATACTTGTGGCGTTCATCAGCGACATCCACCATCATTGTCTCTAAGCACATCCGGAGCTCCGTGTACTGTGCTCGATTCTCATAGGTGAAGTCTGGAAACGTCGGTGTGGCAATGTATGACGCCGTGGATGGCTGATACATCGGCGAGCGTTGGGGGAGAGACCTCCTAGGCGAGTCTCCTCTTGCGCCTCTGTGGGCTGGTACCGGCAGGGTACCATGGCCCGCTGGTCCAGGTGCTATTCCTCGGGGCTGGTCGTGCGTCGTGCTCACCCGTGAATAGAGTCGGGGGTCTGTAGCGCAGCGCCGCGGGGGTATAGCCTGGGCTGTACTGGACCTCCTGGTCCGGTGGAGTACTGTGCTGTCGTCGGGCTTGGTTCTCCTCCTCTCCCTCTTCCTCTTCTATCAGGTCCTCTAGATCCTGTAGTCGTTTATTTAGCTTCTCCGCAGTGTATGCCGCTCCTTCCTTGTAGCTGGGTCTCGCTTGGACCGATCTGGGAAGGGGGTCTGCGGGGGGTATAGGCTTGGTCTGTTGGTCAAGTTCAGGGTCGCTTGCTCGGTTAGGAGACGCTGCCCTTGACTGTTGTCTCGACGAGTTCCTTGAACCCCTGGCGGAGGGAGAGGGTGTTGCCTTGAGGATCAGCTGCTCCATTAGCTGCGCTTGTAACTTGTCGCTCTCGGCTTGTAGTCTGTCGCGCTCGGCTTCGCGCTTGGTGAGATCTGCTTCTCTTTGGGCACCGGCAGCGGCGCGCTGGGCGTCGGCCCGGTCTCTTGCCATATTCTCTTCCGTCTGAAGGCGTCTCATCTCCAGGCGTATGCGCTCTTCTTCGCTCCGTTGTTGCGCTTGGAGTTGTTCGCGCTCGCTAAGCGTCTGTGCTTGGAGTCGATCGCGTTCACCCTGAAGTCGATCGCGTTCACCCTGAAGTCGATCGCGTTCGGTAGAGGCTGTCAGGCTGACGAGGAACGCCTGTGATAGCATCCTCTCCGCTTCGCTGGGGGAAGACGGTTGTAGAGGTGAGCCGCTCCTGGCTGTACTCGTTGGGGAGTCCTGGAGCTCTATTTCCTCGGCGCTCTCCTCCTCTTCTTCTGTGCAGAGTTCTCTCTCTGTAGGGTTGTCTTCCTCCCGGGGCTGGTCGGGGACTACTTCTTCGGTATTGGCGGGGGGTAAAGGCATGTCAGCTCCCTCCTGGTCCCCACCGTGAGCTTGGTCAGTTACATTAGAACCCACTAGGGCCTCTGTGGTCGGGGTAACCTGGTCGTTAAGGTCAGACATAATTTTACTTTCTACTTTTACCGCGTTTACCGTTTGTCGAAGGCTAGGTAGTTGACTGACAGCGTAATCCTCTAAGTACTGAGGTGTCTGTCGTCTGCGCCGCGGGCGTTCTACGTTAGGAGGACCGTTTCGTGGAGTGTTCATCATAGGCCATTTCAATATTAATAACACTATATTAATATTACACTAGTTACCCTCCGGCTCGAAGGACCAATTGTAACTGAGGGGTACAATTCCCTGACTGTATTGATAAGTATGGTATCATTAAACCACTACCGATTATGTACTTTAAATACTGGCCACACAGTACATGATATAGATATGATGAACACTTTCCCACCTGATGAAACGAAGTCCACACAAATGTATAAATAGAATATTTTATATAGCAAAGGGTATATACAACGTTCACTTAATGACATTTATGATTTGAATGCACTTGTAAGGCAAATGAGTATTCGTAGGCAAATCAACATTGAATGTCCAATCTCTGGTTACGCAGGGAGCAAGTATACAACCTGGTTCTTTAGGGAACTATAGCGATGGTACTTAAATGATTATAGCTGGATACACTAAAGGGGGGTCCCGCTGGTTGTAAGTCAGTAGGGGGGGGGGTTAGGAGAGCCGCTGGCGATATCCCATCTGGCCGACGATTTCTTGGGAGAATTCAGAGTGCTGAACACGGTGCCCACAGAACCTCGGTACACAGATGAATACAGCTGGGCCCTCTTGTAGATAGTAGCTGCCGGTCCACAACGAAGAGACGTGAGGCGACCTCACTCGGGGTAGAGCGCCGTCTCACCTGGACTCCTCTCGGGGGGTAGTTCCAACACTCAGCAGTGTTGGCTGTTATCCATGGCATAATCAAAGCACCCAAAGCATGTAGATAATCCAAGCCGTGTAGGGCTCGCCGTCATCCGGGTAAAGTAATCCAATGTACAGGTCCACTCGTCCTGGCCCAGAACTCCTCGGATGAAAGCACCACACGTGGTCTGCCCAGCCTGGTTAAGACTCTAGATAACGCCAGGAACGATGGGGGTACTGCTCACTTTATAACTCTAACCGAACGATGCACCATACATAATAGACTATTCTTAACTTAATAGAAATACGTCCCACTCGACGGTATAGTGCCAAACTATGACAATTCAACTATTAATCCACACGATGTCTCAATGCCTATTCTGAGGCCAAGTAGGCCATACTGCACCGCATGTGGGTCGTGGGTGAGGCTTCACGTCTGTTACTAGGTTGGAGGGTAAAGGACTAATGGACTAAAAGAAAGTTCTACTTTACTTGCGCCATATATATATGCGCTGTGAACAAATAGTACCATTCGTATTTCGCCAGACGTATTCCTACGCGGAACCGGGCTTGTAACGACATGTTCGTCGGCACGATTTAACTTGAACCAAGGGGCTTGGCTGCTGGCGCCAGGTTCTTGTCCAATGGTAGAATGAAACTATTATGGGCTGTTAGTAGACTAAAGGGATATTCAGTGTATATGTACAAGGAATATACAAGGGATATCAAACGATATACAAATACTATTAAATATATATCCATAAATAAATATATATATTCGGTTTAATCTGATCCTTCACAACACCCGTGAATGTCAAATCCCTTCCTCATCCCTGTACCTCGTGAACACAATTTCCTTATAATTCAGTTTGAATTGTCTCATACTTGGACATTGCTTTAGCACCACATTCAGACTGTAGTGAATGATTCTGTATTCAGAATCATTCCCTCCATTCTACAGATATCATTCACTCCATACTACACATATCATTCACTCCATGCTACAGATATTATTCCCTCCATTCTACACATATCATTCACTCCATGCTACACATACTGTATCATTCACTCCATACTACACATATCATTTACTCCATACTACACATATCATTCACTCCATACTACACATATCACTCACTCCATCCTAATACACATATCACTCACTCCATACTACACATATCATTCACGCCATACTACACATTAGCATTCACTCCATGCTACACACATATCACTCACTCCATGCTACACATATCATTCACTCCATACTACACATATCATTCACTCCATGCTACACATATCATTCACTCCATGCTACACATATCATTCACTCCATACTACACATATCATTCACTCCATACTACACATATCATTCACTCCATACTACACATATCACTCACATAGTACCCATAGTTCCTCACAATACACATGTCATTGCTAAAAGTAAAGTCAGTTAGAACAGTGCATAGACAGATATAAAAAGTGCAAAAGATATCAAGTTAGACATAGTTATAAAATGTCAATATAATACATCAACATGAATATAACATATCAGTATGAATATAGAGAGAGGAGATAGGAGCACGGGGGAGGGGAGGTACGGGTATGGGAAGCGTAATAGGAGGACAATAAACTATTTGAATATGAATATGAAAGTATTCATTTTATACCACAGCAGAGGCAAGCAGAGGCAAGCAGATTGCGGCGCTCTCTTAAGGGCACCCCTATTCCCAGACGAGGACTGAATGTTATGTCATCTCTCCCCAGCATCAAGCCTCCTTCTGCCCCGAGGGGAGGCCAAAGGAGAGGGAGGACAGAGAGGAGAAAGAATGAAACTGAGATCCACCAGCTCAGGGGCACAGAGGGCCCAGAACGTGGAGGGAACGAGGGACCTTCTGTGTTGTGTAACGTTCACTTCTCATGGATATGCACTATAATAATATAATAATAATACACTTTATTTGTATAGCACCTTTCATACAAGAATTGCAGCTCAAAGTGCTTCACAGCAGAAAAAAGTCAGGCACAACATGAGCACACAAGTGCAGACATATAAAATCACAGTTTTTCACATTAGGATCTAACATCCCAACAGGCCACCTTGTTTATGGTTTGATTCTATGGCAATAATAAAAAGAGTAAAATAGTGCAATAGTGCAGTGCAATAAAATAGTAGAATAGAATAGACAGAGTAACACACTATATGTACCGGACACAGTATGTGCATGAAGGGTCAGTCATTTAATTAATTAATTCATTACTTCATTCATTCGTTCATTCATTCACTGATTGATTGCCCCCATTTCAGTGAACATAACATTAACCCCCGTTTTAGGCCTAATGAATGAACAGATGGGCCGTGCGCCTCTCAAAGGTCTCCCCAGTGTATACATTTGATACAGTGGGCCAGCAGCCGGGCACGCACACGCGCACGCACGCACACACACGCACACACACACACACACACACACAGACACACAGACACACAGGGGCACGCACACACACACACACGCATATATCAACCAGTAAAGGAAAAACACGTGAAAGAAAGAGATATAGAGAGCAGACAGAAAGAAGAAAAAGTCTCTTCAGGGGTTTGTGCCACCATGTTTGTTTTCTTTACACGTCTCCTTCCCCTGAGGTTGTGAGGGGTGTGTTCTGTCACCAACGCTCTGTTGCCTCGTAATGTAGCCTAAGTAACAGAGGGTGAGGATTATGACATCAGTACTGAGCTTTGACTCTTAACCCTTTCACTACCACACTACAGAAGGTTAACCTTTCACTACCACTGTACCACTGTAGTGTGGTAGTGAAAGGGTTAACCTTCTGTAGTGCGGTAGTGAAAGGGTTAACCCTTTGTCGTGTGGCAGTGAGTGAAAGGGTTAACCCTCTGTATTGTGGCAGTGAAAGGGTTAACCATTTGGTAGTGTGGCAGTGAAAGGGTTAATCACCCTGGGACTGGTCAGCCAGAGGGAAGACGGGATCTAACTGTAGGATGACACTTTCCCCTCCGCAACTGGGGGAAACTCCTTGTATGGGCATGGAGACAGGGAGAGTGGAGGAGTGAGTGAGTGTGTGTGTTGTGTGTGTGTGTGCTGCGAGGGGGGGGGGGGGGGGGGTACTTCCTGTAACTTCTGCGGTGTGCCATGAAAATAAGCAAGATGGAACACACACACAACATAATCAAGACATCAAAGAGCTGGCTGGAGATGAAGGCAAACGATGTTAATCGTTGTTAGGCTATAGTGTTTCAAGTTTCAAGTTTCTTTAATAGTTGTCATACAGAAGTACAGAATACTTTCATACAAAATGCTTCTTACTGTTACGCTCCAGAGACTGTGCTAGACAAGATAGTATCAAATAACATAGTATAGCATGTAATTTAGAAGAAGAAAATGAGGTCACAGTGTTCGGTATAGACATATGTACAATGTTCTGAGTTACCATATAATATACAATACTATGCAGTGTACTAATGTATGGGAAATGGGATGAGGTACAATTTAGGTACAATTTACAGTAAGGTGTACGAGTTGTAGTGCAATCCTTCATCAATAAATATAAAGTGTGGGGAGTGGGTGCTACAGTGTGTTTGTTTAAAGTGGGTGTGTGCTATAAAGTGTGTGGAGTGGGTGCTACAGTGTGTTTGTTTAAAGTGAGTGTGTGCGTGTGGATGTGTGTGCTATGTGCGTTTGGTGGTTGTTGTTGTGTAGTGTTCATTGTTTGTTTAGCAGCCTGATGGCCTGGGGATAGAAGCTTCTTCTGAGTCTTTCTGTGCTCGCCTTGAGACTCCGGTATCGCTTGCCTGACCGCAGCAGTTCAAAGAGGCAGTTGTTCGGGTGACTGGAGTCTTTAATGATTCTCTTAGCCTTGCCCTTGCAACGCTTGTTGTAAATGTTCTGGAGGGTGGGGAGCCCCCCTCCAATTGTGCGTTCGGCTGGACGTGTCACTCTTTGTAGTCTGCTTCGGTCTTGTGCAGTGCTATTCCCAAACCAGGAGGTGATGTTGCCGGTCAATATGCTCTCTATTGTACATGAGTAGAAGTTCTTAAGGATCTTCTGACTGACTTGGAACTTCCTTAGGCGCCTGAGGAAGTAGAGGCGTTGTCGTGCCTTCTTCACAACACTGTCAATGTGTGTGGTCCATGTCAAGTCCTCGGATATGTAGGCTCCGAGGTACTTAAAGCTGTTGACTCTCTCAACCGGTGCCCCGTCGATGCTGAGGGGGCTGTAGTCCTTGACCCCCGACCTCCTGAAGTCCACAATCATCTCCTTTGTTTTGCTGACGTTCAGGGAGAGGCTGTTTTCCTGGCACCATCCCGCCAGGACCTTGACCTCTTCCAGGTAGGCCCTCTCGTCGTTGGCAGAGATCAGGCCCACCACCACTGTGTCGTCAGCAAATTTGATGATTGTATTGCTACTCCGCTGAGCCACACAGTCGTGTGTGTACAGGGAGTAGAGGAGGGGACTCAGAACACAGCCCTGGGGGGCCCCTATGTTGAGGGTGATGGATGAGGAGGTGCAGTTGCCTGCTCTCACCACCTGGGGTCTGCCAGTCAGGAAGTCCAAGTGGTAACTCATAGAGCTATGTGATAGCTTGCTATACAGTAGGTATTGTTTCCCGCCACTTATTATATACCTCGTTCCACAGCCGGAAACCTACCCAAGTGGGTGGGGAATTTGAAGGAAAAGGAAATCCCCTCCAATAGAATTTTCCAAGAGCAGTGTCCCTACACGTTTCACATGAATGGAATTCACCTTGTAAAATGAAACGGTGTCTGAGATGAGAGGCAGCCTAATAGCAAAACTATTAACTTACTACTAGGTCAGTATCTGAGCTCTGCCAGAGTGGAGTGGACTAAACCTTGATGACTTGGACTCGGACTCGGACTAGGGTAATGGGGACTTGACTCGGACTCGACTCAGTCTCTTGTTTGGTGACTCGGACTTGGACTCAGACTCGAACACTGGGGATTCGAGACTCGACTCGGACATGAGATTTAGTGACTCGACTACAACACTCGCTAGCACATGACCTGGGCGGCAGAAAATGATGCACTTACACGTTTGCTCATATTTGCTCAAACTAGCTAAATTCAGTTGACCTGCCTGATTGATGTAATTATATATTGTCTCGTGAGAAAGATGATAAAACAACAACTCTACTTTTATAAACATGTAATAATAATAATAATAATAATAACTTTATTTGTATAGCACTTTTCATACAGAAGTTGCAGTTCAAAGTGCTTCACAACAGTGAAAAATACAGGCATAAGCTAGCATAAAAAAGATAGAGAGGTGGCAAGGTAAGGTAAATCAGTGTTTCACATTAGGATCTACCATCCCAATAGGACTCTGAGTAAAAAAAAAGTGCGGTTTGATTCAGTTTAAAAATAGGCTAAAAATGATAAAATAGAACGGACATACAACAGGGTATTTAACATACAACAGAGCAGTCCATCAATGAAAAGTAAAAAGTGTGATAAAATAGTTAAATAAAAATATAACAGAGCAGTGCATCGATCTTAATCAGTTTTGAATTACAACAGAGCAGCGCTCTTAAAATTACAGTGCATAGGAGGCAGTGAGATAACATTTGCATAGAACCGACACATGAATTTGATAGGAAGTGTATACAAGTAGGCAGGGTAAGACAAGTGTAGGTAAAGTACAATTTGTGTCAGGATGTCCCTGATGTTTCCTTTAAATGCCTGAGCAAAGAAATAGGTCTTAAGCTGACTTTTGAAGATGTCTAGCGAGTTGGCTTCCCTGATGTTTTTGGGCAGTTTGTTCCATAGTTTTGGGGCGTGGTAAAGATAAAGGCTGCATCACCGATCTTCTTTTGACTGTTTCTGGGAGCCTCTCGTAGTCCAGCAGCTGATGATTGCAGTGTTCTTGCTGGCCTTGCTGGCCTGTGTTGGCGATTGAAATGTTCAACAATACTAAACGACATGGCCCCCCTAAGAACCACCAGGATAAAAAATCGGGCTGAGCCGTGGATGCACTCCGATATATTGGCCGCTATGAAAACCAGAGAAAAAAAATGCTCTGAGTTTCGTAAAAGTCAGTCAAAGCTTACCAAAAGCACGAGCAGTGAACTCCAAGCCCACGTGACTGACCTCAAACTGGAAAGAAACAGACTAAGAAATGACGTAAAAAACTCCATGATCAAAACTGCAAAAAATTATTTCATCAATGACAAAACTGAGGAAAACAAAAACAAACCACGTGAACTTTGAAATTACTCAATAATCAACTAGGCTGCAGTAAAAAACGTAAAACCATAAACATAAAGACAGACAACACGCTCATCACAGACAAGCTGGATGTAGCTAATTACTTAAACATTTTCTTCACAAACATAGCCACAACACTGGTAAACAAACTACCCTCCCACTCAGGGCATTATAGGGTAGAACACATAGTAGGATACTACAAAAACCTAGGGGTCCGCAAAGACGACTTCAAACTGGAAATGGTAACAACAGATGAGGTACTCAAAAAACTGAGCGCCCTCCAACCTAACAAGGCCACTGGCCATGACAACATCCCCTCCAAATTCCTCAGAGACTCAGCAGCCGCCATCACCCCAGTCATCACACACATAATAAACCTCTCCATAAAACAGGGACACGTCCCCAAGGACTTCAAAATAGCGAGAGTGACCCCTCTGCACAAAAAGAGCAGCAAATTGGACCCAGGCAACTACCGCCCTGTTTCTATTCTTACCTCCATCTCGAAAGTCATGGAATTTTTTTTCTACGAACAGGTCGAAAAGTATTTAGCGGAAAAAAATCTAATCTACGAATTCCAATCACTCCATTCTGATTGACAAGCTAAAAGCAATTGGTTTTGATAGTCTATCAGTGAGCTGGATGCAATCCTACCTTGAGGGGAGAGAACAGATGGTGGAGGTAAACGGTACCCTATCCCCCCCCCCTCACAGTGAGCTGTGGTGTTCCACAAGGAAGCATACTAGGACCGCTACTGTTCCTAATTTATGTAAATTACATGTCGTCAGCTTGTGACTGCAACTTGTTCTTGTTCGCGGACGACTCAGCCCTCCTGGTCTCTGACAAGAACAAGTTACAGGTTGAAAAAACCCTCAGCTCAGAACTCGGCAGAATCTGCACCTGGCTCGCTGATAACAAACTATCATTACACCTTGGTAAAACAGAGTCTGTTACAAAGGGTCAGATTAAACCGAATATATATATTTATTGCCTGAGATCCCATGTATAATATTTGTATATCGTTTGATATCCCTTGTATATTCTTTGTACATATACACGGAATATCCCTTTACCTGGTACAGGACAGACCATAATATTCGTTCTCCTATTGGAAGCGATCCCCTAGGCGCCACGGCCATACCCTCAATGTCTAGTTCAAAGTCACCGCTAAGACATGCCTGAACATGCCCGGTTTTGCGCAGTAATACGAGACAGAAATAAGGCTGGTACTAGATTATTCACCGTACGTATAAATACGGCGCAGGTGGATACAGCAGCACTTAGCCTAAAGTCAAGTTACCCTCAAACGAGTTAACCCAACAAGTTGAAGCCTTCATCACGAGTCAACGACCAAGTGAAGTGAGCAACCTTGCGTCTAAATAGAGCACTTATAACCGCGTGCGAATAGGATAGCAGGGCTGTACGCTAAGCTTTTTCACTAGGGGCACACTTGCCCCTAAATGAGAAATTTAGGGGCAAATAATATTTTTTAGGGGCAAATTTTTAAATAACTATTTTACCATTATAGTAGGGCTGGGCGATATGGCCTCTAAATGATATTGCGATATTTTTTGGCCATATCACGATACACAATATATATCGCAATATTTTGACATTTCCTAAAGCACTTAAAAATGCTTGATTTAACCCTTTGATGCATACAGTCACGCCAATATGATGATTATAATAAGTCCCTGCAACATATGTTTGCATTATTAAACCATGAAGATGCTTTAAAAAATAATTTAATGAAAATGTACTAAGAGTAGTCTACTGACACACTAATAAAAAAAATTATTTACATCTAAGACTATTTATATAAAAACTCTTGGGTGCCCTTTTTTTGCACAGTACTGTGTTTTCTATCCACTTTAGCCAAACACACACACACATATATATATATATATATATATATATATATATATATATATATATACTACTGTGAGAAAATAATAATTACACACAAAGGGATAATGGCTTATAGCAGACTTAATGATTTTAGAATATTTCAGATAATGAAATTAAATGTTTATCATCAACTATCCAGTTAGTATTTATACTGTCTGTAACGTTTGGCTACTTTAAATCATTGAATGTAGAGAGAGAGCGAGAGAGAGAGAGGGGGCGAGAACGCACAAGAGAGCCAGCCCCCCCCCCCCCCGGGTTTTGTTCTAGGTTCGCGTTTTGATCGTCTAAGCTGCCGTAGGTGATGACGTCACACTCGAATGTAAACAGGAAGAGTCTAACACGGAGATGGAAAGTCACAGTGGTCGATGATATACAGAAACGAATAACTAATAAATATGAAGTTATGTTTAAACTTCTGTTGTCAAGCGTTGTCACTTGTCAATATAACCCACCCCCTTTCCTCACTTTTCCACCGTCCCTGCTTCACTCGGGACCACCAGCTAACGTTAGCCCATTGCTCGTGTCAATTAAATTGCATGTTATTAAATGTCCGCGCTGGTCTGTCTAATGAAATTACAACCGCAACATTATGTCGCCTGTACAGCCCTGGTTGTAGGCTAATGTTAGTGTAGTGAAATGCGAATGAAGGGGTGAAATCACTATTCGCAAGCTTGCGAGTAGATATAATTTTTCATTCGCACCGGCCAAATTAGGGGGCAATTTGCGACGATCTCGTCGCAGCGTACAGGCCTGGATAGTAAAAGTGTCAGAGCTTAGTGAAATAACGTCAAGTTCGACCTAGTTAAATGTGAAGTACCGTGCACAGGAGAATCTACACCGGTGAATGCAGAGCCTTTTCCGGCTGGATTATTGCTTTGGTACTGTGGCTGCTGGAGCAGAGAACCGTCTACCCCGCTGCTGTGTGGGATTTACCCGTGAGGAGCATCACTCGAGCCCGTCTCTAGGAGAGGCTGGCTGGCTTTCATCCATGCTGCACGCATACTTGGATTATAGCTGTTGCTTTGTCTGCCGATCGAGGGGAGTATATGTACCGCCTCCCGTAGCTGGAGCTTATTGATTCCTCGTTGATCCAGACTTTTGCATTCGAACATTCCTCCCCCCTGCTGGCTTACAACCGGAGGGAACCCCCTTAGTATCTCCAGCTGACCTACTAGTGTACCATATGTAATTCTTATGTTACAGGTGGTATTAATTATCCCCTGTGTGATATGCTCATGGACTTACGCTCTTGACCTATTCATGCACATTCTTCGCCTTACAAGCGCAACTCTCAATCTTAATAAATAATGTAAGATAATCTTGGTGCTCTTCTAATAAATATTCTAAACAGTACTTTCTTGTGAAGCCGTGTTATTGTGGGGGTGTTCATCACATATACCTGTGTACTGTATGGCCAGTAGTAATGTACATAACGCAGTAGTGGTTTAATGATACCATACTTATTCAATACAGTCAGGGAATTGTACCCCTCAGTTACAATTGGTCCTTCGAGCCGGAGGGTAATTAGCGTAATATTAATATTGACATGGCCAGCGGTGAACACTCCACAAACGGCTCTCCTAAGCTAGAACGCCCGACGCGCAGACGGCAGCCACCTCCTTACCTAGAGGACTACGCTGCCAGTCTACTACCTAGCTTTATACAGACGTTAAAGGCGGATAAAATAAATAAAGCGGATAGCCAAAGTATGTCAAACCCTACCGACCAGGCGACCCTGCCAGTAGAGACCCTAGTGGGTTCTAACGTAACTGACCAAGCTCACGGGGGGGACCAGGAGGGACATGACATGACTTTACCCCCCGACAACGCCAACGGGACAGTCCCCGGAGAGCTCCAGGATAAAGAAAACGCTCCAGGGACGGAACCCGACCCACTACCAGAAGAGACGCACACCCAGGAGATGGACCTCCTCGGAGCGCGACAGGAGAACGGATCTCCAACGAGCACTGCCAGAAGCCGATCACCTCCGCCGGTGTCTTCCCCCAGCGAAGCGGACAAGATGCTGGCGCAGGCATTCATCGCCACCCTGGCAGCCTCCACCGAACGCGATCGACTTCAAGCGCAACAGACGAGCGAGCGCGAACAAGCTGCAGACCAACAAGAGCGCCTTCATGCGCAACTCCAAGCGCAAGCCCTCAGTGAACGCGAACATTCTGCAACCGAGCGAGAGCGCTTCCAGGCGCAACAAAGGAGTGAAGACGACCGCATAAGACTGGAGACCAGACGCCTTCAGACGGAAGAGAACATTGAAAGAAGCCGGGCCAATGCACAGCGCGACGCCGCCAATGCAGTGCGCGACGCCGCCCATGCCCAGCGCGAGGCAGAGCGCGACTGGCTGCAGGCGCAGATGATGGAAAAATTGATTGCCATGGCGACACACCCCTCTCTCCGCACGGAGCTCCCGGAGATCATCACGACAAGGGTCTAGGACACATTCCCCTACCCGACCAAGCGACCCGGGACCCCGCCAACAGGAGGATCCTGTCCACGTCTCCGAACCCCCTCCCCGGCCGGTCCATACGAGACCCAGCAACCGGGAAGAACCGGACCACGCCGAGAGACTGAACAGAAGACTCCAGGACCTAGCAGAAAAAGAGGAAGAGGAGGAATGTCAAGCCGACCAGCAGCAACGTACTCTGGACCAGGAGGCCCAGTACAGCCCCGACCAGCAGCAACGTACTCTGGACCAGGAGGCCCAGTACAGCCCAGACGTCAGCCCCGAGGCACTGCGCTACAAACCCCCGACTCAACTCACGGGTGAGTTTGACGCACCGTCAGCACCGAGGAACAGCACCTGGGTACCCGGGCCTTGGTACCCACCAGGTACCAGCCCACCACGACACGTAAGAGGAGACTCGCCTAGGAGGCCTCTCCCCCAACGCTCACCGATGTGCCAGCCATCCATGGCATCGTACCTTGGCACACCGACGTTCCCGGATTTTACACGCGAGGACAGAGCACAGTACACGGAGCTACGGATGTGCTTAGAGACTATGATGTCCGACGTCCCCGATGAGACGTACAAATATGCTATCCTCCTCAAGCACCTGAAGGTGCCCAGAGCGCACAATATAGCGCTGGCATATTCCAACTCAAGTACCCCATACACCGCGGCTCTAGTAGCCCTCGACCAACGTTATGGACGCATATGGGACTACGTGATACAAGAGATAAGAGACATCGACCGTCTCCCCCCAGCCAGAGACAACAGAGCATTAGATGACCTCTCTATCAAGGTACAGTCCCTGGTAGGGATGCTGGGGTCCCAAAAGGAAAAAGGGATATACGAACTGTACGCTAACTCTAATGTAGAAAGGATATTAGAGAAGCTCCCTCCCGCCCGACAAGAGCGTTTTCGGCGGCAGAGAGATCACCGTGACCCCAACGGCCCAGAGGCATCCCTCCTAGACTTATCTGAGTTCCTCGCCAGGGAGGTCAGCAGCCTACGACTGGACACGTTCGTATGGAGTGGACCAAGCGGTCCAAGCCCAAGAGATGGACCTCAGGGATCAAATGATAACCGCCGGTCGGTGACCGTTATGCACCAAGCTGAATCAGTACCACAGCACAAGAACCACAACACCCCCTCGACGAAAGAGGAGTGGAAGATTGAATGCCAGTACTGTGAAGGGGAACATCGGCTATATCAATGCGACACTTTCGGGAAGCTGACCACGGACGAGGTGAGTCAGTGGATCAAAGACCACCGCCGCTGCTTCCGCTGCGCGTGCAGCCATATGGCAGCTGAGTGTCGTTTGAAGAAGAAGTGCAGCAGGTGCGGCGGCGCCCACTTGGAGGTCCTGCATGACATCAACAGGCGTCCGCCAGGACAACAAAGTGGGCCCGTCGCGGTAATGTACCAGGCCGAGGCGGTGGCACCAGTACCGAAGATCCACCAGACCGCCCCCTACTGTACCTACTGCGACGGCGGACACTGGCTGGCACAGTGCGCCGAATATAAGACACTGAACCCCGTCCAAGTTGACCAGTGGCGTGAGGCGGCCCAGGCGGGCGCCGCTTACCGCGCAGCACTGTGCGGGGCCCACCAGAAGATCCAAGGCAACCGACCAACAGGAGTGCTCCATATAGACCAGCATAGCGGGACCCCCTGAGTGCTCATCAAAGTGGTCAGAGTGCTCCTGAGCTACGAGGACAAGGTCCTGGACACTTACGCCGTCCTGGACGATGGGTCTGAAAAGACTCTCCTCCTCGCTTCCGCCGCAGCCCAGTTGGGCCTGCGGGGTGCCAAAGGAACAATGACAATACGCACCATCAGAAGGGACCAGAAGACCATAAAGGGTGAAAATGTCTCCTTCAAGATAGCAGCGGTGGACCAGCCCGAGAAGCAGTATAGTATTACCAACGTCTTCACCAGCCACGACATAGGCCTATCACAGTACACCTACCCCATCCCACAGCTGATGGCGAAGTATGTGCACCTACGCCAACTACCTATACCGCTTATCGACGGCGCCACACCGACCCTGCTCATCGGCTCCGACCACGCGGACCTCATTCTCCCAATTGAGGCGGCCCACATCGGACCCAAAGGATGCCCAGTCGCGGTTCAGACCCGACTGGGGTGGACGCTCCAGGGCCCCCTCTACGGACTTGACAGTCAACCCACGTCTACACGCTGCCTACACACAAAGGCGAGCGACACCGGCCACTCCCTCGTACAGCCCGTTGAGAGGCTATTGACATTAAGCGAGAGGCCTGTGAGAGAACCGTGGGCACAAGAGGGAGTTCGGAACTCCACCCCCCTCAGCTGCGCTCCAGACGTAGCTGACCTCGAACCCAGCACCCCAAGCGACTCCTTGATGGGGCGGCCGGAACCGGCCCCTCCTCAGACGGGGTACAGAGCAAACAAGAGAAACAGACGGAGGAGGTGGAGGCGCAGCCAAGCACAGATCAAAGCAGTCTCAGGCCCGCTTCCTCCTAACCCCCCCTCCATCCCTTCCAGCCCTTCAGAAGCGGGTCAAGGACGGGGACAACTTAAAAGTGGACACAGTCGTCGTGATCATAGACCAGTCACTACCCCGAGCTGCGTGGCCGGCCGGCCGCGTAAGCAAAGTGATCACTGGTGCCGACGGAAAGGTCAGAGCGGCAGAAGTGCTCGTCCAGGGGGCGGACATACACCCGACCCGTGGCGAGGCTGATAGAGTTGCCAAGGCTCCCCGACTCTCCTAATGACGACCATGACCCACTGACTTTGTGAATTGCCCTACTCCTCACAACGGACATTGAGTAGTGGACAAGGCGGTTAATCTGTCTCTGCTTATCTAATTAGGTGCAGACTAATTAGGAGGCGGCTGTTACAAAGGGTCAGATTAAACCGAATATATATATTTATTGCCTGAGATCCCATGTATAATATTTGTATATCGTTTGATATCCCTTGTATATTCTTTGTACATATACACGGAATATCCCTTTACCTGGTACAGGACAGACCATAATATTCGTTCTCCTATTGGAAGCGATCCCCTAGGCGCCACGGCCATACCCCCAATGTCTAGTTCAAAGTCACCGCTAAGACATGCCTGAACATGCCCGGTTTTGCGCAGTAATACGAGACAGAAATAAGGCTGGTACTAGATTATTCACCGTACGTATAAATACGGCGCAGGTGGATACAGCAGCACTTAGCCTAAAGTCAAGTTACCCTCAAACGAGTTAACCCAACAAGTTGAAGCCTTCATCACGAGTCAACGACCAAGTGAAGTGAGCAACCTTGCGTCTAAATAGAGCACTTATAACCGCGTGCGAATAGGATAGTAAAAGTGTCAGAGCTTAGTGAAATAACGTCAAGTTCGACCTAGTTAAATGTGAAGTACCGTGCATAGGAGAATCTACACCGGTGAATGCAGAGCCTTTTCCGGCTGGATTATTGCTTTGGTACTGTGGCTGCTGGAGCAGAGAACCGTCTACCCCGCTGCTGTGTGGGATTTACCCGTGAGGAGCATCACTCGAGCCCGTCTCTAGGAGAGGCTGGCTGGCTTTCATCCATGCTGCACGCATACTTGGATTATAGCTGCTGCTTTGTCTGCCGATCGAGGGGAGTATATGTACCGCCTCCCGTAGCTGGAGCTTATTGATTCCTCGTTGATCCAGACTTTTGCATTCGAACATTCCTCCCCCCTGCTGGCTTACAACCGGAGGGAACCCCCTTAGTATCTCCAGCTGACCTACTAGTGTACCATATGTAATTCTTATGTTACAGGTGGTATTAATTATCCCCTGCGTGATATGCTCATGGACTTACGCACTTGACCTATTCATGCACATTCTTCGCCTTACAAGCGCAACTCTCAATCTTAATAAATAATGTAAGATAATCTTGGTGCTCTTCTAATAAATATTCTAAACAGTACTTTCTTGTGAAGCCGTGTTATTGTGGGGGTGTTCATCACATATACCTGTGTACTGTATGGCCAGTAGTAATGTACATAACGCAGTAGTGGTTTAATGATACCATACTTATTCAATACAGTCAGGGAATTGTACCCCTCAGTTACAGAGTCCATTCTCTTCGGATCAAATAACAAACTCAGCAAGACCGACGGCTTCTCAGTTACAGTGGGTGACAATATTGTCACAAGGAAAGACGAAATTACATACCTAGGTTCCATCCTAGAGGCAAATCTTTCCTGTGACAAAATGGCATCCAATGTAATAAAAAAAGTCAACCAACGAACTAGATTCTTGTACCGGATCTCCTCTCTGGTAAACAAGAATACCCTGAAGACTCTGGCAGGAGCACTCATTCAAGGGTACTACGACTATGCTTGCACCTCATGGTACCAAAGTACCTCAAAGGCGCTAAAAACAAGATCACAAGAACAAACATCACAAAACAAACTGGTCAGACTAGTTGAGATCCAAGGCAGCTCTACATGTTTTAAAATGCCTTTATTTAATGGCTCACATTGTTTAGAGAATTTTTTAATAAACAGACATGTTTCGGCCTACACAGGGCCTTCATCAGGGTGTTGATGAAGGCCCTGTGTAGGCCGAAACATGTCGGTTTATTTTAAAATTAGACTGTAGCAAGACTGTTCAAGGACATTAGAGAACGGTGTTTCCAAGAAAGGTACCACATTTGCCAGTGTCGAATTCTTCTGATTACGGATTGTATTAACGGGGATGAAACAGTTGTACAGCCAGTATGAGAAGGTCGACTTCGGAGTAAGAGATAAACACAATGCAGAAACTTCACGAACACAGGTGATACTGGCTGATTCTGATCGAAATCTATCACTATGGAAACCTACATTATGTTCTCGGATGAAAAGGGAGAAGAGTAAAGGACCTAAGCAACTCCCTTGTGCAACTCCATAGTTGTTGTCATATATCTCAGACATGTGGCCTCCTAGTTTAACATAGCATTTCCTCCCTCTGATGTATGTTTTAAACCAGCTTAGCACATAGTCTGAGAAACCGGCAAGGTTTTCAAGACGATTGATTAGAATATCGTGATCGATTGTATCGAATGCTGCATTGAGATCTACTGTAGCAGGATAAGGATGGAGAGGAGACCTTATTCTCGTCAGAGTTTAGTCTGAGGTCACTGATTATTTTGGTGAGGGCAGTTTCAGTGCTATGATATTTTCTGAATCCCGATTGAAATTCTTCTAAGATGTTGTTTTCTTCAAGAAAGGAATTAATTTGAACTGAAACTATCTTTTCAAGTACTTTACTAATGAATGATAGGTTAGATATTGGTCGATAGTTTGCCAGTACATTACTATCCAAGTTAGGTATTTTTAGTAATGGCTTTACAACTGCTGTTTTAAAGGCATCTGGGAAAATACCAGTTACATTTACATTACATTACATTTTACATTTACATTTACATTTACCAGTCATTTAGCTGACGCTTTTATCCAAAGCGACTTACAAGTTCTGTATGACAAGTCATCAGGAAGGGTACAGCTCTATCAGCTGAGTAACAATGTTCATCAAAGTGTTGCGTTAGTTAGGGTTAGATTTCTTTAAAAAAAAATTAGATAATGGTTGAAGAAGTGCGTCTTTAGTCGACAGCGAAATATTGGAGGGGTTTCGGCTGTCCTAACTGGGGTGGGTAGTTCATTGTGGGGCAAGGACTGAGAATAGGCAACTTCTCTTTGATGACCCTCCCAGAGCTTGGATAGGAGTGGGTCTGAGGCGGCCAGAAGATCCAGAGCGTAGGGGTCTTGAGGGTGTGTAGTTAGAGACCATTCACCGGTTCCCTTTGCCGCATGGTATGCTAGGTCGAGGGCCTTGAAGCGGATTCGTGCAGCAATGGGGAGGTTTTGCTTAGGTTCAGTTTGAGGTGGTTGGTCGTCATCCAGGCGGAGATGTCGGACAGACAGGCCGAGATCCGCTCAGAGACGTGGATGTCTGAGGGAGGGAAGGAGAGGAAGAGTTGAGTATCATCGGCATAACAATGATACGAGAAGCCATGAGACGTGATAATGTTACCCAGTGATTTAGTGTAGAGGGAGAAGAGAAGGGGTCCTAGGACCGAGAGGAGGATCTGATGGTTGACTGTGTTGAAGGCTGCAGATAGATCTAGGAGAATCAGGACAGAGGAGAGGCCTTTCGCTTATGCTAAGTGAAGTGCCTCTGTGACTGCAATGAGGGCCGTTTCTGTGGAGTGACCAGTCCTGAAGCCTGACTGATTAGGGTCTAGGAGGTCATTCTGTAAGAGATAAGCAGTAAGTTGGCTGGATACAGCACGTTCAAGTGTTTTAGAAAGGAAGGAGAGGAGAGAGACAGGACGATAGTTGCCTATGGCGGTGCGGTTCAGGTTTTTTTTTTATGAGCGGCGTGACTCTGGCTTGTTTTAGGGAGGTGGGGACCACCCCCGAGTTGAGTGAGGAGTTGATGGTTGCAGTTAGGAATGGTAGGATATCCGGTGCTATGGTCTGGAGGAGTGGGGAGGGTAGCTGGTCCAGCTGGCATGTAGTCGGACGGTTCGACGTTACCAGTGTCAGGGTCTCGGCTTCTGTAATGGGAGAGAAAGATGACAGAGTGAAGGATGAGGTTCTCGATTCAGTATTTGGAATGGGTGGGGATTGGGAGAAGGAGCTGCGGATGTTCTCCACTTTTTCCTCAAAGAAGATTGTGAAGTCTTCGGCAGAGAAAGATGAGGGAGGAGGGGGTAGGGGGGAGTGAGGAGGGAGGACATGGTAGCATGCAGTTTGCGAAGATTCTTGGCAGAGGCCTCGATCCTATGGTGAAAGAAAGAAGCTTTGGCATTAGTAATGGTTTTGGAGAATGTTAACACGAGGTTGTGATATGTGTCGATGTCAGCAGTGAGGCGTGACTTTCTATACTTCCTCTCAGCCGCTCTCAGGACCTGTCTTTGTTCTCTCACTGCATCCGTCAGCCATGGACTGGGTGGGGAACGGCGGGCAGGTTTCTCAACGAGGGGACAGAGCTTGTCGAAAGAGGTTGCAAGGGCTGAGAGGAGGGTGGAGGTTGCCATCTCTGTGGGGAGAGCAGAGAAGGTGTCACTCAAAGGTAGCGCGGATAGTATGTCAGAGGAGAGGGTGGAGGGGGATAGGGAGGGCAGGTTGCGTCTGAGTGAGACGGTTTGAGTTGGGGTGAAGACCTTTCGGTTAAGCATGAGAGTTAGTGAGAAGGATATGAAGGAATGGTCAGATACATGTAGGGGAGTTACCGTGGTGTTAATGATGCTGGAGTTACGGGAAAATATGAGATCCAAGGAGTTGCCTGCTTTGTGGGTGGGAGGCATGGCAGTGGGAGTCAGGTCGAAGGATTGTAGGAGGGAGACCACTGGGTCCGACTGAGATGAGTCAGGCAGGTTGAAGTCGCCCCAATAGAAGGAGAGGGGTACCAGTTCTAAGGGAAGTGTTGATGATATCTAGCACAGGGCTTGAAACACTATTAAACACCCGTTTGAAGAAAGCTGTAGGTATAGGATCAATGTCTGAGGTGGAGGAGTTACATTCTGAGACAGTTTTGCAGAGTTCATCTAATGTGATGCATGTGAATCTTCTCATGGTTACATTGTGCAGTTTGGTGTAATCAGCTTTATTTCCATCATGAGTAATGTTGGTCCTGATCAAGGTTATTTTGTTGTTAAAGAATAGTGCAAGTTCTTCACACTTAACCGTTGATGACTGAGGAGGTGTAGGGGCAGTGTTGAGTAGTAGATGTAGCTCCATCTCTCCTTAAAACGCTCCATTATTATCTTCCTCTGATGATTCATGTGCTACTATGGAAACGGCCTCCTGCTTTTCCACAGCAGATGTATCAAACTAAAATAGAACATCAGAAGTAGAACACGCAAGTAAACATTTTAGCTAAAGATGGATCAATAAAAGTGGATTTTTACAAAATCGTTTTTTTTTATCGTCTTTCCCACCGACATTGCAACAACGAAGTCTGCTTGGTGGCCTGACTGCATGTTGTAAGTTTCAGCAAATATGAGCAAACTCCTGCAACAACAAATGTGGTTTAAGGAGCATTAGGAACGGCATCGAAAAAGACATCTCATCCAACATCAATCATTCATTCATCCAAGACTCGTGTTTGTACAGACAACAAGCTTGGTAACACCTCTCTTACCCTAACATTAACCACACTGTTATCTTAAACTAACCATAACCCTAACCCTAACCTTCTATCATTATAGAATTGCTGTGTTAGTATCAGGGAGGGTGGCTTGGTCTAGTGGTGAGAGCACTCACCCCCCACCATAAGCATTATTAGTTTGGTCTAGTGGTGAGAGCACTCGCCCCCCACCATAAGCATTATTAGTTTGGTCTAGTGGTGAGAGCACTCGCCCCCCACCATAAGCATTATTAGTTTGGTCTAGTGGTGAGAGCACTCGCCCCCCACCATAAGCATTATTAGTTTGGTCTAGTGGTGAGAGCACTCGCCCCCCACCATAAGCATTATTAGTTTGGTCTAGTGGTGAGAGCACTCGCCCCCCACCATAAGCATTATTAGTTTGGTCTAGTGGTGAGAGCACTCGCCCCCCACCATAAGCATTATTAGTTTGACTCCCGATTGCACTTTTTGTTTTGGACTTTTGCCGATATGAAACGTAAATACATTACTTATATATACATAACGTACATTATGTACCCTTTTTCCTGTGGTTGATTAAGGACTTTAATTATGTTTTCTGATGAGACTGTGTTGCTGACAACCATAGCAACCAGATTAACAACACAGTCATCTGGCAGTGTGCAGGCCTTTATTACAGCGATGCCATTCACAACATGTACAACAGACCCTAGATGTTGACGTGCGTCAGGGTGCAAAACACAACACTGCTGGCTATGTTTTTCTGGGTACCATGAATCCAGATTGCACTTGGCTGGCGACGCCTGCAATCTAGTTTGGACAGTAAAATTTGACAGTAAAGTTTGACAGTAAAGTGGAGACACACACACGAACACACGCACACACTCACAAATACACACAGATGCACACGCACGCGCACACACACACGCACATCACTCACTCACACTCTCTCCATCGTTCTCTATACTATAAACCTCTCGTAAATGTCCCATGGCCAAGCTAGCGGCGACAGATGGTAGAAGCGGGATGAAAACTCCCCAAATAAATATGTAATCCCCGCCTCACAGCCCACAGCACACAGCACACAGATTATCCCATCAGAAACGCTGCAGCGTGCTGAAAAGGGGAGATCCCTGTTGTGTGCCTACTGTACATTTACAAAAGAACAAGAAACTACTAATGTTGGTGTGTGTGTGTGTGTGTGTGTGTGTGTGTGTGTGTGTGTGCGCATGCTCACGTTTGAAAGGACAGGCTGTTGACAGGCTGTTATGAGAGCTTACATTTCAAATGGAAAGGAAATAATAAAGGAGGCTAATGTGACTGTGTTTGTGTGTAGAAAAAGGAATATTTGAGTGAGAGTTTACATTTCAAATGCTGAATTGAATGAGAGGGGCTTGTGGAACAGAAAGGTGAACTGTACTGACTAGTATTAGGCTACTGAAGTTATCTCATGAACATGTGTGGGATGTGCAATAGCAACCAACTGCTTAAATATCAGCAATGTCAATTTGATGTCAAAACGAGTCAAAACGTTAACCTAGCTAACTTACTCTGTGTCTGTAAATCATCAGTATGCACCGAAACACAAAAAAATTAAATCCCCATAATTTTTTTTTCTAAAAGTACAGCTGAATGAGGTTCCAAGTTTAAAATGTCTATGTTTCCGAGACCTTAAACATATCAAATATGTTGCTCAATCAAATAAGCCTCCTCTACTTTTACTGGTATAACCAATTTTACATCTCACTCCATCCATTTTGTCCCATGTCTGCTTATTTCCCCAGAGCTGGTGAAGTAGCTACAGGGAGAGTTGCATCTCGGTTCCTCCCGGTCTCCGCCTCAACCCTTAACTTTTTATTAGTTTATCGGCCGGCAATATGGATCTCGATCGGGGTCCAGAGAGGGACTGATTCAGTTAAAACGTAGAAGCGGTTTATTTAAACATTTTTAATTAAAAATTTAATTTGTATTTTTGTTTAACTCTCCGTTTCATAAAAGCCCCCGTCAGAGGGGATTTGCATCATCTTGCAGTTTGAATATTGTACAGCTAGTGTTGGGGAGCAACAGATTACACGTCACAGGATTACTGTAATCTGATTACAAATAGGTAATATAATCCAGTTGTCATGGGTGCTGGGAAGTGAGAGGAAACAAAAAGTCTCTCTCTGTCTCCCTCTCTCATCAGAAAACATAAATAAAGTAATAATCTACCACAGGAAACAAAGTACATAATGTACGTTGTGTTATGTACTTTAGATACCCTCTCCCTCAGCTTTCCTATGCTTTTCTTTTGTCCTTAGCTCTATTTATTTAAAATGTATGTACCTTAGATACTATTCTTACCTTGTATATATATATATATTACGGCTGTCAAAGTTAACGCGGTATTAATGCGTTATCGCCCGATTCTATTAACGCCACTATTTTTTTTAACTCACGATTCACTTAAAAAAAGATTTTTTAATTTTTCTTTTTAGACTTCACTCAGGTGTATTATTGATGCTCTCATTGATACTATGTTTGTTTCTGAAGTGTGTGTGTGTGTGTGTGTGCGTACGTGCTCGCGTTTGAAAGGACAGGCTGTTGACAGGCTGTTATGAGAGCTTACATTTAAAATGGAAAGGAAATAATAAAGGAGGCTAATGTGACTGTGTTTGTGTGTAGAAAGAGGAATATTTGAGTGAGAGTTTACATTTCAAATGCTGAATTGAATGAGAGGGGCTTGTGGAACAGAAAGGTGAACTGTACTGACTAGTATTAGGCTACTGAAGTTATCTCATGAACATGTGTGGGATGTGCAATAGCAACCAACTGCTTAAATATCAGCAATGTCAATTTGATGTCAAAACGAGTCAAAACGTTAACCTAGCTAACTTACTCTGTGTCTGTAAATCATCAGTATGCACCGAAACACAAAAAAATAAAATCCCCATTAATTTTTTTTCTAAAAGTACCGCTGAATGAGGTTCCAAGTTTAAAATGTCAATATGTTTCCGAGACCTTAAAAAATATCAAATATGTTACTCAATCAAATAAGCCTCCTCTACTTTTACTGGTATAACCAATTTTACATCTCACTCCATCCATTTTGTCCCATGTCTGCTTATTTCCCCAGAGCTGGTGAAGTAGCTACAGGGAGAGTTGCATCTCGTTTCCTCCCGGTCTCCGCCTCAACCCTTAACTTTTAATTAGTTTATCGGCCGGCAATATGGATCTCGATTGGGGTCCAGAGAGGGACTGATTCAGTTCAAACGTAGAAGCGGTTTATGCTCTCATTGATACTATATTTGTTTCTGAAGTGTGTGTGTGTGTGTGTGATATATATATAGAGAGAGAGGGGGGTGAGAGAGATGAGGAAGGGGCAAGAGAGAAAGAGAGCTGGGAGAGTGTGTGTGTGAGAGAGAGAGAGGGGGGGGGGGGGTGTGTGATTACTCAGCCCTTGTGTGGGTGAATGTAACAAGTTCCTAACGTTTTCTTTCCCCTATTATTTCATGCACACTTTATTCATTGTTTTAAATTATTATTTTCTTTTAAGTTATTTTGTGCATCACTCTGTTTTGAATTTGATGCAAATTTGCAATGCATGAGGGTCATCCTTTTGTGTTAAATGGCTGCATAAAGCAAGCATTTGTTGACTCGCATGTTGATAAGAGTATTAAAACTTGGAACTTGAAAAAGATCCGTTTAAGGTAGATACAAAAGTAATTAAAAAAAATGCGATTAATCGCGATTAAATATTTTAATCGATTGACAGCACTAATATATATATATATATATGTATGTGTTTCATTACATGCATACCAATTATTTGTCTGTTCTATTCTCCATCCATGTTTTAGTGAGTCATTCCTCATCTTCATTGGGGAAAGTTGCATTCCATGTGATCTCGGGGTATAAAAATACATTTGATTTGATTTATATATATATATATATAAGTCATATATTTACATTTTGTATCAGTGAAAGCACGATTGGAAGTCAAACTAAAATTGCTTGTGGTGGGGAGCAAGGGCACTCACCACTAGACCAAGCCACCCACCCTGATACTAACTAACAGCAATTCTATCATGATAGAAGGTCAGGGTTAGGGTTAGGGTTAAGGTTTGGGTTAGGGTTAGGGTTAAGGTTAGGGTTAGTTTAAGGTAACAGTGTGGTTAAAGTTAAGGTTGGGGCGAGGCTATCAGAAAAGTATGTCTCAGTAGCCTGATCTCATTTAACTTTCTATCTTAACTCATTGACCGCCGGGGATTAGACAGGTCCCGTTCTAGCACTGCCACACAAGTGCGTCACCTTGTTTGTAGAGCTATAACTATATTCTATATTATAGCTATGGATACAATACTACTGTATGGCCCATTTGACATCACTTATCTATCGTTCAATATGTGAAAAAGAATAAATTGTTTCATCCATACGTTCCAGTGTTATACCGTGGTGAATATAAGTATAGTTATAGCGTGATCTGGGGTAATTCCCGAAAGGCTGAGTAATAGGCTTATACGTCAATTCTACTATAAACGTTGCCGTTTCTTGCCTGTACACGCTACTATTCCCAGATAAAATCTATATCATAGGTATTATGTTTCATCATGAATGCATGAAAGGGGGGGGGGGTAATTTTTTGATGCTTTGATCGTCACCAACGGCATACGTTGTGGAGTAACATTACACACACATGTTGCGATCAAAGTGAAGACATGGTTGGATCAATGCAGGATTGATATCATATAGCCCTTACCTTCACTAGGATGTACCCCAAAAAGAATATTCCAATTATCTGATCGCATGTCCCAGTATTGGTGTTGATCGTGTCGCCAACATAATCCACAACACATCATGCATCGGGAGCATTTGACGCTTCTCAATCCGATCGTTATAACCGCTCCATTCGTCCGACAAAGAAAAGTGCCCCCTGAGACATTTGGCCATTGCACAGGCCAAGATACAAGGTTTCAAAGGGTGCTCGATACCGCCATCTAGCTGGATGCGGCCGGTATTGCACTTTGGCGATCTCAGACACATTCCCTATGGTAACACCGAGGTCCCCGGATGAATAATGATTAAAATACCGGAAAAAAGGAAAAACGATCAAATAACGTATATATATGTGATTGGTGTTCAAAGGATGGCACCCAATAACTTATAAACATTGTTGGCGGGGAATGAGTTAACACATTCAGTGCCATTCACGTGTTCACACGTTTCTGAGGCCCGACCGTTGAGTGCCAATCACGTGTTAACACGTTTCTGGGTCTTTAAAAAAATAATCAATTTTAATACCCTATTCAATGTCAGGGTGCTGTATGTTGCCTGTAAAATACCTACTGGGACTCCGAAGGTGCAGTACCGGCCGCATCCTACCAGACGGTGGTATCGAGCACCCTTTTTTTTTTACCTACTTTTTCTCCTCCTTTTTTCTGTGATTTTTCTCCCATCCCAATTTCCTCTCGTGCCAATTCTCCCTCCCCTCCCCTCCCCTGATCGTTGCTCGCATGTGCCCCCCACTGGCCGGTCATAGGGAGGATAGAAGCCTTGCATCACATGTCCCCTCCGATCAGTGTTGAGCAAGTTACTTTAAAAAAGTAACTAGTTACAGTTACTAGTTACTTCTTCCAAAAAGTAACTAAATTACTTACTCGGGTACAAATTATAAAAGTAACTAGTTACTTCAGAAAGTAACTATTGCGTTACTTTCAAGATTTTTACATAAACAACATACACAAATCTAAACTATTTTAATGTTGCTGTGGGACAAAGTGAGACTAGCCTCCAATCAAATGCCATGTATGTAGATATTATAATTACTATGTTTATATAGTGGATCATACAAATACAAACAGAATAGATGTTTTGGAACTTTTGATATGTATTGCCCCTCAACAGGCCACAACTGGGCAACATTAAATTATGCTTGTTAAGCACTATACCAAAAATAAATAACAAATATATACTGATTGATTGAACATTTTAATTAACATATTGCAGAATGGGTACAATACAGTACAGCTCAATACACACTTGTTAAGGGGATGCAGACCAGAGAAAGAGTTTCGTCTTGTTTACATCAGGGTCCCCCATTTTCAATTCATGACATTTATGACGAAAGTCTTTCTCTGGTATGCATCCCCTTAACAATTGTATGTATTGAGCTGTACTGTACTGTACCCATTCTGCAATCTGTCAATAATTAATTGATCTGTACACAACATACAGATATAAGAATCTAATCGAATCATCTAAACTAATCTAATCATGACATTTAAGACATGCATAACATACAGAGATATATATATCTCTGAGCACCTGAAGCCTGTGCTATTAAACCAGGAAGTGCAGCACTGTTGATAAGGCTGTCGGCACTGCAGTACAGCCACTCAGTGCCCTGCGCTGCAAAGAGTGAACACAAAACGTTCATGGACCCGCGGTCTCATGTTGACTGAGTCGCTTGTGTTGTTTGTTGGATTCGTTTTGGATTATTTGGGCTCAAAACGTACACTACACGGGCCGCGGTCTCATGCTGACTGATCAGTGATCGCTTGTCTTGTCGCGCTGTGTGTCAGACTCTGGATGCTTTAGACACCCGCCCACCTCCACCTCTGATTGGCTTACCATGACATTTTATTCAACCTCAGCCAATCGTCAGCATGTATGCTTGGCTCGCGCACTGCCCACTAAACAAGGAAGAACATATTATTGCCTCTTGGCGCAGAGATCTGTCTGATGAAAGAAACAAGTTCATTCATAGTAACGCGCCGCATTTTTTTGCAGTAACGCTAACAGCGTTATTAAGATTGGAAGAGTAATCCGTTAGATTACTCGTTACTGAAAAAACGAATGCCGTTAGTAACGCCATTACTTATAGCGCCGTTATTCCCATCACTGCCTCCGATACATGTGGAGGCAGCCAGTCACTTCTTTTCACCTGGCAGCGCGGACTCTCATTGGCGAGGTGTAACGTGTGGGAGGCTCACACTGCCCCCGCCATTTCCTGTCTTGGCTGTGCAGGCGCCCTGACTGACCTGTAGGAGTCGCTGTTTACAACGACCAGACTACCACCCATCGACTCCCCACCCGCTGACTCTGCCAATTGAGTCAGTATGACAGCCGGCCCAAGCCGGAGGCAACGCTGACAGCCGGATTCGAGGCCGGTGTCTCTTGCGTTGGTGACGAGCACAATGTCCGCACCTTGCAATGGGCCTGGTCTACAAGATACACTACACGACTAAGGTACCCATGTACATGTTAAAATACTTCCCAAAGGTCAGTGAATACCACGACCACAACACCAGAGGGAGCTCCACAAATCATGTTAACCCCAGATTCGGCTCAAACAAGGGACTAAACACGTTTCGCAATTATGCCACATCAATGTGGAACGCCCTACCCAAAGCTGTAAAGGAATGTGAATCGGGCGCGGATTTAGGATTGTAGGAGATCCGGGGCCTAGCCCAGATAGGTGCCAGCATAAGCGGCCACGGAATTTTCTTACTTCGACACCACAACCTTTAACGTGACAAAAGGTACTAGAGAACACTTAAATTCACACCCTTTAATTAATGAAGCAAACAATAATAATAATAATAATAATAATAATAATAATAATAATAATAATACACTGTATTTGTATAGCACCTTTCATACAAGAATTGCAGCTCAAAGTGCTTCACAGCAGTAAAAAAAGCCAGGCATAAAATGAGCACAACATTGGCAGATCAAGAGCAATGCATAAAGTGCAGACATAAAGCATAAAATAGATAGCAGCAAAATAGACAAAGTCAAGGTAAGACATAGAACATTAAATCACATCGTTTTGCATATTAGGATCTAAGATCTAGGGTTAACTCGCCGAACGTTGAGCGCCAGGACCCCCGAAAACCAGAGTATAGTTGGGTTTTAATCGTTGTTTCTTTTATTCGATATTTCCATTCATAAAGATATGCCGGCAGCCTGTGGATGGGTCTGAGATCTCAAAAGTCCAATACCGCCGCCTAATGCCTTGCGGCCACTATTGCACTTGTCGTATATTATGCTATATTATAGCTCATAAAATGTGTTGAGAAATGTCCCTAAAGATTACTATGTACAAAAGTAATGCTTTACACCAGTGGTCACCAACCCGTCGATCTTGATCGACTGGTCGATCTTTGAGACTGTCCCTGTAGATCTTTCAATGAAAATTAAAAACTAAAAAAAAAAAGATTTTTTATTTTTTTTTTATCTTACCCTGAGAGTCCACATTACAGTTCTACTTTTGTTTTGATGTGAAAAGTGATGCTGCACTTAGCACTGACTGAGAAAGTACACATACAGTTCTACTTTTGTTTTGATGTGAAAATGATGCTGCACTTAGCACTGACTGCACTTAGCACTGACTGCACTTAGCACTGACTGAGAAAGTACACATTACAGTTCTACTTTTGTTTTGATGTGAAAAGTGATGCTGCACTTAGCACTGACTGAGAAAGTACACATTACAGTTCTACTTTATAAAATGCTAATTGTAAATATGTTTGTCAATGTTAATAATATGAGAAAGTCCACATTACCGTTCTACTTTTGTTTTGATGTGAAAAGTGATGCTGCATAAGATGACTGCACTTAGCACTGACTGAGAAAGTACATAATAGTTCTACTTTGACGTTTTAATGTTGGACCAAAGCATTGCATGTAATTAGAATACAGGAAAATAAAAGCTATTTAGTTTAAAGTACAATCTTGGCTGTCTTTTTCTCTCAACGCTTCAATAGGTAGATCTTGCCTTCACCAAAAAAAGTGATATTGGGCTTAAAAAGGTTGGTGACCACTGCTTTACACTTTAGACTGTAACAAGAAGTGATTAGTAGGTTGGCAATCAAAAATATTGATGACCTGGATTTGACTAAGGTAACTTAGTTCATAGTGTGTGTCTACAGAGATTGATTGACATTGTGCTCACAACAGAGGTCGATTTACATAGAGTAGTTGGACACACAGCTGGAACAATAGTGGGACTCCAGTTGCCCTAGAGAGTGTGTGTCTCAATTTACATACACAGTAAGTGGTCAACAAACTCTATTTACGACCGGGTGTTGGCCAAAAGTTAGAACAATAGAGCTGGGCACATCATGTAGCTGTTATCTAGCTGAGTCTTGTGACTAGAGTTGTTCCGATACCGATACTAGTATCGGAAATGCCGCCGATACTGCCTAAAATGCTAGTATCGGTATCGGCGAGTACACGTAAATTCTAGCCTCCGATCCCATGATGTAATTTATCTCCTGCCGAGTCCTGCGGAGAGTGAGGATTATAAAATGAACATGTTTTAAACTGTGATGCTGTGTCATTTTAACAGCAGATACACTTTCTTAAATTCCATTGTCCCCGACAGTGCGGTGTGACGGGGAGCTCGGACGGGAATCGGGATGTGTTTGGCTGGTGTTATGATAGCATTAGCTGGAAAGATAGCTAGTTGGAACAACATCCGCTTTTAACGTTACATCAAATCAGATGATCGCCTGTCCGTTCTCCAGGACCTAACACTGTCCGTGACCGTCTATCAACAATAATGCACCCACGGTGAATTGTATTTAAGTTAAGTAGCTACGGACTAGCGTTAGCTGACTATTACTAACGTTATCTTAATGTCGATGCGGGAAGGCGAGCTAGGTCAGTTAGCTTAGCTTGATAACGTTACCGTGTCTAAAGTTGGTGCTATTCACATAATCCAGCAATAATGGCTGCAGACCTGCAAGCAAAGTACAGCAAGTGCCAAAGGATAAGAGTCTGAGGCGGAGTTTCAAAAGAGAATGTTGAATATTTATTTTGCATCAAAAATCACAACATGAACATGCCACTAGCTTACAGACTGAATAGGGTATATCTGCAGAGCCACTGAGTAGCGAGTGCAACACCGTTTAATGTCCGTGTGGATCATTGGAGTAGGGTATATCTGCAGTGCTGCAGCCCATACTCATTGATTAATGATACTAATACAAATCTATACAATCACCTGTTGTTGAATAAATACCATACGTTCTAGTTATTACTAAAAAACAGTATAACAGTATCTGAAAAAAAAAAAAAAAAAAAAGTATAATTTATATAATTTTTTTTTAAATTTTTTTTTATGCACTGGTATCGGATAAATATCGGTATCGGCCGATACCCAAAGCTTAGGTATCGGAATCGGATCGGAAAGGGAAAAATGGTATCGGAACATCTCTACTTGTGACACAGAGAGTAGAGATAGCTGAAAAGAGGAGGGTCCAAGGATGAACTATTTTAAGTAACTTAGATCTACTTTCAACTGTGTTTTAATATACTTACATTAGTGTGAAACAAACTGCAGATATTTCCTAGTATATTGTACTTGTAATCTGAGCATAAGGATATGAAACATGTTGTATTTAGGAAGAGGATCATTGAGTTGTACAAATCAAGTCAAGTTGGAATCTAATCTGTAATAATTAAGAGGATACTAAGTATAACTGTTAATATAGATATTAACTTAAGCTAAAAGAAATAATTAGAACACTATAAAACTGGGCTTGATGGCAAGAGAGTGACTCTCATCTGAAATCGCTTTTGAGTCAAGAATAAAATGTATGTGTTTAGGGAATTAATCAGAATTCAACCATAAATATCTTGAGGCTTAATACCAAAAGTATTAAGCCTAATGTTGACTAATTCTATTACTCTGATTTGAAACAATGAAAAAACTGAGTAGTTGGACAAAGTCCAACCCCCTTTGTGATTCAAACTGTGACAGCTTGTAATTGGTTGAGACCATATGTGTGATGTCACTGATGACACTAAGGGGTTTCAACTCATTGATAAAAGGGGAGTGTTGGAAACACACAACACACAGAACAGACACCACCCCCAGCGGCAGGACGGCCAACGAGAACAGACGGAGAAAACTCATCACCATAGCAACGGAAAAACAACAACAAAGGACATTGAAGCGGGAAAACTTCCTGGTTTCTAGAGAACAAAGAACTCGAGTCAGTTAGATAGATTCAACGCTGTTCTGAACATCATTGATTTGGATATAGACTCTTTTCAACAAAGACTCATGCTTGAGTTTTGTTGGATTTCAACCTTTTAATATAGAAATACATTGTGTTTTATGTGCAATAAATGCAACAACTTTAGATGAGTGCTCTGGATTCTGCCTGATGATTCATCCATCACTGTACTGTTCTCCTATGGGTAACGTAAACAGCAACTTAGATCAGAACAACAGCAGAGTACTGAACTGTTAAGATAATACTATACTTCACGAGACAAGTCCAATAATTGAGACGACACACTCCATTTGAAACGATGTTGCTTGGTGTCTGGGCCGAGCTGCGGCCTGCGGGCAGGGTCTAACTACTCGGTCAAGCCAAACGTTTATAACGCATGCATCGACGAGGGTCGGGTTCATGTTCAATGCTGGATTACGTTGACACCTTGATCGACATCAGTACTTGGAATGGCGATCAGATAATTGGAATATTCTTTTCGGGACAGATCCTGGTCAAGGTAAGGACTATATGGTATCAATATTGCGTTGATCCAAAAATTCCTTCATGCTGATCGGGGCGTGTGTGTGTGTGTGGCGTGTTCCGTTGGTTGCGATCAAAGCACGGAGGGGCGGCCCCCCCCCCCCCCCCCCCCCCCCTGCCTTCATGCATCCATGATGAAACATAATACCGATAATCTAAATTTGATTTGAGAACAGTAGCTAGTCCAGGGAAGAAACGCTAACGCGTTTACTAGAATACACGTTGCCGGCCATTACGAAGCATTTTGGAAATGACACCAAACCACCCTGAAACTACACTCATATTCACGACGGTATAAAACGGAAATGTATGGATGGAAAAATGATCTGTTTTTTGCATCTTGACCGGAAGAAACTCAATGACAATCGACTATATTATTAGATCCATAGCTATAATATTAGTGCTGTCAAACGATTAAAATATTTAACTCGATTAATCGCATGATTGTCCGTAGTTAACACGCGATTAATCGCAAATTAATCGCATTTTTTTTTTTTTTTTTTTTTTACCTTAAACGGATCTGTTATGGTTTGTAACCGACCCCAAACGCAACGGCACAGAGAGAGTTGTTTTCAGAGTTAGCCAAAAACAAGGGCGTGTTTATTCTCAGAGTCACAAGATTGAATTAGGTGGAAAACAGAACAAACAGGGAATCTGGCATGTGAAGAATGTCTTGCGGCTCTGCAGATTCTCCCAGACGGTGTTGGTGAGGAATTTGCTTGTGACGTCTGAGCCGCTCTGCAGATCCCCCCAGCATACACTCCAGATGGAACACGGAGGGAGAGAGAGAATCCCAGTTAGCTCAGCGCACAACAGATAACAGAGAGGTGACTGATCCAAATTAATATCCAAGTGACTTGATCTTCGGTGTGATACACAGTTAGCAGAGTCCAGAGAAAAAACAATACGGTAATCCAAAGAGTAAATCCAACAACAAAAAATGGGTGACAACAGTATAACAAAAACGGGATCTCTTCGGTGTTTCACAAACACACAAAAAACTGGTGATCCAAAAAGACTGTTTCAAAAACTCACCAAAGCGCAACACGTAAAGCGGGCAGATAAACGAGGCGTAGCTTCGTACGGGGAATCAGGTTCTCCAAGGGATACTTCACGAGAGTCCTGGAGAGCAACAGACAGCGAACGGGAAAGAAAGGCAGATGCAGGGAATATTCAAAACGATCCAACCTCGATATTAGGGGGAAAAGAGTATATAAAGCCCTCTGGGGCGCTGATTAGAACACACATCAGGTGCGTGATGGTAATTGATACTTGACTTAGAAGTGTGCGTTCGGCCACGGACCAATCATCACAGAATCCTCACAGAAACCTTAAAGGAACGGAGCATGGCGGGGAATGCAATTAATCAACAAAGTACCTTAAAGGGGAACTCCAACATTTTGGGAAATTAGCTTATTTAACATCTTCCCTGCAGTTAGACAAGAAGATACATACCTTTTTTGTCTCTGTGCGTGCATTTTAGCTTTGGGAATAGACGCTCCGTTAGCATAGCTTAGCTTCATCACTGGAAGTGAGGCAGGACAGTAGCCTTACAGTGCCTTACAGTGTATTGCAAGGTCTGACATTGACCAAATTTGATATGCATGACCTTGGTGGGCTCTAGGTCAACTCCTGAAAAGGGGGTCAATGTCAGACCTTGCAATCAAAAGTTAGGGGGCGCACTGAAATTATGGCAAGGGTTATTAGCCCCCTAACTTTTGATTGCAAAGTCTTTACCTGACATCAGATGGTATCCAACTGGTATATTCCAATTCCTGATCACCATTAGAAAAAATCGATAAGTGTATAGATCCAATGCGATACAGTAGAACTCCATGATCAGCGGGGCTCTGAGGTTCCAGAATGAACTGTGGTAAGCCCGGCTGCATCAGTGGACTGGAAAATGTGGAGTACCGGATTTTTTCCCCCATTCATTTTCATTGAGTTTATTCCAAAATCCCTTATGTCATCTGGGAGACGACAGGGGGGCGCTTTTTTCCACAATGATCGCCGGCGCCACTCGGCTATACTCGGGTAGGCTCGGGTGATGCAATATGATTTCAGATCGCTAAAAAAAAATTATAATAATAATTCCGAGAATTCTCGTGAGTGGCTTTCAACCACCTATAAATAAACCCGAGTATTCTCGTGTGTGGCACGGAAAGTGTTAATAGGCGTCTTTGTTTACGGTTTGATTATCACTGATACAAAGTAAAATAGTGCAGTGCAATAAAATAGTTAGTAAAATAGAATAAAATAATGCAATAGTGCATTGCAATAAAATAGTTATAATCGTATTTTTTCGGGAGGCCGGTAAGGATTGCATTACAGTAGTCGAGTCGGCTTGAGATAAAGGCATGGATCTGATTTTCAGCGTCCTTTTGATTTATAAATGGCCGTACTTTAGCTATGTTTCTAAGGTGGAAGAATTATGTTTTTGTCAACTTGTTGATTGTGATTTAAAGCTTAGGTCTGAGTCTACCATAACACCAAGACTTAACTCACTCAAATACAGTTAGCAGCTGGATAGACTACAGATGGAAATTAGCTTCTGCTAAATCTGGTGCAAACATATTTTCATGTAACAATGATTTATTGTCAAAAAAGAATATATATATATATATATATATATATATATATATATATATATATATATATATATATATATATATATATATTATTAATAAATTACAAAAAAAAATAAGTAGATTCTGGGCTTTTCAGAAAACATTCAGGGCTTGAGCCCAAGTAGCCACCTCCTAGCCCCGCCCCTGATGTGAATCACTACCCACTTTCAAAACCACTCTCAAAGAGCACTTACGGGTGACTGCAATTCGAAACTAGCCCCTGTAAATGTCCTAACCCAACCCCCTCCAATGTACAGTAAATATCCTAACCCAATAATACATGAGACCCTCTTCTTGGAACCAAGTATGGTTTCGTCGATATTCCCATATACAGTTTTGCTTGTACAGTTGTACAGTTTCCCCCACCCTGCCTACCCAACCCCCCGGGCTGCTCTCTCTCTCTCTCTTTCACACATGGACCGCAGCCCAAAGTGCCCCAGAGCAAATAGCATAAAATTAACATAGGCATAAAATCTGAATACAGTTGATCTAATAAAAACAATGACAATGGTCTAAAAGACAATAAAAGTAGTGCAACGTAGAAGGTGCCGACATAAGAATAGGCATAAAATAAGTACAATAAGTACAGGGTTGCTCGAAGGCATGTGAACCCCAAACACCCCACACATCAATCACAGCACGATGAGACATGACGAAAGACCTGGTCCAATAAGAGGTTTGTCTGTTTGCATGCACGTCATTACGTTTTATTTTGTTGTTGTCATTTTCAGAAGAAAAACTATTGCCATCAATACAAATAAATACAGTAAACAATATTCTTGCAGAAATATCCAAATGTCAGCAGTTATTTAGACCAAATCACAGTAGAGAGAGTATTAGGAGGCAGCTTCTGTCAGACCTTATAAGGGCATATAGCCACGCCCTTTTTTTTGATGATTTATGCCCCCTAAGTCCCGCCCCCTTCTCTGATTTGTCGAAGCTTCAAGGAGGCGGGACATCCGGTTTCGAGGGGAGGGACATCCGGTTTTAGGAGGGGAGGGACATCTGATTACGGAAGGGGAGGGGTTTTCAGATTTTTTTTCTAAATAAACGTTTTTCAGAAATAAAATATTATTTTTTATTTTTTTTCAGATTGTATGTATTCCAAGGTTTTCAGAATAAACATTTCACAATATGTATTCCAAAAGTCTTAAGAAAAATACAATATCTTCACAATATGTATTTGTGTGGATATAAACATTTCAAATGTCTGTTTCTTAAGATTGTGTGTATTCCAAGGTTTACAGATTAAACATTTAAAGTGTGTGTGTGTTTTCTTAATGCCAAATGCCAAATGCAAAATACAATGTTTTCTTGCAAGTGGTATGGTTTGAGCAGAAAGAATTCTCCCCATGCTCTGTGTGTCTCCACTCCGTAGGCTGAAATGACGCTCTGGAGGTTCACTGCAGTTCTGAAACTGTCACGATTCTGAAAGTGACACCCCCTTAGCTGTCATAGAAGGTGGGAGAATGAAGATAGCGAATGGGATGGCTCAAACTAGTGTATGCAGCTTCTGCCAAGTCCAAAAGATTTATGACCCTCCGACTTCCCCCTCTCTGCCAGTTTGGTGTGTGTTAGTTCTCCTTTTTTCTGAAAAGTGACACTTATTCTGCAAGGTTGTCTAACCACTCAAGGAAACTGTTAGTTCTCCTTTTTTCTGCAGAACACTCGTTTCTGAAAAGTGACACTTATTCTGCAAGGTTGTCTAATGATGAAACTCCCTTCGTGGTCGTGAAGGAGGGGGTTTCACGATGAAGGGTGGTTCTCCTTTTTTCTGCAGAACACTCGTTTCTGAAAAGTGACACTTATTCTGCAAGGTTGTCTAATGATGAAACTCCCTTCGTGGTCGTGAAGGAGGGGGTTTCACGATGAAGGGTGGTTCTCCTTTTTTCTGCAGAACACACGATTCTGAAAAGTGACACTTATTCTGCAAGGTTGATCCGACCCTATCAGCAGAAATGTAGGGGGAGCCTACATTTTCTAATATGTCAGCGTAAAAAAAAAGAAGAGGAAGAAGGCGTCCTTTAAGTAAGGCCTTGGTTCTAGTTTATTTTTTTATCCTTGAAAACACACACAGACACAGACAGTCTTCAGACATCTAGAATGGCTGCAAACAGCGGTATGTCTTACTGAATGCGCTTTTATTGATTCCCGATACAGCAATTAAACTCAAGAATATTTTTAAAACCTCAATCTCTCTAAATTACAGCATCATACCACGGGCAATACTCTGACGCATTACTATCTTATGGTAAGTACTATTCTATCTTCAGAATAAATGTGTGTATGGGTGTGTGTGTGTGTGTGTATGTGTGTGTGTGTGTGTGTGAGTGTGTGTGTGTGAAGCGACTATAGTTATATTAACTTAACACTTACTTATTCTTAAATGTATTCTAAAACTTTTTTTCTTTCCCGACCGTAGGAGAAGATTTACAGGAGGCCGCTGATACGATCATTTGGGATTCATTTGCAAATGGTACGTTTTTTATACATTTATACGCTGAGATTATGACATGTTTTTTGTCTTTTAAAACTTTTACAGATGGAAGCGCATGGCTGGAGATAGATGATGACACCTCTGTAAACATCGAGGGAGAGATTGCTGACTCTGACAAATATTGTGAGTATACAATGCATCCTCTGGTATATATTAATTTATATCGTGAATCAGTAAAAAAAAAAAAAAAAAATAAAAAAACATTCTTTTATTCGTTTCTATACAGCAAAGGACATTGCCGTCGATTGGAACCCTGCAAAAATCTCAGAACTGGATCGCCTCGACCAAGAAGCTATAGGTCATATATTGGAGGGCCAGCACCGTGAGCCACCCGTCAACCCGCAAGATTTTAATGACGATTGGGGCGTGGACATACTAGCCCAGATCGCCGGTTTCGAGAAGACAGGTGTGTGTGTGTGTGTCTTAAGAATATAGTATTAACTCATAGATACTTATTCTTAAATGTATTCTAAAACTTTTCTCTATTCTGCACAGCCGGCATTACCGATGACGATTGGAACCCCGAGACATTGCAGGAGTTAAATGTCCTTGACCAACAAGCCCTCGAGGACCTCGTCGCTCTCCACACCCCGAAGGCCCTCGACGACAGTCATGTCTCCTGCGAGTCCAAGGCCATCGCTCAACCCCCACCCATGAGTCCTGAAGCATCATACTCTGCGAGAAACAGACGTATAGTATTATCATGTCATGCTAGACTTCATGGTGCTGTACCATATAACAATGATTTACACAGATACAAACACATTAGATTCTAATTAACCTGTGCTAGGGGAGTCTTTTTTTTATATATTTTATTTTTATCTTTTTTGTACAGAACTAATTATGGAGGAAGATTTAAGCGATGCGGATATACAGGATTGCTCAACGCCTGATATGGGCGACCTTGAAACCTATCTGTTCACTGAGGAGTCTAACCCCCTGCTATGCGGTATAGATCTAGAAATCACCAATGCCGACGTACACCCTACTGATTATCTTCATACGATAGAGATGATTAATACGCTTAGATCCGAAATTGAAGCCTATCTAGAAATCACCAGTGCCGATGTAGACCATTCTGATTATATTCATACAATAGAGATGATTAAGACGCTTAGAGGTACAAATAATACGACACACAATACCCCGGTAACTGAAATCACGGCTTCCATACAAACAGCCCCATCGTCGATCGAAAATGATTCCTTGTTAGCAGCTATAAGTGAGGCACAGGCTAATATTCTAGCGCTACGCTCAAATACGTCGATCGAAAATGATTCCTTGTTAGCTGCTATAAGTGAGGTACAGGCTAATATTCAAATGCTATGCACAAATAGCTACGATGATGATGACAACGATCCTGAAGATTCTACAGCTATGGATGAGCTATTTGCAGAATTAGATGAAATACAAGCAACGGTGGCGAGTCCCGTACCATCAACCTCTAATGAGACACGCATACCATCCACCCTCTTGACACCTCCCTCAAACGCAGAGAATCCTACTATACAAACTGGTAGAGGTCGTGCTACAATACATCGCCGTGGACGTTTTAATAACATAGAGTTGAGAGAACATTTTAACTTAAAACCCACGAAGGGTGCACCCGACTTCGCTGCATTCCATAATAATATTACGGACACCATGGAGCGCATTCTAAGTAGAATCGAGAGCGAGACAACAGATGGAGACTTTATACAGGTTTCGTTAATAGGTGACTGTGTGCAAGACGTGGTTTATAGAAACCTACATAAAGGTCGTGAAAGTCTTGAGGAATTCTACCTGATACTCGAGCAGATTGTGCAATCAAATCAAGCATTACTCGCAGATACATCCTTACAACTGATGACCCAGATCGTACAAGTGCCTACGGGGGAAGGGTTCAGAAGAAAAATCAACGGTCTACTAGATAGCGAGGTCCTCGCCAAGAAACGTTGTTGCTTAAACATCATAAGCGATCAACAATGCTTTGCCACGAACGTTGCATTACTCTTAGACCCATCTATAAATCAGGATATTGCATACCAGAGAGGTAATGATTTACACACACTTGCAGATCTTCCTGAAGGAGGTGTGAGTTTCACTGATATACAACGCTTCGAGCTGGTTTTAAATCGTTCAATACTCGTATTCTTATGAAATGATAAAGGTTTCTCGCATTATAATTCAGGGTTTGAAGGATCGGAGCCCGCTCTCCAACTTCTCCTACATTCCGGGCATTACTACGGAATAACAAGACTGCAGGCTTTTCTAGGCACATCGTACGTGTGTCCGGGGTGTTATGCGGGGTACAAGCGTAAAGGTGGACATACATGTAAGACTACTTGTTCCATATGTCACCACGCTGATTGTTATACAATGCCAAAAGCGCTACGGAAATGTAAAGATTGCAATAGGATTTGTCAATCGTCTTTCTGTTATGACCAGCACAAAGCAAGGCGTGCGACCGCGCTAAAACAACGATCTGTTTGCGACGCCAAAAAAAAATGTGAAAAATGTGGTGATCTGTTCTACATCGCGGCCTCGAACCCAAAAGAACATGTGTGCAGGACGGCTACCTGTTACACATGTAAGGACCCTTTACCTAACGAGACAGCCAAACGTGATCATAAATGTTATTTCAAAACATTACCCATCGAGACGAAGCCCAAACCCCACATAGTGTTTTACGATATTGAATCATTTGTGGACTGCAATAATAGGCATGTGCCGTATCTCATTTGCAGTCAAATTAATAATCGTAAGGACTCGTGGAAAGGGCCTGATTGAGTTAAGCAGTTTCTTAAACATTTTCGAAAACCCTGCTTTGCACGTCACACCTTCATTGCCCATAATAGTCGCGGTTTCGATAGCTATCTAGTCTTAAATCCGATGGTTAAAGATGGATTAACCCCCGATCTAATCACACAAGGTAGTAAAATCCTATGTTTAAACGATAAAACATTTCAACAACGCTATATTGACTCGGTTTCCTTTTTACCAATGAAATTAAGTCAATTGCCCTCCGCGATGGGATTTACGGATCAAATGAAAGGGTATTTTCCCCATTCATTCAGCTCTCTAGACAACCTTAACTACATAGGTCGCTATCCAGCACCCGAGTGCTATAACCCTGATGGAATGTCCACGTCAGAAAGAGCGAAATTCTTTCTTTGGTACGATAGCGTTAATTGTGTTTTTAATTTTGCATTAGAGGCGCTACGTTACTGCACCAACGATGTGGATATACTTAGCCGAGGATGTCTGAAATTTCTGGAGGATTTCATTAAAGAAACATCGGTCGACCCCTTTCAGTCTATTACCATAGCATCGGCCTGCTTACGAGTTTTCAAAACAAAATATCTAAAAGCAAACACTTTAGCCGTACCAGATCCAAACAATTATAAAAGTCGGAAATGTTACTCTAGTGCTGCCATACAATGGCTCGAATACATGTCTAAAAAACATGGTATTTCCATAAAACATGCTTTGAATGGTGGTGAAACACATGTCGGGCCGTACTATCTAGATGGATATCATGAGAACGGCCTAGAGCAGGGGTGTCAAACTCATTTTCACAGAGGGCCACATCAGCATTATGGTTGCCCTCAAAGGGCCAAATACTGTATAAATGTTAATGTAATGTAAAATAAATGTAGCTACACATTTACATATTGTTAAACATGGTGGTTCTGTATTTATTACTTATTCAAGTTATACATATTGCATATTCATTTGCATAAATGTAAAAATATATGTTAGCTTATGTTATTTTAACAAATAATTTTAGTTTATCAGAACCCCATATTACTCCACCAATCAATGATCAAACCATTCAAGTAAATAACAAAGAAGAATATCATCAAATACAAGCTATGACATTAGGTTTGTTCAAAACCTTTTTGTCACAGTCAAGAGGGGCAGAACTAACAACTGTGAGCTGCAAAGAACACGTGGGACAGATGTAGCAGATGTTACAAAAACAAATGGCTGCACACAACCTTGCAGAGGCCATACATCCAACTAATGGAAGATAGTTTAATTAACTTTAATTAACAGATTGCAGAATGGGTACAGTACAGTACAGCTCAATACACACAATTGTTAAGGGGATGCAGACCAGAGAAATACTTTCGACTTGTTTACATCAGGGTCCCCCATTTTCAATTCGTAATGAAATTACCATTATGTGTCTGCATGAACACACAACTGTAACTGTACTCAAAAATAACAAAATAAGGGTTGTCTCAGTTCACAACTATATTGGTCAAGTTTTGGGTGGGACTTGTTTGCGTCCCTACAGCTTCTTATTCAATTGAGCGAGATGCTCGGTTATGTCACACAGCCAGTTTGCATCTGACAGTTCAGACAATATTTCTTCAACCCTTTGTTACCTATTCCGCCTGGATCTTTTTTGTATTTTGGGCTGTAAAATTGTCAAAGAATGTCTGAGGAGTAAGTGCTTTTGGCTTTTTTCCTTTGTTACCTCAGATGTTCAACATACATGTATGTGTAAGAATGTGTAATAACTAAGGCTGTCAAAGTTAAAGCTTTATTAACGCATTAACCCACAATTATTTTAACACTGCTATTTTTTAACACAATATTAATGTAAAAAAAAATCCTTTTTTTTTTTTTTACCTGAGCTCTTGGGGGGCCACATCAAATGACGTGGCGGGCCGGATTTGGCCCGCGGGCCGTGAGTTTGACACCTATGGCCTAGAGAAACGCGCTTTTGAATTTTACGGCTGCTTCTTCCACGGCTGTACAAAATGTTACAAGGCCCATGATTTGAATCCTTTGACCCGTAAACTGTATGGAGAAATGTATACAGATAGTTTAGCTAAGATAGATGCTTTAAAAGCCACGTACGGCATAGAAACAACTGTGATGTGGGAACATGACTGGAAAGTTTTGAAAGATACAGACGTACAACTTCAATCTTTCCTTAAACAATACCCGTACAGTCCGACAGAGGAATGTTTTGATCCTAGAGATGCTTTGTACGGAGGACGCACATCCGCTATTAGATTACGTTACACAACTACAGCCGATGAGACAATATCGTATAACGATGTGTGCTCTTTATATCCCCACGTTATGCGAAGTTCAGAGTATTTTTACCCTACAGGCCATCCAGTTATTATATGCAGTGATTTCTTTTGTATTTTATTTTTTTATTATTTTTTAAACAAACACATAAACAAACATGACAACACACGATAAGATATACAAGCATTAATTGTCAGAGCACATCCAATGAAATCACATTTTAGTTAATTGTCTTATATAAGATATACCCCTAATACCTGTTATCTAAAAACCTACACACATATGCTCCAGCTCGAACCCCCCCCTCCCGGACCCCACCTTGGGTAGTACCTCCATTATCCCTTGCACCTAACCAGACACTACCATTATAAGCTAGCTTTTATTCTCTCCACCACTTCTAACCACATTGACATTTTGGATTCATTGAGACCCAGAATTCTAGCTGTAGATATTTCTTGATAAATCACATCGAGATATGTAAGAAACCAAACTTTCCGGCACATTTTTTCCGGTTGAAACCAGCGTGATGCGATCAGCTTTTTAGCTACTGTGATACCCGATAAAACCAATCTCTTTAGCTGTGGATTTACTGCAAACTCAAAAACATCATTCAATAGTAATACCGAGGGGTGTACAGGTATATTCCAAGATACGAGTTTTGATAATTGTTGGGTCACATCTTTCCAGAATGTCTTAACTGGTGGGCAGTCCCAATACATGTGCATAAATGTCCCTTCGTCCCCATTTGTACATTGGGAGCATTTGGAGTCTTGTTTAAGACCCATTCTGCACAGTCTTATAGGAGTCAAGTATGTCCTGTGAATATAGTTAAGATTGATTTGTTGATGGTCCGGGTTCCTTGATGTAAGTCGGACATTTGCCCAGGCTCCTTGCCAATCAAAGTCATTTTCCAGGTCTGGTATATCCCTCCTCCAGGCAGAGTCTAGTTGGAGGGTTTCATACGAGGACGTTAGTAATTGATGATAAAAATCTGAAACAAAACCTCTCGATGTCTCTCTTTCATAGAAGAATTTGTGGTATCTGTGGTGTTCAATTGGTATGTCTAATGGAACACCATGAGACTTCAAACATAGCTGTAACTGTATGTAAAAAAGCCATGTGGACTTGGTGAGATTACATTTTTTGCGTATTTCTTTATAACTACAAAAACCCTGTTTGTTAAAAACATCCCCTAATGAGTGTATGCCTTGCTCTTCCCATATAGGGAATCTTATAGGTCGTTTTTCAATTAAGAGTGCATTGTTATTGAATAAGGGAGTATGATTGTGCCATTTATGTGGGTTAGGATTTTTTTTTTGTGTTTCACGCTGTTACGAAGGATCAGATTAAACCGAATATATATATTTATTACTTGAGATATATTGTATAATATTTGTATATCGTCTGATATCCCTTGTGTATTCTTTGTACATATACACGGAATATCCCTTTACCTAGTACAGACCATAATATTTCGTTCTCCTATTGGACAGCGGTCCACTAGGCGCCACGGCCATACCCCCAATGTCTAGTTCAAAGTCACCGCCAAAGACATGCCTGGACATGACCGGCTCTGCGCAAGAATACGAGACAGAAATGAGGCTGGTACTAGATTGTTCACCTAACGTATAAATACGGCGCAGGTGAATACAGAAGTAGAGTTACCCAATAAGTTGAAGCCTCACACCACGATACAACGTGCTGTGAAGTGGGCCCGTTTTGCCCCAAAATAGAGCCTTGAGACCGCGTGCGAATTGATAGCTGAAGTATCAGAGTTTAACGCTGTACCGTCGAGTTCGACCTATTCTATTATTTCAGTAATAGTCTATTTATGTATAGTGTATCGTGCGGCTACCGTTCTACAGTAACCAGCATTACCAACGCTTCCTCGTACCAGCTAGTGTGCTTACCCAGGCTGGGCGGCTTAACCTGGTGCCGTCATCCGAGGAGCCCTAGACGAGGACCGTGTGGATATGTACACTGGATAACCTACCCGACGACTGCAGAGCCCTTTTCGGCTGGATTATATTTGCTTTGGTCCTGTGGCTGATGGAGCGGAGAATCGTCTACACCCACAATTGTGTGGGATTTACCCTGTGAGGAGCAATGTCGAGCCCGCCTCTAGGACGCCTGAGGCTGGCTAGCTTTCTTCCATGCGGAGCTGCATACCGGAGAATAGCTGTTGTTCGTCTGCGGATCAAGAGATTATTGCACTGTCTCCTGTACTTGGAGTCTCCTTATTCTTCGTTGACCCAGACTTTCGTTACCGACAAATCCTCTCCCCTGCTGGCCTACAACCGGAGGGACCCTACTAGTATCTCCCGCTGCCCTACTAGTGTACCATAGATATAATTCCTAAGATACAGGTGGTATTCATTATCTCCTGCGCAATCTTCTAATGGACTTACGCTCTTGACCTATTCATGCACATTCTTCGCCTTACAAGCGCGACTCTAAGTAAAGTAATGTAATATAATATTATTGCTGCTAATAAATATTCTTCTAAACGAGTACTTGTGTGAAACCGTGTTATTGTGGATGTGTTCATCTCATATACCTGTGTACTGTATGGCCAGTAGTAATGTACATAAGACAGTAGTGGTTTAATGATACTGTTACGAAGGATCAGATTAAACCGAATATATATATTTATTGATTGATATATATTGCATAATATTTGTATATCGTCTGATATCCCTTGTGTATTCTTTGTACATATACACGGAATATCCCTTTAACCTAGTACAGACCATAATATTTCGTTCTCCTATTGGACAGCGGTCTCTTAGGCGCCATTGCCATACCCCCAGAGTCTAGTTCAAAGTCACCGCTAAGACATGTCTGTACATGCCCGGCTTTGCCCAGGAATACGAGACAGAAATAAGGTTGGCACTAGATTATTCACCGTACGTATAAATACGTCGCAGGTGGATACAGCAGTAGTCTTGTCTTATCCTAATACGTTCGTTCAACGTATCGTTCGCTCCTTACTAGTAAAGCCTTCATCACGAGTCAACGACCAAGTGAAGTGAGCAACCGTGCATCTAAATAGAGCACTTATAACCGCGTGCGAATAGGATAGTAAAGTGTCAGAGCTTAGTGGAATAACGTCAAGTTCGACCTAGTTAATGTGAAGTACCGCGCACCGGAGAATCTACACCGGTGAATGCAGAGCCCTTTCCAGCTGGATTATTGCTTTGGTCCTGTGGATGTTGGAGCGGAGGAGAATCGTCTACACCCACTACTGTGTGGGATCTACCCGTGAGGAACATCACTCGAGCCCGTCTCTTGGAGAGGCTGGCCGGCTTACTGGGATTACAGCTGCTGCTTTCGTCTGCCGATCAAGGGAGTAATTTACCGTCTCCCGTAGCAGGAGCTTATTGAGTCCCCGTTGATCCAGACTTTGCATTCGAACATTTCCTCCCCCTGCTGGCTTACAACCGGTGGGAACCCCTACTATTATCTCCCGCTGCTTTACTGGAGTACCATAGATATAATTCCTAATATTCAGGTTGTATTCATTATCTCCTGCGTAATATGAGAATGGACATACGTTATTGATTTGCTTACGCACATTCCTTTTGCCTTATAAGCGCACCTTACGTAAAGTATTATTATATATACTATCATTGCTGCTAATAAATATTCTTAAACCCAGATTTGTGTGGAACCGTGTCATTGTGGAGGTGTTCTCATCATATACCTGTGTACTGTATGGCCAGTAGTAATGTACATAAGACAGTAGTGGTTTAATGATACCATACTTATTTAATACAGTCAGGGAATTGTACCCCTCAGTTACAGATACCATACTTATTCAATACAGTCAGGGAATTGTACCCCTCAGTTACAATTGGTCCTTCGAGCCGGAGGGTAACTAGCGTAATATTAATATAATATTAATATTGACATGGCCAATGATGAACACTCCACAAACGGTTCTCCTAAACTAGATCGCCCGCAGCGCAGACGGCAGCCACCTCATTACCTAGAGGACTACGCTGCCAGTCTACTACCTAGCTTTCTACAGACGTTAAACGCGGAAAAAGCAGATAGTAAAAGTATGTCAAACCCTACCGACCACGACCCCGCCAGTAGAGACCCTAGTGGGTTCTAACGTAACTGACCAAGCTCACGGGGGGGACCAGGAGGGACCTGACATGACTTTACCCCCCGCCAACGTCGACGAGGCAGTCCCCGGAGAGCTCCAGGATAAAGAAAGCCCTCCAGGGACGGAGCCCGACCCACCACCAGAAGAGACGCGCACCCAGGAGATAGACCTCCTCGGAGCGCGACAGGAGAACGGATCTCCAACGAGCACTGCCAGAACCCGATCACCTCCATCAGTGTCTGCCCCCAGCGAGGCGGACAAGATGCTGGCGCAGGCCTTTATCGCCACCCTGGCAGCCTCCACTGAACACGATCGACTCCAAGCACAGACGCTTAGCGAGCGCGAACATTCTTCCATGGAACGAGAACGCTTCCACGCGCAACTCCAAGCGCAAGTCCTTAGTGAACGCGAACACTCTGCGACCCAGCGAGAGCGCTTCCAGGCGCAGCAAAGGAGTGACGACGACCGCATACGCCTGGAGACCAGACGCCTCCAGACGGAAGAGAATATGGAAAGAGACCGCGCCGATGCACAGCGCGGAGCCGCCAATGCACAGCGCGACGCAGCCCAAGCCCAGCGCGAAGCAGAGCGCGACCTCGCTCACATCAAGCGCGAAGCCGAGCGCGACCGATTACAAGCGCAGATAATGGAGCAACTGATTGCCAGGGTAACCCCCCCCGCCCTCCGCACGGGGCTCCAGGGCCTCGTCAAGACAAGGGTCTAGGGCACCCTCCCCTACCCGATCAAGCGACCCTGAGCCCGGCCAACCGAGAGAGCCTATACCCCTCTCCCCGACCGGTCCATGCGAGACCCAGCAACAGGGAAGAACCGGCCTACGCCGCTGAGAGACTAAATAGAAGATTACAGGATCTAGATGACCTGGCAGAGGAAGAAGAAGAGGGAGAGGAGGAAAGTCAAGCCCAACAGCAGCATCATACTCCACAGGACCAGGAGGTCCAGTACAGCCCAGACTTTACCCCCGCGGCTCTGCGCTACAGACCCCCGACTCAATTCACGGGTGAGCTTGACGCACGACCAGCCCCGAGGAACAGCACCTGGGTACACGGGCCTTGGTACCCGACAGGTACCAGCCCACCACGACACGTAAGAGGAGACTCGCCTAGGAGGCCTCTCCCCCAACGCTCACCGATGTGCCAGCCATCCATGGCATCGTACCTTGGCACACCGACGTTCCCGGACTTCACACACGAGAACAGAGCACAGTACACGGAGCTACGAATGTGCTTAGAGACAATGATGTCCGATGTACCAGATGAACCGTACAAGTATGCTATCCTACTCAAGCACCTGAAGGTGCCCAGAGCGCACAATATAGCGCTGGCATATTCCACCTCTACTACCCCATACACCGCGGCTCTAGCAGCCCTCGACCAACGTTATGGACGCATATGGGACTACGTAATACAAGAGATAAGGAATATTGACCGCCTACCCCCAGCCACAGACAATCGCTCACTAGATGACCTCTCTATCAAGGTACAATCCCTGGTAGGGATGCTGGGGGCACAGAAGGAAAAGGGTATGCACGAACTGTACGCAAACTCTAATGTTGAGAGAATATTAGAGAAGCTTCCGCCCGCCCGACAAGAGCGCTTCAGGCGGCAAAGAGACCACCGTGATCCTAACGTTCCCGAGCCATCCCTCCTAGACCTAGCCGACTTCCTGGCGAGAGAAGTCAACAGCCTACGATTGGATACGTTCGTGCGGAGCGCACCAAGCTCCAGAGAGGGACCTAGGAGAGCAAACGATGGCCGCAGGCTGGTGACCGTCATGCACCAAGCCGAATCAGTACCGAGCAACAAGAACCACAGAACCCCCTCGATGAAAGAGAAGTGGAAGATTGTATGTCCGTACTGCGAAAAGGAACACTGGCTGTCACACTGTGACACGTTCAAGAAGATGACCGCCGACAAGGTGAGTCAATGGATAAAGTCCAACCGCCGCTGTTACCGATGTGCGCGCAGTCACATGGCAGCCGAGTGCCGCCTAAAGAAGAGGTGTAGTCGGTGTGACGGAGCCCACTTGGACGTTTTACATGACAGTAACAGAAGAAAGCCTGCACCCTCAAGCAGCACAAAGGCAAGTGTTATGTACATTGACCCCGCCAGCAGCGGGGGCACCCGGGTGCTCTTGAAGGTGGTCCGCGTAACACTGAGTTACGAAGACAAGGTCATGGACACCTACGCCGTCCTTGACGACGGGTCAGAGAAGACCCTTCTCCTCGCGTCCGCCCCAAAAGAAGCGACGGAGCGGTATCTATCAAACACAGAGCGGCGCCTAGCCAGAGACCCCGCTCAAGCTACTGTGTACCGCGCTGAGATTAACAAGCTAATCACAGCGGGACACATAAAGAAAATTGACATTAAAGAGGCCGATCAGACGACCGAATCATGGTACGTGCCGCACCACAAAGTCCACCACAACGGCAAGGATCGGATTGTGTTTAACTGCAGCTACCAGATCGGATCACAAAATCTGAATAAAGAGCTCTTGCCCGGCCCAACACTCGGCCCCTCTCTACTGGGCGTGTTACTACGTTTCCGCCAGAACAAGGTGGCCATCAGCGGCGACATCAAAGGGATGTTTCTGCAGGTGCGACTAGTGGAAGAGGACAAGCCCCTGCTGCGGTTCTTAGGGAGAGAGAGGATCGAGGATGAGCAACCATCCATCTATCAATGGGAAGTCCTCCCTTTCGGAACCACATGCAGCCCATGCTGTGCTACGTTCGCACTGCAAAAACACGTCGCAGAAGACCCAGCAGCCGATGAAGAGGTCCGACAAAGTGTAGGAAATAGTTTCTACGTGGACAACTGTCTGCAAAGCGTCTCGACGCCAGAAGAAGCCGAGGCCCTCCTACTCAAGCTCCGCGCCTCCCTGATCAAAGGCGGCTTTGATCTCCGGCAGTGGGCCAGCAGCGACCCTCAAGTATTGCGCAGCCTCTCCCCAGAGGACAAGGCAGCAAGCAGCGAGACCTGGATGGCGACCATCCCAGGAGAAGCCCAAGAAATGACATTAGGACTAGTCTGGCGCTTCAAAACAGACTCGCTCCATTATAAACACACACCCCTGACCAAGGAGCAGGGAAGGTCGACTTCACTACCGACCACAAGACGGAGTGTATACAGAACACTCGCCAGACAATATGACCCGTTGGGATGTATTCTACCTTACACCACCAGGGCAAAGATGATTGTGCGAGCGCTATGGGACAAGGACCAGGGCTGGGACGACCCCATACCCGAACACCTTGCCTCCACATGGAGAGAGTGGGAGACAGAACTCAGCTCGCTCCCAGGTGTCAAAATACGCCGCAGCTACTTCCCACCCACAGTGAGGCCGGAGACATGTCAGATAGACCTGCACGTCTTCAGCGACGCCTCCGAAGTAGCCTACGGTTCGGTGGCCTACTTGCGGGCCCGAGAGGAGGGAGGAGAAATACATACTGCCTTCATCCTGGCTCGCTCAAGAATAGCCCCCCGCAAGCAACAATCTATCCCGCGTCTAGAGCTCTGCGCAGCCCTAGCAGGAGCGCAACTCGCCACGTTAATCCAACGTGAACTCACCATCCCGGTGCAAAGAACAATCCTGTGGTCAGACTCCATGACCGTACTCACATGGATCCAGTCCGATTCGTGTAGATACAAGGTCTTCGTGGGAGTCAGAATCACAGAGATCCAAGAGTTAACAGAAGCAGCATGCTGGAGGTATGTGGACACAAAACAGAACCCAGCTGACGTCATCACACAGGGAATGTCCCTGGATGACCTCACCCGTCACAATCTCTATAGTGACGGTCCCGAGTTCCTCAAGCTCCCGGAAGAAGAGTGGCCTACACCCACCCCACGGGAGGCGAGTGAAGAGGAGGCAGAGAAGAAGAAATCTATGTTCTGTGGGTTGACACACACACTCGTCCCCACAGATCCCAACATAGACGACTGCTCCACCCTTGAGAGTGCGCAGTTAAAGACATTCCTGTGGCACCACCCAGAGGTTCCATCCACTACTGACATTACTGCAGCTAACTACGAAGAAGCAGAACTCCTTCTGCTACAGCGAGCCCAAAGAGACTCGTTCCCCGACGAGCTGGACTGTCTGCAGGGATCAAAGCCAGTCCCGTCAGACAGCAGACTGCTCCACTTGGCCCCTGAGAGCGACGCCCATAATCTCATCAGAGTGGGTGGTCGTCTGAGGAGAGCCCCAGACTTACCGGATGACGTCAAGTACACGATAGTCTTAAACAGCCGACACAAGGTCACAGAGCTCATCATAAAGAAATACGACGAGGACGTGCACCACGCCGGGGCAGAGAGAGTCTTCGCGGAGATCAGACGTCGTTATTGGATACTGCAAGGAAGAGAAGCAGTACGACGCTTCCAGCGGACTTGTCTAGACTGTCGCAAGTGGCGAGCACAGCCCAGTATACCCAGGATGGCTGACCTACCCCCCTGTCGCCTCCGACTCGGCGACAAGCCTTTTCACTCCACCGGTATGGACTGTTTCGGCCCGCTGTATGTAAAGAAAGGAAGAGGGACGGAGAAGCGGTGGGGTATTGTATTCAAATGCATGACCACCCGAGCGATACACATAGAACTCCTTCCAACCATGAGTACGGACTCATTCCTTATGGCCTTCCGGAGATTCACATCGCGGAAAAGAAAACCGTCTATATTATTGTCTGATCACGGGACAAACTTCAAAGGCGGAGAAAGAGAGCTGAGAGAGAGCTTCCAAGCTATGGGCCCAGAATTTAAGACCCACCTCGCTCCATCTCAGATTGATTTCCAGTTTAACCCCCCGAATGCACCTCACTTCGGTGGAACTTGGGAACGAGAAGTACGTTCAATAAAGACAGCCCTGTACGCCGTGCTTGGGGCCCAGACCGTGGCGGAAGAAGTCCTCACGACAGTCCTCGCGGAGATCGAGGGAGTATTGAACTCAAAGCCCCTCGGTTACGTCTCAAGTGATGTAGCACAGGGGTTCCCAAACTTTTCAGGCCGGGGCCCAGAAAATAAGGCGTCAGAGAGCCGCGGCCCAATGCACATCGTCTGGCTTTTTTTTTTTCTTTTTTTGCCAGGCGACCGATTTTTTAAGCCAAATATCACTTCAATCCTATTAAGTTAGTTCAAGTTAGTTATTCATTTATATGTGCTATTTATGAGAGGGCTAACTTGTTGCAAAATAATAATGATAATAATAATAGCCTCATTAAAATACTATTGTTGCTTCGGTTGTTTTCAGCGTTTTATGTGCATAATCTGTTATTTAGTTTGAAATGTTCGTTGAAATAAGTAGATTTTTCGTTTTTATTTATTAAGTTAATATAAAACCATATAGTCACATTTTAGAATACAATAGAATAGAATTTTAGAATACAACTAGAAACACTGTCCTGGCCTGCTTCTAAGTTCAGTGGCCTGACAAAAAAAATTAAAATAAAAAAATAATTTTTTTTTTTTTTTTTTTTTCATCTCGCGGCCCATCCGTGGCTGCTCGCGGCCCATCTCTGGGTCGCGACCCCGACTTTGGGAACCACTGATGTAGCAGATGTCGACCCAGTCACCCCCAACACTCTCTTGATTGGGCGGCTGGACCCCGCGCTCCCACAGACGGTGTACAGGCCTGAAGAAGCGAACGGCCGAAGAATGTGGAGGTACAGTCAAGTATTGGCTGACAAGTTTTGGAACAGTTTCCTCCTCCACTATCTACCGTCTCTACAGACCCGCCAGAAATGGGTGAAAGAAAGAGACAATTTGACGGAAGGTACAGTCGTCATGATTATCGACCAGTCACTACCCCGAGCTATGTGGCCGGCCGGCCGCGTAAGCAAAGTGATCACTGGTGCCGACGGAAAGGTCAGAGCGGCAGAAGTGCTCGCCCAAGGGCGGACATACACCCGGCCCGTGGCGAGGCTGATAGAGTTGCCAAGGCTCCCCGACTCTCTCGATGACGACCATGACCCCCCGACTTTGTGAACTGCCCTACCCTCACAACGGACATTGAGTAGTGGACAGTGCGGTTAATCTGTCTCTGCTTATCTAATTAGGTGCGGACTAATTAGGAGGCGGCTGTTACGAAGGATCAGATTAAACCGAATATATATATTTATTACTTGAGATATATTGTATAATATTTGTATATCGTCTGATATCCCTTGTGTATTCTTTGTACATATACACAGAATATCCCTTTACCTAGTACAGACCATAATATTTCGTTCTCCTATTGGACAGCGGTCCACTAGGCGCCACGGCCATACCCCCAATGTCTAGTTCAAAGTCACCGCCAAAGACATGCCTGGACATGACCGGCTCTGCGCAAGAATACGAGACAGAAATGAGGCTGGTACTAGATTGTTCACCTAACGTATAAATACGGCGCAGGTGAATACAGAAGTAGAGTTACCCAATAAGTTGAAGCCTCACACCACGATACAACGTGCTGTGAAGTGGGCCCGTTTTGCCCCAAAATAGAGCCTTGAGACCGCGTGCGAATTGATAGCTGAAGTATCAGAGTTTAACGCTGTACCGTCGAGTTCGACCTATTCTATTATTTCAGTAATAGTCTATTTATGTATAGTGTATCGTGCGGCTACCGTTCTACAGTGACCAGCATTACCAACGCTTCCTCGTACCAGCTAGTGTGCTTACCCAGGCTGGGCGGCTTAACCTGGTGCCGTCATCCGAGGAGCCCTAGACGAGGACCGTGTGGATATGTACACTGGATAACCTACCCGACGACTGCAGAGCCCTTTTCGGCTGGATTATATTTGCTTTGGTCCTGTGGCTGATGGAGCGGAGAATCGTCTACACCCACAATTGTGTGGGATTTACCCTGTGAGGAGCAACGTCGAGCCCGCCTCTAGGACGCCTGAGGCTGGCTAGCTTTCTTCCATGCGGAGCTGCATACCGGAGAATAGCTGTTGTTCGTCTGCGGATCAAGAGATTATTGCACTGTCTCCTGTACTTGGAGTCTCCTTATTCTTCGTTGACCCAGACTTTCGTTACCGACAAATCCTCTCCCCTGCTGGCCTACAACCGGAGGGACCCTACTAGTATCTCCCGCTGCCCTACTAGTGTACCATAGATATAATTCCTAAGATACAGGTGGTATTCATTATCTCCTGCGCAATCTTCTAATGGACTTACGCTCTTGACCTATTCATGCACATTCTTCGCCTTACAAGCGCGACTCTAAGTAAAGTAATGTAATATAATATTATTGCTGCTAATAAATATTCTTCTAAACGAGTACTTGTGTGAAACCGTGTTATTGTGGATGTGTTCATCTCATATACCTGTGTACTGTATGCCCAGTAGTAATGTACATAAGACAGTAGTGGTTTAATGATACCATACTTATTCAATACAGTCAGGGAATTGTACCCCTCAGTTACACACGCCATATCCGGATCGCATGAGTAATTATGGGGCCAAATTTCCGTTCACAGTGCTTGATTGGTAGTTTAGTGTATTCTATGTCCTTCAGTCTATGTGGGGCTACTATGTTTTCTTCTAATTTTCTCCAGGATACTAATGCTTGGGGGTCAAACCATGTTGTCAATGGTCTTAATGTGTACGCCTTAAAATATTGGAAAAAATCTGGAAATGCCATGCCACCATCTGCTTTATTTCTCTGTGCGGTGGATCTTTTTATACGTGGTGGTTTGTTATTCCAAATAAATTTGTATGTGGAGGAGTGTAATCTTTTCCAGTAACCCTCTGGAGGGGGTAACGGTAGCATTGAACTGAAGAAGTTGATTCTAGGTAGTACATCCATCTTAACTATTGATATCCGTGCTTGTACTGTGTTTTTAAGTTTTGCCCACCTATCAAGGTCGTCTTTGATTTTGTTTTGGATTGTTGTGTAATTGTGCTTCACCGTTTGTCTTATGGTGGGGAATATTTCCACTCCCAAGCATCTAAAATGTTTTACCATCGGTATCTCTCCTGGGAGGGTTATATCTTTTTTTGCAGGGGTGTTAAGTGGAAGGAAAGCCGACTTCGGCCAATTTATCTTAAATCCTGATAAATCACCAAAGTTCTCAATCAACTTGAGCAGATGAGGCAATGTGGTGTTGGGGTTTTGCATGAACAATATTACGTCGTCCGCATATAAACTAATTTTATGTTGTGTGCCCTTAATTACGATTGGTTCTATGGATTGGGATTGTCTTATATATTGTGCTAAAGGCTCTAATGATAGATTGAATAGTCCGGGACTAAGAGGGCAACCCTGTCTGGCTGAGCGTGATACCGGAAAGATTTTGGAGATGATTGTACCTGTTGTAATCATGGCCGATGGGTCTTTGTATAATACTTTAATCATATCAATGAATCCTTTTCCTAACCCCATCCTTTCTAATACTGCCCATAGATACGACCATTCCAGCCTGTCAAAGGCTTTCATAGCATCCAGGGACAGCATCGCCTTAGGTATGGTGTCATCCTTGTCGGCATCTAGTACGTGCAGTATTCGTCTTATGTTATCAGTGATCAGGCGGCCTCTTATGAAGCCAGTTTGGTCCGGGTGAACTAAAGACGTCATATGCTTTTGTAATCCGATGGCTAATACCTTAGAGTACAGTTTGATATCGGTTCCGAGGAGGCTTAAAGGTCTATAACTACCACACTCGTTGGGGTCTTTGTCTTTTTTAAGGACTGTTATGAGTGCAATATTGTCATTCTTATGGAAGTTCCCCTCCTTGACTGAGTATAAGATCATATTTAGTAATAAGGGTCCAATTATGTCCCAACAAGAAAGGTACATTTCTGATGGGATACCGTCTCTTCCAGGAGCCTTACCACTTTGCATTTCGGATATGGCCTTCTTGAGTTCCTCTAGTGTGATCGGTGTTTCTAACTGCTTAGCGTCATCCTCTGAATGTTTAGGGAGAATAATTTGATTAAGATATGTGTCCATTTTGTTTTGATCGAAGGTCGTTTCTGATTTATATAAGTCGGAGTAGAATTCTTTGAATGAATCGTTTATTTTTACAGGGTCTGTTTCAAGTACTTGTTGTGCTCTAATGGTAGTTATATCTGCAAATTTTGCATTAATTCTTAATCGCATGGCTAATAGGTGACTAGGTTTAGAACCTTGGGAGTACTGCTGTTGTCTTGTACTGCGTATTTGTATTTCCGATTGTTGTCTGTATATGGCATTGATCTCTATTTTTAGTACGTTAACTTGATTCTCTAGTCGAGTAGAGTTGTTGTATTTTAGAGAATTAAATAACGTTGAGTAAAGCGTTTCCAGCTCAGCCAGTTTAGTGCATTGATTCTTGCGCATTTTGGAGGAAAAGCTATCAGTGAAATCTTTGATCATTCCCTTTACCGACATCCATATTATTCTGGGGTCTTGCACCGAGTTTGCATTCTCCCGTTGGAATACTATAAGAGCTTCTTTGAGTTGTGTAATGAATTCCTTGTTATTAAGCAGCATCGAGTTAAATCGCCATCTTGGGGCTCGGGAAGATAGTATACAAAATGTTCCTTTAAGGAGTAAATAACAGTGATCTGATAGTGCGTTGGGTATCATTTCCACTTCATAATTATCAAATAGTCTCTGTGATGCAAAGACAATCTATTCTGGATAATGTGTTATGTCTCGCAGATCGACAAGAGTACTTTCGGGTCGTGGGATTAAGTAATCGCCATAAGTCATTTACACCTGTAATCTTCGACCAATCCTTTAATGCCTTAGATGAATTCTTTTGTTCGCTGGAAAAGGCGAGGTAAGATTTGTCCATCCTTGAGTTCCAGATGGCATTAAAATCCGCACCTATTATAAATGAGTAATCGGGAATGTCTAACATTGCATTGGTTAGTGTAGTGAAGAAATCCTCTTCGTACAAATTTGGGGCGTATACCGCTACCAACACTATTTTCCTGTTCTTATGTACAATCTTAGCTATAGTTATCCGACCTTCTACATCAGACCATACTCCCTTTAATACAATATTCAACTTACGTTTAACGACTATGGCTACACCCCGAGTTCTCGTACCAATAGAAGAGTGACTAATATTATGATATGTGTTGTCCGCTAATTTATCTATGTCTTTCTCTAGAATGTGCGTATCGCTTAGCAGAGCAATGTCCACATGTTCTTTTTTCATCAGTGTGAGCACGCTTTTGCGTTTGAGTTGGTTATTTATTCCCCCGGTGTTCCATATCATTATATTCAAACTAGCCATAATCTATACATGTTGTAGTGTAGTTTTTGGTAATGCTTCTGGAGTGCGAGGCAATAATAGATATACATCCAACTAGTGAGGTCCCGTTGAGAGCCGAGCTTAAAAACATACATATATACAAATAAAAATCCCCTTCCCTCCCCTCCCACCGAGAGTCGTACAGGATTGTGTTCCATGAACACAACCTTTGCGTATGACTCCCTCCCTTGCACCACCGGATATCCCAGAATGATCCAATTATCCTTAACATTAATATGTATACCATAGGATCTAACACTCTAAATTCTACCATAAGTAGAATGTCGACTGTGGCTTGGCCACTTTCCCGTTAAATAAAAATTTAAATAAGATAAAAATAAAAATAAAGACTAAAAATAAGCTTCAATTATCATGCCCTAATCACTTACATTTTATATGAACTTGTGTAATTTATAGTAACCCATGAATAATATGGAGGTATTGAACTGAAAAGAGAGCCCCAATAAATCAGAGAAAACAGAAGAAAAAAACAAGTAAAAGGAAGAGAACATTAACTTAGATCTTAAAAGAGCTTTGCTATGCTTAAACATCTAAAGTATAAATTGGAGAAGTAGTGGAAATATTTCCAATTAATAAAAAGCAGTTTTTAAATACGTATATGCAGCATTTCCCCTGGCCAGGGGTGGGCGATGATCCGTTGTGTAGAGTGTTATTCCAGCCGGCCGCTGCTATGATGGTTCTGTGGTTCTGCAGCTAGATGCTGTTGATTATTCCCCCGAAGGGCTTCTGGTAGTATGTCTAGCCACGTAATTGCTGTTATTCCAGAATGTTCCCTATATCAAAGAATGCTTTAGATGTTCTAGATTATTCCAATATGTCGTTTTTACAGTGTTCGAATGTTCCAGTATGTTCTGGAGTGTTCCAATTTTGAATCCAATATGTCCGCAATAATAGAACCCCGACGGGGAAAGCATTCAATAACTCTGAGCTCGTAGGTCTCTCTGTCCCAAATCATCAATTCATTAAAGTTTATACTATATGGTGTCCATGCATAACATAGATTAAAAGGCCATTTATACACTATCCTGCGTGTTGTGCAGACATGTATTTGGCTGCATCTTCAGGCGAGTTGAGGAAAACCCTTGCTCCTTGTTTATCGACGATGCGAAGTATTGCAGGGTATATTAATAGGAGTCTGTATTTCTCCAGATAGAGTTGAGACATCACCGTCTTGAACTTGGCACGCAGGTCCACTACCTCACGACAATAATCTTCAAAGCAGTGTATTGGTATATCCTTGTATTTCAGATTGCCTTTCATCCTGCGAGTTTCACGAATAATAATTTCTTTTATTCTGACTTGGCGCAGGATAACCAATATCACTCTGGGCTTAACGTTATTGTCATTGGATCGGGTCCCCAATCTGTAGCACTGTTCCACCTCTGGTACTTTAGGAAGGATCTCTGTTCCCAAGATTTTCTGTAATTCTGTGGCAAACTCTTCAGGGTGTGCGCAGTGATTTCAAGGACCTAAACACTTATTTTGGACTGATCAAAGCAACTGTAATTCCTCCGAGGGGATTATACTTTCCGGTACTCCCTTATAGAGGAAACGGTAAACTCCTATTCCCATTGTGTCGCACGTGCGCTCTCGCAAACAATCAGGATAGTGATTGTCTCCACACTGATGTAGAACGCTCGTTAACAGGTGTATTGATTACCCCCGAGTTAAACAAAGCTATAGAGCTAGGCTCTATCGCGTAGCAGAAATCCACCAAGTATGGGATTTCCCTGAACGTAGTAACGATATCTTTGGCTCGTACGTTAAAGCTTTCTTGAAGGGGAAGACCGAAGCGAGCGGTTACCCCTCTGACGTGATCACTGAGGTTGATAAAGATAGATATATAGCTGAATACCATAGCCGCAAAGGGATACTGTTAGATAAGGCCTCAATCATATCGAACCCCGCAAAAAGGTGTCTGTTCAAATTGATGTTGAATTCTTTTTGGGGTAAATTTGCTCAACGCTCTAATTTAACAAACACTGTTGTTAAGAGACCCTGCAGAGTTCTTCAAACTTTTATTCTCTGAAGAATATGATGTCAAGTACTTTTCATTCCTTAATGATGACGTAGCATTAGTACAGTGGTGTTATATGGAGCATCATCTTCTCAGTCAAAGAAATACCAATATTTTCATAGCATCCTTTGTGACAGGCTACGGTCATATGCATCTGTATAGCTATCTGCATAAACTTGGCGAAAATGTTTTATATCATGACACTGAGTGTGATTTATAAGACAGATAAGGATGGTGAGAGTTTGCCTATCTAGGCGAGCTGACTAGCGAGCTACGACCGGGCGAATCTATCATCGATTGGGTAACTTGTGGACCCAAATCATACGCCTATCGTACAAACCAAGATAATGTTGTCTTGAAAGCTAAGGGGATAACCCAGACTTATGATAGCTGCAGAACGGTTTCATTTGGGTCTATGTGTAATTTAGTCGAACATTATCTAAAACGTGACCCTTCATCACCCGACCAGATCCTCTTTGCACCCCAGTTCAATATAAACAGATGTAAAAAAAGATTTATCTCTATCTAACGCCAACGTCTTGAAGAAGGTCAGAGTGGTTTACGATAAAAGACGATTATACTCTGACGGTACGACGAAACCTTTTGGGTATTGAGTGAGAAAAAAAAATGGAGTTTACAGCAGAATATGATTTTGATCCCCGTTTAGAGCTCCCAATGTCCACAATTATAGCGGGTCCAAGTGGTTGTGGGAAGACCTATCTTGTACAGAAAATATTAGAAAATTGTAATGAATCTTTGTCAAATGTACCAGATAATATTGTATGGATTTGTGATTGCTATCAAACAATGTATGATGAACTGTTGAAGACAATAAAAATCACTTTTGTCAAAGGGTTGCCAGAATCATTTAACGATGAGACACTATTCCCTAGCAGTATGAATCATCACCTAATTATCCTAGATGATATGGTTTTTTCAGCGGGTGAACATCTTGAAGTGGCCAAAATGTTTACCCAATACAGACATCATAGGAATATGAGTGTCATAATGCTTACACAAAATCTATTTCAACAGGGTAAACATAACCGTACAATTAGTCTTAACGCAAGCTACTTGATTTTATTTAAAAACCCTAGAGATAGATTACAACTTTCGGTATTAGCTGGTCAAATGTACCCCGGTGAGTGCTCTATTCTACTGGACAGCTTCAAAGAGGCCACGCGGCATCCGTATTCTTATCTATTAATAGATTTGCGACCGCACTGCCCTGACCAGTTGAGACTTAGAACCGGTCTAACACCTCAGGAAGGACCTCCAGTGGTGTACATAAAAAAAATAAGGATCATGTCTTGTCGTATACGGGGTCATATGGATGTATTGAAGGCTTTATATAACAGTCCTCCCATCATTCGAAAGCAGATGTTAACTAGGGCTTCACCAGATCTGTTGAGATGTGTGTGTGAGATAGCATTAAATGTCTTGAAAGGTGTTATTCCCCTTAAAAGCGTCCACATACATAAACTGAGAAGAAAAAAGAAGATCCTAAAGCTCTTGGCTGATAACAAAGTTAATCTGTCAAAGAAGAGAAAAAAGCTTATGCAGACTGGGGACGTTTTTTTTCTACCGTTACTCAGCGTAGCCATTCCATTTTTAACGTCTTTATTCACACAAAAAAACTAATAATGACCAGCATGCAAAAAATTATCCTAATTCCTAAGAGTCAATGGAATCCTGTCTCCTCAAACAGGATGACAACTCCTATTAATATCACAGAGAAAGCGTCAGATAAATTACATACAGGAATGTATAATATTCTGAACGATATTACAGATAAAGAGGAACAGGTGTTGCCTCCAATTGACACCAATGCATCGCGATTACATAATCCAGCTGTCTATGCATCGGATTCGGATAAGGCTAAGAAAATGAATATTCTTCTACATCGTTATCTAGGTTTACTCAGACAAAAAGAACATGTTACCCCCAAAGTTTTACCTATGGAAGCACCGATAGAAGCGGCAGAGGTCAGAACCCTACAAGATATTGAGCAATTAGTCTCTGCACTCCCCGTTAGAAGTCAAGTAAAAGCATGCATGATTATGCAACAATTAAAAATTATACCCACAGAATCATGGAATCTTAAAGGCAAGTTTATTCGCGACGGTATCCCCATAAAAGGGTCGCATATGCTTGATTACTTAAAAGCGTTGACTACTACCTCTAAGCATTCTGCACCAGGTCCTGGTTATGATGTTTTTCTACAAACCTTATCGGAGGTTAATATACCCCTATCATATATTGCAAATAAAGATGCACGTTCCTCTTTGAATGCTCTAAAGACCCGCACAGGATTTTCAGAAGGAGACATGAATATGCCTTCTGAAAATCTTTCCACCCGAAGAAAAAGGAGACGGAATAATGAACCGGATACAGATTGGCTCAGTTTGTGAAATGCATTAATGTTTTGTATTTTTTTTAAATAAAAAACAACAACAAAGAAATACTTTCAACATGTGTGTTTTATTATATTTGTTACATGCATTCATTTAACATTCTTAAACTACAACAATAATGAAATACTTTCAGAATGTGTGTTTTATTATATTTGCTACATACGTTCATTTACATTCTTAAACTACAGCACGCTTGTCTATGGATACCTCTGCATTTTAATATACATTTCTTATATTTCATGACAAATCTACTAACTAGGAGGTTGTTTCTCAAAGTATCTCCTGTATAATGTTTAAATATGATATCGTTCAGACTGTATCCTCTTGCTCTTTGACATAGAAAATATACACAATGATGGCCACAATAGGCTGAGAGTTCATTCTGCACTCTACGAGTAGAATAGTAATAGGCCTCTGTAACATTTTCTTGTAGAAATTCACTAATGTCTGACGGATATGCTTTAGAGTTAGGGCTAAGCCCGAAGGAATAAAAAAAGACACCCTCTCGTTCGTTATCAAGACTCACAGCGAGCCAATGCACACCGGGCTTATTGCTGGGATCTGTATTAACTATAAAATAGAAAGGTCTAGTCCGGGTATTCTGTAAATTGCTTTTTAGTTCATTACAAGCCCATACACCTTGAAAACGAGACCCCAACAAGGATGAACATAACGTTTGTAATTCTACATTATTCATTTTCTAATAATAGTCTACCAACACTTGTCGTCGGTCATTGATTTTGAGAATTGAGTCAAAACATGCATATACGATCAGAGTCGCAGTCTACCAACACTTGTCGTCGGTCATTGATTTCGAGAATTGAGTCAAAACATGCATATACGATCAGAGTCGCAGTGGTGTGTAGAGGCTCTTGAAATCTCATCTCCAGACGTAGATTCCCTGTAGCAGCGGGGGATGAGGCCAACCCGTCCTCATCAGGGTCGAGATTAAAATAATATAAGCCATATCCTTCTAGAAAGTCCTTTCGATCAAAAATCAGAGCAGAATCCTTCAGATGACGGCCTGTGGCTGTAAATAAACTGTAGTATTCCCTCACCGCATTTCCTTGTGCAAACTGTGGCTGATAAGCTTTTGATGGGATCTGACGACGTCCTGACTTAAGGCTGCATATTCTAAATCAAAATGTTGAAAATTAAATGGATTTCTATTGGGGGTACCATTATAAGCCTCGTGTTCAACTAAACCGAGTATAACGTATTTCGGTAGCAAACCCAGAAAGATGTTTTCGTGGGTCGAAACCCTCGAGTTAATAGGGATAGAGAATGTTTTTACATTAATACGTGCTAATGGATATAGTGCATTTCCCCTTTGTAACGCCGTTGCGTGGCCTAACTGTACAGCAGGGGATACGACAACCTTTTTTTACGAATAAGGTCGCATTAATAATATGTAGTCTGAACCCGCCATCGACCGCAGACATTATACAGAAATTGTCTTTAGCTCTAGTTAGTTTTATTTTTAAATCAACTTTATTTAATAATAGACGATCGCTAGAAAATATATCTGAATGGATTCCACCCAGTAGATGAAACTCTCGCGATAGAGCGCATTCCTGCCCCCTGGTTTTTAAGCCTTTATTTCTCCCGTCGGCTCCTAGACGGACATCTTCCATGGCCCCGCCTGTATCTTTAGCGAATAAACCAGCGGTAAATTGACTATTCAAACTATCGGGATAATAATTCAGTAATGTTTCAATCATATCAATCAATCAATCAAATTTATTTATAAAGCACATTTCACATGACGCGTGTCAACCAAAGTGCTGTACAGAGGGTAAATACATAAATACATAAGATACATATAGACAACAATCACACTCCGTTTCATGGGAGGGCACACAGGCAAACACATAGAAAAACAGGGCATGAGTCAGTGAACGGGAAAGGCTAGTAGGTAGAAGTGGGTTTTGAGCCTCGATTTGAAGGCATCTATCGAGGGGGCGAGCCTAATGGAGGTGGGGATGCTGTTCCACAGTTCAGGGGCTGCGATAGCAAAGGCACGGCCCCCCCTGAGCTTGAGGTTAGACCTCCGGACTGTCAGGAGCCTCTGATCGGCTGACCTGAGGGACCTGGTGTTGGAATAGGGGGATAGGAGGTCTGAGATGTAGGAGGGTGTGTGACCATTAAGGGCTTTAAAAACAAATAGGAGAACCTTAAAATCTATCCTGTAGCGTACTGGGAGCCAATGAAGGGAGGCAAGGACAGGGGTGATGTGGTCTCTCTTGCGGGTTCCGGTCAACAAGGCTCTATAAGGATGTGTGGAACTAGATTGACTGATTAAACGATCCTGGACTGTAACATCTACTTGGCTAAAAATTGTGTTTAACGGATAATTAATTATAGAGACATCCGCATTGGCTGCCAAATTAGTACCATCGCCATTGGTGATCTTCACCTTTAAATATAGTAACGTATTATTGAGATCCAAGTACCGCTCTCCTTCACCTGGTATATTAAATTCTATAGGGGAATCTCTAGTTAGAGCTGTTATGGGGGATATTTCAATATAATCACTTCGCTCGATCGATAGCTGAGTATAAGGGGCTGCAAAAATATCCAACTCGGATCTAGAACACTCTTGAGACCGGTGATGAATCATGTTTCACTTAGAATATATCCTTTACACGTTTCTTCGTCGGTCGTCTTCTCTGACTAAGACCTCTTCTTTTAACCGGCTTCTTCTTATAAGATATCTTATTCTTTATAGCTGTCACTCTACAGCCAGGAGGTATCCTTCTTTTCGATGACCTCATGCCTCTTGAAGGCCTCATGCCGAAACCGGAACCGCTCTGTTCCCCCATCCTAGTGGTGACCTTCTGAATGACGTCGTCTAAAACCTCTTTGCCTATATTTTTAGCCGCTGTCTTGATGTGTGGTTTAGCTATGTTAATACCTGTTTTAAGAAAAGGCATAACAAATTTGAATAATCTGGAGAAGATAGAACCTATCCCTCGACCGTATTGCACCGGTGCCCCTGCAAATCCAGCTAAGCCGTGTCCCACCTGATTTACATAATAATTAACGAAACGGTTAGGATGCACGTGTGGGTCCGTAATATATATATTTTTTTTATTACACGCTTATGTCCAAGGGCTTAAAATGTAATTTTACTATCACTTTCCCGTACGTATAATTGACTAACTGATCCGTGTCTGTCTTGATTTCTATTTGAATAGTATTTATATCGGTTTTTGATACCCTAGAATAATGCACACGATCATAACGTATGTTTATCAAATCTCCATATGTCCCCTTGATTTGTACCGTAGATAATAGAGGAACGTATGAACCCCCTACGAGCTGGTGGTCTGACAGATTAGAATATATGAATAGATTATATACACCAGAACCCAGATTCGCAGGATATGGGGCCTCTATATTAGCTAGATCATACCATTTATCGGATTTCAATCCTATAACATAAGATAGCCTTGGAGAGAATCTCACCTTGTACACACCACTCCCCGTAAACACACATCTATTAGTGATCTCATTATAAAGGAGCCCCGCCTTTTTATCACCTGTTGTGCGTAAACTATCTGTGATTAGTTTTATTAATTGTTTAGTATTTTTATAGTAACCCCCTGAGCCTATCCTTATTGTTTCAACCAACATGTCGGGATGATGTTTTAGATGTCTGCATTCATAATATGCTGACTCGGGGGGGCAAATTATACCATGTATGAGGGTATGTTATTTCTGCCCGACCAACTAACCAATCACCTTTTAATTGGAGGGGCTTAGCCAGATTAATATTGAAACTAGAAGCCTTATTATTGGGGAACACAGACATGCACACGTTGGAAGGGAGCATAACGTAGAACCCCTCCATCGTTTTAATATGCGGAATTATGATTACCGTCCTTAAAAAAGTATAGGATTATATAAGAACCTTATTCATACAGCTCTGAGAGTACTCTTTAAGATGTAAGAATTAAATTTCGCAGGCCATCCTATCCATTTTACCAGCGTATACATCTTGCCGTTTATCCTTTTATTCTCAATACATTTTTCTATCTTGTATGTTTTATTCGTCCCTTCCACAATCTTTTGCAGCTCCAATTCGTAGAAAACTCCTTTTACCCTTTCACCATCTTGGTCTTTAAGGACATACACAACAGGGAGACGGGCTAAACGCTTCTCTATAATAAACGTCTCGTACGTATACGTCTGCTCATAGCGCTTGTCGAAGGCAGACTTATATTGAGATATACGCACAGTAGTGCCTATATCAAATTTAAATCTAGTTTTCTTTTTATGCGTTAGAGGTACTGTTCCGTACAGGTTCTGAAATACCTGTACTATGTTATCTTTAGAGACCTCTGTAGGCTCTCATTCATTTTAATACTGGAGTGAAACGTGTTATTATAACTCTGTACCATATCCTGCAACATATCAATATAACAAAAAGTATTTTTAGCTGTGAAAAATCTCCACATCCTGTCCTTCAATGTACGGTTCAGTCGTTCGATAACGCTCGCTTTCAATTCACTTCCCGTTGCGAAGTGGTGTATGTTGTGTCGATGCATCAATTCTTTGAAATGTTTATTAAATAATTCTTTACCTTCGTCCGTTTGTATTTTTACTGGCGTTTGACTCTCCTCTAGGACTCTATCGAAGGCTTTTGTAACAGCTAAACCTGTCTTATTTTTTAAAGGCCTTACATAAACCATCTTTGAGAATACATCAATTACAGTCATCAGATATTTAAAGCCGTTGTTATACTGTGCCAAGCTTTGCATATCGCATTAATCAATTTGAAATTGATAAAGAGGTCTTGGAACGAATACTCTATTTCTCTTCAAATGTATTCTAGCAGGCTTATGTAGAGTGTAGCTATCCTGCTTTGATAACCAGGTTTTAATAACATTTATCCCTACTTTATCTCCTGTAGAGAGTTCCACTGCCTTACGCAAGCGTTCGACACCCCCAAACGAACCTGGATTTGCGGGGTCATAATATATTTTAGCTAGTAGGTCATCCATATTTTCAAACCACCACACCCCTTGGATTATAATACATGAGTGAATAAGTAAGCAGGAGACTTTTTTTTTTTTTTAAACACAATTTTTTTTTTTTTTTTCAGAAATAAACAAATCACACTCTATAGACTTTTGCCAGTTTTGGCACATTGGACATGAAGAGAAGTATTGAATCGTAGACGGCCTCTGTATCAATCTCTGGGTAATCAAGGTGTATTTCCTTAATCAAATCCTTCAGACATTCGCTATTCTTAAATGACTGAAATTCATAGAGGAGCCCCTCGCAGATTCCTTGCATTCTTAGCGGTGATGGAATGGCTAAACAGAGCCGGTCCAGGAGGGCGCTAATGGTAGGAATCAGTTCACCACTCCATAACATAGTCATTAGTGCTGGTTCGTTGATCATGTAATACAATACAGGTTCAAACAAGCATTCATGATGACGCTGACTTGGGTGCTGAATGGTACAACCATAGCAATGCTCGATGAGATGTAGATCGACACAGCACATCAACACTTCGGCCAGAAGTAGTTTAATGCTGGCAATCATTAGATGATCTAGGAATCCCGCTCTCTCGTCAACCACAACGGGCAGTACTGTAAGTCGTCTCCTCTCTGTGACAGGCAGGTCTTGCGGGAAACCAGATTCGGGTGTGTGTGATCGCCATTCTCCATTAGGCTGTGTGTCCCCAGCCTCTCCATCGGCTATGGTATCTTGTGATGACAGATCAGGTGTTTCGCAGGTATTCATCGTTGGAGTAATGCAGAGTAGCGGTGAGTCGGGTACAGCAGACTCCAGTTCGTATCCAGTGTTGAAGGAGGCCATGATTAAAGTCTTTAAAGTCCATTGTAACTTTTTTTCTTTTTTTTAACGGGTCTTTTACGATACCAGGACCTTTGGTATCGTCTTCCTCTGATTCGTTGTATGGAAAGAGATGTCGTTTCAAATGATCCATATCTGCTTGCACCTTTAACATCTCGCTCGTGACAGCTCCACATGTGTGAAGACATTATAACCACGTGTTCACCGGCACAATAAATAGAACACTCTCGGCTCCAAATGCATACTGTTTGAAAATGGTCATATCCCCCACTCCACTAACGCCTGGCTTGTTATGTATAGAGATACGTGCTGTGTAATATACAAAATAACTTTCTAAGTCACTGGAGCCTGTTAACAGTTTGATTAGCTGTCCTTCCTTGAGCTTTATGACGGCCAAACCGTCTAGCGCGTCAAAAGAATTCTTTTTTATCTGCCAGAACTCTCTTTCGCTTAAATAGAGTTCCGGCCTCTCTCCAATGCCTTCGAAGTCAGTTAGACCCAGTTTGTATATCACAACTCTGTCTAATCTTCCGTCATATTCCAGACTCAATATTCCGTCGCTCGTAGGCCACACTTCATTATAAATACCTCGTCCATATCTGCACGGTGCCCTCAATAATGCCCTAATACGCGCTATTCTGTCAGATGTGTGTATAACCAGGGTACAAATATTGTCAGCCATTATGCTCTTGGATCTATCAGTCACAATCAGAAACATATATATAGCTTTTTTTTACACAACGCCCCCATTTATGTCATGGATAATATCGCACACCTTCCAAAGACAAAAACATACTCCCATAACGCCTCCTATACACATACTACCAATGCTAGCCCGTATTAGTAGCCTATTAAAGCTCTCCATCGAAATAATACTGCTTTGATCATCCTCTGAGAAATCTACAGTAGTAGGGGTTTCTAATGCCTCTGTCTGTGCTCACATACTTCCTCTTTTATTCTTTCACTGTAATATTAAGTTGTGAAGACATCCTCATACACATCCCTGTTTTATTACTAACTACCTGCCCCCATCAGTGATAGTAATATGCCGCTTCTGAAAAAAAACATAGGTTTCTGAATGACAAGAGACATCTCTATATTTTCAACACAGCTCTAAGCACCATTGTGCCATACAGACACACCGTGACACCTTTTTGAGGGGGTTTGCTTTTTTTCTGCTGAGAGGGTCGGATCAACCTTGCAGAATAAGTGTCACTTTTTAGAAACGTGTGTTCTGCAGAAAAAAGGAGAACTAACAGTTTCCTTGAGTGGTTAGACAACCTTGCAGAATAAGTGTCACTTTTCAGAGAAAAGGAGAACTAACAGTTTCCTTGAGTGGTTAGACAGACACACACACACACCCACACACACCAAACTGGCAGAGAGGGGTAAGTCGGAGGGTCATAAATCTTTTGGACTTGGCAGAAGCTGCATACACTAGTTTGAGCCATCCCATTCGCTATCTTCATTCTCCCACCTCCTATGACAGCTAAGGGGGTGTCACTTTCAGAATCGTGACAGTTTCAGAACTGCAGTGAACCTCCAGAGCGTCATTTCAGCCTACGGAGTGGAGACACACAGAGCATGGGGAGAATTCTTTCTGCTCAAACCATACCACTTGCAAGAAAACACACATTGTATTTTGCATTTGGCATTAAGAAAGCACACACACACTTTAAATGTTTAATCTGTAAACCTTGGAATACACACAATCTTAAGAAACAGACATTTGAAATGTTTATATCCACACAAATACATATTGTGAAGATATTGTATTTTTCTTAAGACTTTTGGAATACATATTGTGAAATGTTTATTCTGAAAACCTTGGAATACATACAATCTGAAAAAAAAAATCTTTTATTTCTGAAAAACTTTTATTTTGAAAAAAAATCTGAAAACCCCTCCCCTTCCGTAACCAGATGTCCCTCCCCTCCGACCAATCAGAGAAGGGGGCGGGACTTAGGGACCATAAAGCATCTAAAAAGGGGGCGTGGTTACAATCAACCAAACTAAAGGGGGCGTGGCTATATGCCCTTATAAGGTATGCCATACCCCTACGTCCTGCCCCTTAAACCTCTCGACCAATCAGAGGGCTCCAAATTTGTTTGCGTGTTTTGCATAATGTGACAGAAGCTGCCTCTATACTCTCTCTCACAGTATTGGAAAATAACCAAGGTATTGAGGCATTTATGTGGTCTTCTTTTGGTTCTTTTTGAAAATATTTTGTGTGGGAAGAAATGGTACACCAAAACTGATAGTATCAACCCACAACGTGCTGTAGCAAACCATTACACATAATTGATCTTAGGAACAGTCTTCATACTGTATGTTTCCTTAATAATGCCCCAATTCCATTGTACACTCTTCAACTTTCACATTTTGAATAGATGGCAATCAAAACACAAGGTTTATTTATGACTAGATTAGATGACTAGCGCTGAACCGCGCCTCAAATTAATCTTCACGGTCCCGGGATTCCAGATGGTGTGTAACACTTCTATGTGGCGTCTAATATGGGCCCTCGGGATCCCCTGCTCTCACATTAGACACGACCAAGTAGGCCTCCCTCGCCCCCATACTTCAAGCGTGCAACACAATTCAAAACACCACTTCACCACCACTAACATATTCCTCTCCAATTTCTAACTGCAAGTCCGACTTTTCTTTTCTTTTCACTGGACTGTGTAACGAAGACACAGTTAAGCTCCTTTTTTGGTGTATTCCACGCAGAAAAGCTTTTTGTTTGGTGTTGCATCTGGAAGGAAAACAACACATGTTTCACGGACTCACATTAGGTCACATAGGCCTTTTTCCAAGTCTTTTCATTTCTCCTCCACAATGGCTCTGCTCTGCAGAGTGGCTCACCACAAAACACTGTATGGTCGATGTCATTTGATCATACTTGAGCGAGAGGAGACTATTGACCTAACGTGAATTAAACTGTTTAGCGGCCTCTAGGCAAACGTATTGCACTTTGTTTACATCTTTTTTTTCGGTCTGATGTTTGGGTTGGAGTTTAGTAACTTATTATACTGTGAATTTCTGCAGACCTCTCATGGCAAGAGCCTGAGGGGTGGCCAGCAATAGTAACCCCTCCCCTGGACCCAATCAACTCCAACCCACACATCAGACCAAAAAGGACACTTTAAAGGAACGAGGAAAATAAAGGTCACTTTAAGGAAATAACTGTTGTGGTTCTTGTATAGTATAGTTTAGAAATAGCAAATTATAAGGATATAGAGTAAAAACTGTATATTGTATAGTAGTGTACTAGTGTACATAGGACCCAGTGCCGTAATTCGTAGCATTGTATTGCATTATCTCAGGACTTTAACATGTCTATTTTATCATGTCTTTTTTTTGTCTATTTTTATTACCTGTTTATTATGTCTATTTTATTATTTCGTATTATTGCACACTCAAAGCGGGCATGGCCACCCGCATTTCACTGTATGCCCTGGTATGTACAGTATGTGACAAATAAACCTCTTGAATCTTGAAAAACAAAACATGTAAACAAAGTGCAATACCGAGCAGGGATATTTTGCCTAGATGTCACTGTTTGACTGTGTTACAGGGTCTACCTTTAAACATGAGCAAAAATAAATAGTTAAAGAGCTTTCAAGAGTCTTTAGAGCTAGTGATGCAACAGGAACGAAACACCAAGCACATGCAATGTAGACAGGCCGTCATAATCTCCGTGGGAGTTTCAGGGTTTGGTAAAAAGGTTATATCACAGTATGTCTGATGAAATGTGAGAATGTTTTCAACTACGCTGTTTTCCTGTTTCGCTGTTTGACGACGAGAGTGTCATGCACTCAAGAGAGAGCTTTCCAAAACAACGTTTGGATTGGAGCAGACATTGTGGCCCAAGTCCCACAACATATCACCACTACACCTGAAGCCCAGAAATGTGCTCTTGTGACTTTGCCCTTCACCTTGATAATAATAATAATAATAACTTCGTATTATATAGCGCCGGCGGCCGGCCTTTCATAAAACCCAAGGTCGCTTTACATAGGGAGCGTTGCAGAGTTCTGCGGGGAGGGAGTTCCCGAAAGTGGGAGCTGCCATGCTGAAAGCTGAAGGATCGCAGGGACTGTGACTGAGTGTGGGGGTGGAGGAGGTCAGTGAGGTACTGAGGTGCCAGAGCATGGAGGGACTTGTGTGTGAGCAGGAGTTTTATTTTTGTTTGGTCCACTTTTCTCCACTTTTTCTATTTTCTCTCCCATCCCAATTACCCGCTGTGCCAATTCTCCCCTCCCCTGTCTTGAACGTTGCTCGCATATGCCCCCCACTGGCCGGTTGTAGGGATGATAGAAGCCTTGCATCACGTGTCCCCTCCGATACACGAGGAGGCAGCCTGTCACATCTTTTCACCTGCCAGCGCGGACTCTCATTGGCGAGGTGTAACGTGTGGGAGGCTCACACTACCCCCGCCATTTCCTGTCTCTGCTGTGCAGGCGTGCCCAACCGACCTGTAGGAGTCGCTGTCCACAATGTCCAGATTACCACCCATCGACTTCCACCCGCTAACTCTGCCAATTGAGTTAGTATGACGACTGGTCCAAGCCGGAGGCAACGCCGACAGCCGGAGTCGAACCCGGTGTCTCTTACGCAATGTCCACTGCGCCACCCAGCCGCTACTGAGCAGGAGGGTTTTGTAGGTGATGCAGGATTTGATGGGGAGCCAGTGGAGGTGGATGAGGGTGGGGGTGATGTGCTGCCAGGGTTTGGTGTGGGTGAGAACCATCTCCATTGATTTTTTTAATTTGAAATCTTTATTTCGAACATGCAATGAATACAAACAAACAATAACAAAAGCAAAACACAACTCAATCTACATGTTCGAAAAGGAGTAGGAAGAAGTATACACTTATTTAATCCTACCCCTTTTCCACTACTCAAATGAGTGTACTATTTTAAAACATAAAAAAAACATATATATATGCAAAACAAAAACAAAAACTATATATGTAAAACATGAAATAAATAAAATAAAAATGTAAACACCCGTGAATATCAAGTCCCTTCCTCATCCCTGTACCTTGTGAACATCATTTCCATATACATCAGTTTGAATTGTCACATTTAGACTGTTCCACAGTTTCACTCCACATATCAAGATGCAGTGTCTTCTCATGGTAGTGCGTACATTTAGCACTTTTAAATTGATCTCACCTTTGCAAAAATATTCACAACATGCTGAACCATATAAGTATGCTGATCTTTTTCAATGTGAACCGTGTCCATGCCCTTACAACAAGTATTTTTCCAAAGGTTTCATTTGACTATTATTAATCCATAATACAACCTGTAGGCCTAAAGTGCACATGATGATAATTCTAACAAGCAGTTATATTACGTCATAGCTTACGCTCTGCGCTGCCTACTGGAACACATCCTATATCAGTCTAACTACTGAATAAATTTCTCCACATGTACATATACACACCCATCCGCCTGGCCACACCCCCATCCGCTCCTCTACATAAGCAGGGGTGTGGCCATACTAACAGCTTCTTCCTTATTTTCACCACGGCGAGTGTCTGTATACACCACTTGAGTTTAGTGTAAAATGGTTGGAAAGGAGTTACGTTGAAGAGAAGGAGCTGCGTTGACATTATATCTTTGTTTTCTCTCTCACTATTTTTCGAGGAAATACAGCGATAATGTCTTCGCCACCGGAGTGTCTAGAAGATGATGATCATTCTGACCTCCTTTGGAGCTTCGTAGTAGGGGCTCGCGTCGCTGAGCAATCCCCGCCGGAATTACCTCCGGCTCTGCAGTTGGACACGTTGCTTGAGAGGCGCTCTGCAGTGTGAGGGCTGACGGCCTCTCTGGGGCGGGTGATGTTTTTGCAACGCGGGCGCCAGGTGTGTTGGTTGTGGGGGGAACAACTACACAGTTTACGAAGATCCTGCCCCAGGCTGGTATCCTTTTTTCGCTGCCTCTAGCGGCGTGGAGAGGGTTCTGGTTTGATGCCCACGTTAACATGAGCTCCTCATCGGGAGCTTTGTTTTACTGGGACCGTGTTCCGAATCTGCGGTTCAATTCCCCGGGTCTCTGGACAAACAGATACCCTCTGTCGCCGTGCTGGCCCCGCTTTTCAAGATGAAAAACACCCGGCGCGAGGGAGGTGAGCTTGGTGTTTCATTATGAGAATATCTCCATGCTCAAGTCGGCTATAGTCCGCGAGGGGCTTGTTGCCGACACCGCTGTGTCTGGTAAACACCGTTCTGAAGAGGGACGTGTTGCCTTCTTTTTCTCTTCTCTCTTCGGATGAGAAGAGGGACAGACAGCGGCCTGTGTTGGCCTGTATTGTTTTCTCACGTTGTACTATTGTTCAGTGGTAGCCGTTTAGCTTGCTTCTTAGCTGGGTTGAGCTAATTGTTAGCCATTTAGCTGTTTAGCTACGGTGTTAGCTGCCCGTTGCGTTCGCTCGGCTGGGAACGTTAGCTTGATGCTATCAGTTAGCCTAGAGTTAGCTGTTAGCTTGTGCTACAACCATTGACATTAGCCATGAGAATAGCAGACCCTGGCACTCTGACTACGACGTCATCTTTGACAGAAGATGTAATCGGGCCTGCACCATGACCGGCTGCAGGAGGGGGGCGTCTCGCCGGAGTGAGGCTCCGGCCATAGCTTCTTTTTTGCCCCGCCAGCAAGAGGCCTTTCGTCAACGTGGAGACCAGCCTGTTGCGGCCTTTCATCCTGCGCTCGTTAATAACGATGTTTTTTTTCCCAAAACGTATGTTACTTCACTACATTTAGGGATACGACATGTGCTGTGTGTGAATTGTCTTGGTTGCTTGTATAGCTTGGGTACCGCTGGCCAAACCTTGTGCTCTTCTCTCTACCTAGAAACAGCGTTGTTTTTTACGTGTTGCAAAATGTTGCATATATCTTTTCAATTATTACTCACGTCGGAAGTCTCTCTCTGGGGGTTCCCTGTCTCCTCTCTTTTATAGGGCAGGGTTGACAGGGGTATTTTCCCTCGGGCGCGTCATATGGGACCCATATCTGTGTCTTGGCCAGCTTCCTGCCACTCTCCCAGGCGGCTTGGAGGGAACGTTATCTGGGTTCTTGTTAGAATTACCATTGATATGTTTTGGATATCGACGTGTACATAGTGCTGGCCCTGGGTGCTTCTGTGTGGAACCACGCATGGGCTTGCGCGCCTTGGTTGCTCATCATTGAAACAGCGTTTTTATGGGGCAACTAGGATGGAGTTTTGTCTCTTCCGAGCGCCAGTGTACTAGGTTAGTCTCTATGAATTCTTGTTCTTCTCTGGGGGGAGATAACGGAATAGATCAAAGCATTGGCGGAGGGGTCTCACGCCTTTGGGGTGGGCCACCGGGTGCGGCTTGGTGGCGCCCTCTGTGATGTTTTAGATCGACACGCGTACCTACCCCCACTCCTGGGACTGGGGATGGCGGTGTGATTAGGACACGGGACTGGTTCTGGTCGCGCCGGACCAGGTCAGTTAACCCGTTGTCCGCCGGGGCGCAGATCTGCTGTTCTGGTACCCTGAGGGACTTGTGCTTTTTCGGGGGGAAAATGCTGGGTCGGCCCGGGCGTTGCAGGGTTTGATGTTATGGAGGTGTTCGTGGTTATGTCACTGCGTGTTATCCTTCACTGTTGCTTGGTCCTTATTGTGTTGTACCTTGCGCTGTGCTAAAGGAGCCTGGTACTTCTCCATTCTTTTTTCGCCCCTCTCTTCTCCTGCTTGGCGGGGCTGGGAGGGGGCTGTCGAGGTGGTTCTTGTACCCCTCTGGCATCCCTGTGTACGTCCCAGTCCGCCGGGCCCAGGTCCGGACTCGTTCTCGTCGACCTGTTGGCCTGGGTTAACCCCTTCTTGAGAACTGAAACATTTGTACTGCTGTATAGCCGGTGTATACCCGCAGTTGTGTTTTGGAGTTTTTTCTTGGAGGGGTTATAGGAACGACCGCCTCCTGTTAGGTGGTGGTTGGTTTCCAGGTGTGTTGGTAGCAGTCTGCCTGCGAGTGTGCCCCCGCACCTTTCATGACGTCTGCCAATCGTGTCTGCCTTCTGTGCCTCGGCCCCTCTAGAGGGTCAGGGTTTTTTGTGGAGGCTGCGACATGGTGCACAGCATACCTTCCGCCCCTTCTGCCGGGGTGCTGTTTTCAGCAGACCCCTTTGGCGCCTGTCTAGTCCGCAGTGCTCCAGGCTCAGGTCGAGTCTTTTTTACCTGTTACCTGGATTGAGGGATCGACCTCTTTGGGGGTTGTCTCCCCGGTGCGCTGCCTGGTCCCGCTGTGGGTGTAGCCTCTTGAGTGCCTCAGGGCGGCATGCTGTAGGGGGGAAGGGCCTGCTCTTGGATGGGCCCTGTCCGATACGCTGGCGATGTGGGGGGTGGTGTCACTAGTGACCGCCTGGTGGGGTCTCGATGCTGCGGCGTCGTTGGCCTCGCCAGGCCCCCTTTTCCGGGGGGTCCAGTCTCTTCCTGGGGCTGGGTCCTCCTTCGCGCTCCGCTGCTACGGCCTTGCCATGGGTTAGGTTTTTTCCCTTGACCCGTGATATTAGGGGTTGTAACAGGGGTTTTGTTTCTTCTCGTTTGTTTCCTAGTGGCATGTGGGTTGCGTGCTTGTGTAGTCGTGGGTTCTTCTGTGGGAAGGTAAGTCCCACGGTCTGTTCACCCTGTGCGTGGAGTTGCTAGACCCTCTTCGCACAGTCGGATCCGATTCCCTCCCGTCCTCCACTAGGGGGGTCCGGGGGCTCGGGTCTTCCCCGGTTCTGATGGTTGTGGGGTGCCTCAGCGGGTTCATTTGTCGAGCTTCCGCTCTGCTCAGCTCCTGTGTTCCAGTAGGCAGCGCAGAGCGTAAGCTATGAGGTAATATAACATACGGTTATCTATATAACCATAGTTATATGAGTAATAGCGGCGCTCTGCGCTGGACTCCCTGAGGACCCCGTGGTCTTCGCCTTCGGTGGTGAAAGACTTGGGAAGGAGCTTGTTAGTATGGCCACACCCCTGCTTATGTAGAGGAGCGGATGGGGGTGTGGCCAGGCGGATGGGTGTGTATATGTACATGTGGAGAAATGTATTCAGTAGTTAGACTGATATAGGATGTGTTCCAGTAGGCAGTGCAGAGCGCCGCTATTACTCATATAACTATGGTTATATAGATAACCGATGTTCACAAGTTACATTTCTGTAGTAAGTTAAAAGGTTAAAGGAACACGCCAACATCATAGAAACCTGTTATGGTTTGTAAACAACCCCAACAGCACGACACAGACAGGTAGTTCAGAGTTATCCAAAACCGAAGGGCGTATTTATTTTCACAAAACAGAAATGTGCAACCACAATGTTAATCCTCTTGAGGGGAATGTCCTTTAGCCAAGCTTGGCTCTGCGGCTCTGCAGCACTGCCCTAAGCAGAGTTGACTCTGCGGCTCTGCAGCACTGCCCTTAGCAGAGTTGACTCTGCGGCTCTGCAGCTTCATGCTATCCCACTCGCGGGGAAAATAGAAACGGAGAATGTCATTAGTTCCAAAATGTAGAAAATAACAGGCAGAGTCCAGTAACAAAACAATCAACAATTCTTCAGTGTTTGAGGAAACACACAGGCTGAGTCCAGTAACAACACAATCAACAAATCTTCAGTGTTTGAGGAAACACACAAAAACAGATGAAGGCAGTGAGTCCAGGGCAAAAACAAGGATATCAATTCATAGAAAAATAGTCTTTCAAAAGACTCACCAGAAGCAAGGTCGAAGTGGGAAAACGAGGCATGGGTCCACAGAGGCAGAGAGAGAACACAGCAACCACCTCCAAGGACGCACTGGAGGAACACGAGAGGGAACAGCAGTAGAGTATGTGGTGACAAAACGACCCGACACAGAAATGATCAGCAAACCCAGTATAAGAGTGCTCCTGCCGAGCTGATTGGAAACTCATCTCAGGTGCGTGATGGTAATTGACGCTGAGAAGCGCGCAGTACTGGACCAGCCCTCACAGTACCCCCCCCCCCCCCCCTCCACGGGAGCCACCCGGCGACCTGCCCGGCCTCGGCTTCTCCGGATGGGAACGATGGAAGTCGGTGATCAGGGCGGGGTCCATGATGAGCTGGCGGGAGACCCAGCTCCGTTCCTCAGGACCGTATCCCTCCCAGTCCACCAGATACTAAAACCCCCGTCCTCGGTGTCGGATGTCCATGAGCCGGCGGACCCTCCACTGGGGGTGTCCATCCATCATCTCGGGAGGAGGCGGATCTGGGGCAGGAGGCATCAGGGGACTGAGAGAGACAGGCTTTACTCGGGACACATGAAACACAGGATGAATGCGCATGGATGCTGGAAGCTTGAGACTCACCGCCGTGGGACTGAGCACCTTCCGGATCTCGAAAGGGCCGACGAACCGGGGGTTCAGCTTCTTGGCGGTGGATTGAAGCGGAAGATCCTTGGAGGATAACCATACCCTCTGCCCTGGATGGTAAGTCGGCGCAGGGATCCGGCGCCGGTTAGCTCCCCGACTGGCGCGCTCCGATTCCCGGAGCAGGGCAGTCCTGGTGATCTCCCAGACACGACGACACCGGTCAAGATGAACCTGCACAGAGGGAACTGCCACTTCTGACTCCTGTGCAGAGAAAAGAGGGGGTTGGTAGCCCAGAGATGCCTTGAGCGGCGAGAGGCCGGTGGTGGAGCTGACCAGGGAGTTGATGGCGTACTCGACCCAGGGGAGGAACCGGCTCCAAGATGCAGGCTTCTTGGCGGCAACACACCGGAGAGCAGATTCCACGCTCTGGTTCATTCTCTCCGTCTGCCCGTTAGTCTGTGGATGGTAACCAGATGAAAGGCTAACAGTGGCCCCCAATCCCTTACAAAAGGCCCGCCATACCTGGGAAGTGAACTGGGGCTCCCGGTCCGAGACGACGTCCTGGGGAAAACCATGGAGGCGGAACACATGGCTCATCAGGAGGTCCGCTGTCTCGGGAGCAGATGGAAGCTTGGGAAGGGCCACGAGATGGACCCCCTTGCTGAAGCGATCCACCACCGTCAGAATGACTGTGTTTCCCTGGGAGGGTGGAAGGCCAGTGACGAAGTCCAACGCCACTTGGGACCAAGGGCGGCACAGAATGGGAAGTGGCTGCAGTAGACCGGCGGGTGCCTGGTGAGAGGCCTTGCTGCGGGCGCAGACCGTGCAGGCCAACACAAACTCCCTGACGTCGTTCCTCATGGTGGGCCACCAGAACCGACGAGCCAGGAAGGAGAAGGTGCGGTGGACGCCGGGGTGGCAGGCAATGACAAACAATGACGCCATTCCTCCAAGGCAGCTACCACTGCCAACAGCTCCCGATTCCCTATGTCGTAATTCATCTCAGCAGGAAGGAAACGACGAGAGTAGAAGGCGCATGGATGGACCTTCTGGTCCGTCGCCGACCGCTGAGACAGGATAGCCCCTAGTCCAGTATCCGAGGCGTCCACCTCCACAATGAACTGCCTCTTGGGGTCTGGGTGGAGCAAGACCGGGGCGGTGGTGAATCTGTTCTTGAGGGAACGGAATGCAGCGCAGGCCGCTGGAGACCAGTCAAACGGCAGGGAGGGAGAGGTCAGCTTGGTAAGTGGCTCCGCCACTTGGCTGTAGTTCCGGGTGAACTTCCGGTAAAAGTTTGCAAAACCGAGGAAGCTCTGTAGCTCCTTCCGAGAAGAGGGCTCTGGCCACTCTATCACGGCCTGGATCTTGCGGGGGTCGGCTCGGGTCTGGCCACTCTCCATGATGAAGCCAAGGTAATCGACAGAGTCGGAGTGGAAACGGCACTTCTCTGCCTTAACAAAGAGCCGGTTGTGGAGAAGGCGCTCAAGTACTCGGCGGACATGATGGACATGATCCTCGAGAGTCTTGGAGAAGATGAGGATGTCATCAAGGTAGACCACCACAAACTCATCGAGCATGTCACGAAGGACGTCGTTCATGAGCGCCTGGAATACCGCCGGAGCGTTGGTGAGGCCGAACGGCATTACCAGATACTCGTAGTGACCCCTGGGAGTCTTGAAGGCGGTCTTCCACTCGTCGCCCTCTCGGATCCGGACCAGATGGTAGGCACTCCGGAGATCCAGCTTAGTGTAGACGGTAGCCTGGGTGAGGGGCTCAAAGGTGGAGTTCATGAGAGGAAGAGGATACTTGTTCTTGATGGTGATCTCGTTGAGTTGGCGATAGTCAATGCAGGGCCAAGCCGGCAGCCACCAGGGAGGACGAGGGCCGAATGAGACCTGCTGTCAAGGACTCGGAGATGTACTCCTCCATCGCTGCCTTCTCTGGGACGGTCAGACTGTAAAGGCGGCTGCCGGGAAGGGGAGCCCCAGAGCGGAGGTCAATTGCACAGTCGTAACGCCGATGAGGAGGAAGGGCCTGAGCCCGGGACTTGCTGAAAACCTCCCCGAGATCGTGGTAATCAGGGGGGGTAGTAGAGAAGTCTGGGGGCGGCACACTAGGGGAACTCCAGGGTGACGGACTAGACGCAGCCTGAAGACACTGGGCATGACAGGAGGAGCTCCACCCCATGATGGTGCTGGAGGACCAGGCGATGTGGGGCTCATGCAGCACAAGCCAGGGATGACCCAGAACTACTGGGACTGAAGGGGACCTGGTAATAAAGAACTGGAGTCTCTCGACGTGATTACCAGCAATGGTGAGGAGGACAGGACAGGTGCGTTGAGTGATGTTGGCCAGGCGGTGCTGATCCAACGCGAAGACCTCCAAGGGCCTCTCGAGGTTCTCAAGCGGAATGTTAGCCTGGGTGGCAAACTCAAAATCCAGGAAGCTCTCATCAGCCCCAGAGTCAACGAGTGCACCCACCGTCGCCCGCTGGTCCGCCCAGGCCAGGTTGACGCTTGTCAGATGGTTAGGTGGTGCAGGGGTGTGGGAACAGGAAAAACGGCTCACCAGGATCTCCCAGGGTCCCAGCAAGCCTAGTCCTTTTGGCCAGGTAGGACAATTTGAGACACGGTGTCCCACAAGGCCGCAGTAGAGGCAAAGGCCGGACCTGTGCCGGAACTCCCGTTCGGCTGGGCTAAGGTGTGTGCGTCCCAGCTGCATGGGTTCCTCCCTGGTCACAGGCCGGGAGGTGAAGGGGCTACCAGTCGCGGAGGAGGTAGGACGAGCAGCAGTCCAGTCACGAGTGCGGGAGATCTGGGGAACGGTTGGGGGTCCTAGTCTGGCTCGCTCGCGCCTTCTCTCCCGGAGGTGTCCGTTGATGCGGATGGCGAGGCTGATTAGGGCCTCGAGCAAATCGGGCTCCTCCCGGGTGGCAAGCTGGTCTCTCACAGCCTTGTTGAGACCCTTCAGAAAAGTGAGACAAAGCGCCCGGTCGTTCCAACCACTCTCGGTTGCAGCCAGTCTGAACTCCAGCTCGTAGTCAGTGACACTGCCACTGCCCTGCTGGAAGGTGCCCAACTGGGCTCCAGGATCCTGGCCACAAGCTGGGTGGTGGAAAACCCTTCGGAGCTCTGCCACAAAATCTGGGTAGGAAAAACAGAAGTTAGCCCTCATGGAAGCAGTAACACACTGTGCTGCTCAGCCTGTGAGCAGGTTAGTCATGTAAGCCACCTGGGCTGCCTCCGTCGTGAATCTGCTGGGTTGATGAATGAAAACTAACTCACACTGCATGATGAACATGGCACAGTCCTCGAAGTTACCGTCAAACAGTCGTGGGCTGGAGAGATGGGGTTCCCGGGGAGCGGGGTTGGGAGGTGTAGGGTCAGCTGCGGCGGCTGGATGTGGTCCGGCTGGGACTCCTGCCAATGGTGGGTTTAAAAGCAGGGTGTTAAACGCTGCACTGAGAGTCTGCAGCTGGTGTAGAACATCTGCCTGCTGATTACCCTGTGCAGTCTGCTGGGTGGTTAGTCTGTCCAGAGAAGTCTGGAGTGGCTGGACCTGGGCCCAGAGGCCCTGCACAGCAGCCGCAGCCGGCACTAGCTGGTGGGTGTGGGCGTTGGTCAGCTGGATCTGACCTGCCAAGGCTGCTCTAACACTGTCTGTGTCGGCTGGGGTCGACATGGTCGGTTCGTAATGTTATGGTTTGTAAACAACCCCAACAGCACGACACAGACAGGTAGTTCAGAGTTAGCCAAAACCGAAGGGCGTATTTATTTTCACAAAACAGAAATGTGCAACCACAATGTTAATCCTCTTGAGGGGAATGTCCTTTAGCCAAGCTTGGCTCTGCGGCTCTGCAGCACTGCCCTAAGCAGAGTTGACTCTGCGGCTCTGCAGCACTGCCCTTAGCAGAGTTGACTCTGCGGCTCTACAGCCTCATGCTATCCCACTCGCGGGGAAAATAGAAACGGAGAATGTCATTAGTTCCAAAACGTAGAAAATAACAGGCAGAGTCCAGTAACAAAACAATCAACAACTCTTCAGTGTTTGAGGAAACACACAGGCAGAGTCCAGTAACAAAACAATCAACAATTCTTCAGTGTTTGAGGAAACACACAGGCAGAGTCCAGTAACAAAACAATCAACAATTCTTCAGTGTTTGAGGAAACACACAGGCAGAGTCCAGTAACAACACAATCAACAAATCTTCAGTGTTTGAGGAAACAACACAAAAAACAGACGAAGGCAGTGAGTCCAGGGCAAAAACGAGGATATCAATTCATAGAAAAATAGTCTTCCAAAAGACTCACCAGAAGCAAGGTCGAAGTGGGAAAACGAGGCACGGGTCCACGGAGGCAGAGAGAGAACACAGCAACAACCTCCAAGGACGCACTGGAGGAACACGAGAGGGAACAGCAGTAAAGTAATAATAATAATAATTAATTTAATTTATATAGCGCTTCTCAATAACCCGAAGTCGCTGACAATAGACGGGAGCAAGAGTACAAACAAAGAAACAAAAGCAAATAAACAAAAACAAAGAAACAACAAAGAAACAAAAACAAAAGGAACATGAGACCATGGGGGGAACAGGGAAGACAGCATGGTAGCACAAAAAAGACTGGAGACAGACATCAATCAGGTTGGAGGGGGGAGAGGGTGGGTGGGGGGGTTGAAGGCAAGGGAGAACAGGTGGGTTTTGAGGCGAGCTTTGAAGGTGGAGAGTGTAGGGGAGTCTCTGATGGACTGGGGGAGGGAGTTCCAGAGGCGGGGTGCAGTACGAGAGAAAGCCCGATCTCCAAAGTTTTTAAGCTTGGATGTCGGGACAGTGAGGGAGGCAGTGGAGGAGGACCGGAGGGAACGGGTGGGGCGGTAGGGAAGAAGGAGATCAGTCAGGTAGGGGGGGGCCAGGCTGTGGAGGGCTTTGAAGGTGAGGAGTAGTGTTTTAAAGTTTATGCTGTGTTTGATCGGGAGCCAGTGGAGGACAGGAGTGATGTGTTCGCGGGACCGGGTGTTAGTGAGGAGGCGGGCGGCTGAATTTTGGACCATTGGTACATGGTCATGGTGTATGTACATGGTGACAAAACGACCCGATACAGAAATGATCAGCAAACCCAGTATAAGAGTGCTGCCGCCGAGCTGATTGGAAACTCATCTCAGGTGCGTGATGGTAATTGGCGCTGAGAAGCGCGCAGTACTGGACCAGCCCTCACAGAAACCGTTGCTTACCATCTTCTCCACGGTGAGACAAGAAGATAAAAACCAGTTTCCGCTTTGTGCGTTCAGTAGAAAGCTGTTAGGAATCCAGGTAAGAATGTTGAGTTCAAGTATGGCATGGAAGAATGGAGATGGAGAGGGTGCTGCTCTTCTCGAATATGTGTTATTCTGCCCATGGACGGCTGTTCCCAGTAACACTGCTGAAGAACCGACAGAAGGAGAGGGGAAAAGTATTACTATAAAGGCCTCAGTACAGCCAGCAGACCCAATCAGCACCAGTGACACAAACAAGGGCAGGTGACAACAATCAGGTAATTACTGAGACAGCACGTGACGACAATCAAGGTAATACAGAGACAGAGTGAGAATTCCAAGATGGCAGTAGGGCCTCCAGTCTTGAATAGGGAGAGAAGCCCAGACGTTACAGAAAGCTATCCGGCTGTGCATTAGCCTAGCTTAGTACAGTACCGGTAGCCAGCTTAGTACAGTACCAGTAGCCTAGCTTAGTACAGTACCGGTAGCCTAGCTTAAAAGCTCCGGGAGAGGTGTTAGTTGGCCAACACCTAGGCTAACCGCAGTACCAGTCTGCTTCTATTCATCGTGCTAAGCAAGGTTAACATGCAGCCCGATAGCTTTCTTTACTGAACACACTGCTCTGGAGAAGATAAGGTAAGGTAAGCGAATTTCCTATAATGTTGACATGTTCCTTTAAGTTACTCTAATTACCCTTAATTCTTACTCACATTACTGTAAGTCAGTGACCTTCTTGTGCACACAAACCAAGAGCTGTTTTTCAGAACAGAACCATTAAAGTTGACATCTACTTATGTCAACATCGGCAGGGACAATTCCCACTTTATGGGGGTCTGTTAATACACCTGTGCACTCGGATAACAGATGCAGGGCCTTGTAATTACCCCAGCGCTATCTTTCCATCCTGGTTGTCAAGATGGGACAAAGCAAGTCATGTCTACAAAGGAAACCACCACTATAGAGCTTCTCCATTGGTCCAAACAGCATCTACAATCAACTTATTACTGTATCTAGTCTGTGAATAAAATAGTTTACTTGAATTCTGATGACTGGGAAGTATACATGTAGTCAGTGAACCATAGCTATATTTCTGGGGGAAAAAATATCTCATTGTATCCACTTTCTGACATTTTATACTAATGGCAATAGTTAGCATTATGGAACAGGGCTGGGTGATATGGACAAAATATCACGTCACAATATTTCTCTTAATTTTGACGATATAACAGTATTTTGTGGTATTTACATTTTCCAGTACAAATTACAATGTGATCAAATATATTTTATATCTTTAATATAGTCATCATTGTCAACATGCAATTTCATTCAAAAGATCTATTTTCTTAAAATGTTTAATACTACTACAAGGAATTCAATTTTTATTATAATACAACACAATAAAAAAGCATGTATATATTTCTTTACAATATTTATATATTGTGGACGGTATCCATGGCGATATACCTTCAAATTCTGCATAGGCTAGGTTATTTTACGAGGGCAAACTAATGAAGTCACTGACAGCCATGCAAACCATTTCAAATGTAGTGTCAGATAATGTGAGCTTTTGCATCACATTACATAACTAACACTTTATTGAACCTGATGATCTAATGCAGTGGTTCCCAAAGTGTGGGGCGCGGAAAGAAAATAGAAGAATAATATAAATGTAGCCTATATCCAAAATTGATAAACGTCAATGTGCTGTTTTTATTTCTTTTTTTTCTCCTCCTTTTTCTGTGATTTTTCTCTCCATCCCAATTTACCTCTTGTGCCAATTCTCCCTCCCCTGTCCTGATCGTTGCTCGCATATGCCCCCCACTGGCCGGTTGTAGGGAGGATAGAAGCCTTGCATTACATGTCCCCTCCGATACATGTGGAGGCAGCCTGTCACATCTTTTCACCTGTCAGCGCGGACTCTCATTTGGCGAGGTGTAACGTGTAGGAGGCTCACACTGCCCCCGCCATTTTCCTGACTTTTCTGTGCAGGCGCCCCAACCGACCTGTAGGAGTCGCTGTTCACAACGACCAGACTACCACCCTTCGACTTCCCACCCGCTAACTCTGCCAATTGAGTTAGTATGACGGCCGGCCCAAGCCGGAGGCAACGCTGACAGCCGGATTCGAACCCGGTGTCTCTTGCGTTGGTGACGAGCGCAATGTCTGCTGCGCCACCCAGCCGCCCTTATGTGTTGTTCTTTATAGAGCACATCTAAATATGTTTTGCCACAAAATGTGGCAAATTATTAGGCAAATTATTATTATTTGAATGAAAATAAATCTCCTATCCTACTGTAGGCCTACAACAAAATTATTTCACAGTGGCACAGGATAATTTGCCAAGCTTTTGTTCATTTTCAAATTAACTTTAAATTAAATTTAAAACTATAATTGTGTCTTTGTGTCTTGTTATGTTAATCTTGTCTTGTTAGTAGTAGAGGAAATGTTTTATTTGTATCCTAAACATTTTTCTAACCTATATAGGTGGGGACCAGGTTAGGTGGGGCTAGAAAATATTTCCAACTACCCAAGTGGGGCCTGAATGAAAAAGTTTGGGAACCACTGATCTAATGGAAGCTCGCCTCACGTCAGAACTGTCTAAGAAGGGACAGCAGTTGTGTGGACATTACACAACACTCCCTTAAGTGCTTTTATCCGGCAATGAGTGACAACAATGTGCTCTCTTGCTTTTGAGTTTCTTATTTGGAAAGGTGTTAAGGATTCTAACGGAACGCTATAGGTTGACATCTGTACTTCATAGTACATTCCGTGTTACATAATCCAGGCCAATTTGCAGATCAAAAAGAAACGCTCTATTGTCAGAGGTGTCGCCCTGTGGGTCCATATCGTCATGGTAACATCACTGTCAGCTTTGCTGTTGCTTATGCAACTCTGAGAGAAACGCCATATATATTATACAGGGGTGGCATCCCCGTCGCCGTGCGTGGCGATGTGAGTGGCACGCGGGCTGTTTGTGTTTTCCTTCGGTCATGACATGCTTTATCAGGGGGTGTGTCTTGGATGGGGATGTGGTGGGGATTGATGTGTGGGGTGATTGGGGGACTGGCTGTTCCAGGGGGGGGTTCACATGCCTTCGAGCAACACTGTACTTATTGTACTTATTTTATACCTATTCTTATGTCTTCACATTCTACGTTGTTTTTTATTCTGTAAGTCTCGACGACATTGGAAATGAGGGTGACGTCAATTGTCCTTTTCGAGAATAAATAAAGATTTGAACAGTAGTGCATTAGACACCGTCTCCGTACACAGCACAGTGTCTGGTAGAGTCATCTAAGTCATATGGTAAGAATGGAGTAATTGCCCTGATGTTGCATAAGATAAGCAGATATTTGTTGTTGTTACTGTTTCGCCTGCTGGATACGTTTCCAGGCTCTTTAGACCTTAGTTGTGCTTGAAATATGGCCTAAGGTACTCTAATCATAAAACAAATACCATTTTCTTTAAATGACTATTCCCCAAGGAATAAATGCATTTATCTCTGATTAGACTTTATTGTTGGTCCACATGACTTATATGGAACAGTGTTAATTTCCCAGCAAGTCAAACAAAGGCCGTAACTAATTACTAATAAAGACTCGGTATTATTTTTGAACTAATGAAGATTTATCATTATTATTTTTGTATGTATTATTATTATTTACTTATTAGATGTCACTAACTCATTAATTGATTCATGCAGACAACTCACTCATGGTTAGCCACTCTGCCCCTAGTGGCAGCTCAGAGGCAATGCACCTTGCGTAAGACCAGTTAACCTGACATCTATGACTGTGTCTCTGTCTTTAATTTCATGCCTAAGAGGAACATAAAAAACAAAGAGGAGAGCAAATAACGTGGGCGCGCGCGCGCGTGTGTGTGTGGGTGCGTGCGCATGTACTGTGAGGTAATTGCGTGCCCTTGCTGTGCCCCAGCAGTAATATCATCTAGGTGAATGGACTGAGCCCCCTGTCAATTCGCCGTAATGAAAGGGTGATGATAAACACTGGAAACCTGTCTCTGGTTCTCCTCTCCCATGTCTCTCTCTAATAGTCTGGGGGGCACAACTCAGTGATGCAAGCCACCATGGCCAACACGGCCCTTATAGTCAAGCACATTTTTTGGAACCCTCTTATAGGCTACGTAGCGTGGCTCCAGATAAAAAGATGTGGCCTCTTCCTGTGTTGAAAGCAGTACAACTCATATACTATACTATATACCTGGTCGCTGTCAAGACTCTGTGTGCGCGCATCAATGTGGCAAAAGGAATGCAATCCTGGTCAGAACAACGGGGCAGACTACAATATAATATGTGCATTTGTTAGCCATGCTAGCAATCTAAACAATCAATCCATGTCAAAGCTAAATATGTAAAAGGTGAAAGACTCACACTCACAGCCATGCTGATTTGGCAAAATGACATCCAGACGTTTTTGTTTGAAACAACTTTTAGTCAGGGGAGTGTTATGGTTTCTACATAGAGCCCCATCGTATTTTGTTTTTTAGCGCAGCAGCTCACAGGACTCAGTTGGAATTGCTGATTGGCTCGAACACGGTATGTTTGTAAACAGCGAACAGGTCTATATAGCACACACATAATGCTGTATATACTATATAATATATATGTATATTTATTACATGGCGTTTTAACATTAGCAGAAATGCTTGATTGTGATTGGTCAATAGCGCTCGTCAGAGGTCCGTTATTACTCGATAACGGACCTCTGCCGAGCAATAATGACCGCTGTGCGCAGCTGTAGCAATCAAGCCCACTGACACACACTGCATCAGAGCAGCCAATCAGACACACCTGCCGGCTGCTGGCGAAGCTGCCGGCGATGACAGCGGAGCGACAGAACAGAACTGCGTATGCATTTGATCTCGTCTTGTCGATGGTGTAAAATGAATTAGGTATATTGTTAGTAAGTTAGCCATGTAATAAGCGGGATAATGTATAGCTATACTCGGTCATTGTCGCAAAATAATTGACCTTCACTACGTTTAAAGAACACCTCGGTGAGGCGCCTCGGTGTTCTAAACTCCGTGTCGGTCAATTATTTTGCGACAATGACCTCGTAGCTATACATTATCCCTTACATATTCTTATCTGTCTGTACATACAGTACCTGCATATTCTCCTTTTAAAATATCTGTAGATATATGTATATCTATATCTGTACCATATACTCTTACTAGTATGACCTGTCTTTATACCTGTATCACTGTACATATTAATACTACAACTCTGTACATACATGTGATTAGCTGACTATACTCTGTAGTAGGCGTTTATATAACATTGTATATTACTATTGCACTGTATGATGACAATACATTTGAATATAATGTACTGTTTTTGACATTCCCTAATAGATAGTGTGTACGTAAATTAAAATGTATGTGTCTGATAAAGAGATAGGTATATATGGATGAAAAGGCATGTGTCTGATAGGGATATATTATAAAAATATTGTATAATTTTGTATTTTTATATTGTATTATGAATTTGATTAGGGTTTTTACTGTTGTTTTAATTGTCTGTATGACATGTAAATGTTGTGAGTGTATAAGGGTTTTTATTGTTGTTTTAATGGTCTGTATGTCATGTAAATGTTATGAGTGTATAAGGGTTTTTATTGTTGTTTTAATTGTCTGTATGACATGTAAATGTTGTGAGTGTATACGTCTGTAACTGTATTTTATGTGTTATGGACCCCAGGAAGAATAGCCCCAGCACTGCTGTGGCTAATGGGGATCCAAATAAACTTAAACTTAAACTGTAATCTAATGTAAAAGTCTTGCCCTACTCGCAGGGGCGGTCCTAGCACATTTGGCGCCCTAGGCGAGATTCACCACTGCGCCCCCCCCCCCCCCCCCCCCCGCTACCAACCGGTTAACCCTTTTCACTGCGACAATACACAGAAGGTTTGTTTGTTTGTTTGTTTGTTTATTAACACAGTTAAACAGAAGTAAAAACAATACATAATAAGTTATAACGATTGTGAAGGAGAAGTTAGAAGCCTAGAGGCTTATCAAGAACGTCCCCCGTTTTATAAAATCAAACATACAAAAATACAAGAATATGCATATTATAAAATACCAGAATACATTAAAAGATTCGTGTTAATACAAACATACATACACACAGTACATACATGGATATACTGTGTACATAATAATATATAACAACCCACCCACCTGCCTATAAACCTACCCACCCACATAACCAAATGCATACCTACATGTATGACCTGTTATCTATCTACTACTTTTGGATGAGAATTTCTTTGTAGTTTGCTTTAAAAATAAGCAGAGATGGAGATTTCCTCAGCATAGGATCAGCTGCATTCCAAAGATTGGACCCTCTATACCTCACTGAGAACTGCCTAAGTGAAGTACCACAATAAGGTATATGCAGGTCCCTGGACTGACGTGTAGCATATGAATGGACATCTGAATTAAAAGAAAAAAAACTATTAAAACCATTTGGTAGATTGTGATCATGAATGCATTTGTACACAAATATACATATCTGTAAAGAATTAACCTCAGACACAGTCAGAATGTTTAGTTTCTTGAAAAGAGGAGCAGATGGTTCAAATCGATCTGAGAGGGTTGCCAGTCTAACAAATCTTTTTTGAAGTAAAATAATTTTTTGAAGATGAGATGAATGAGTGCTAGCCCAAATTATGTTACAATAAGATATGTAAGGAAAGATAAGACTATAATACAGGATTCAAAAACAACTTCTATTTATCAATGAACACACCTTCCTAATTATACCTACTGACTTCATTGCTTTTTTACAAACATGATCAATGTGTTTTTTCCAATTTAGTTTATCATCAACTAGGATCCCCAAAAACTTTGTTGAAGTTACTTGTTTGATTTCGGTGTTACTGATCAATATCTTTGCCTCCTTTTTCGAATAACTTTTACCTTTATTACAAAATACAATACAATTTGATTTTTCTACATTTAACGATAGCTTATTAGTCTGGAACCAATCTGAGACACAAGATAAACCATAATTTGCTTCCCTAATTAATACTGCAAAATTCTCATGTGACATTATAATGTTGGTGTCATCAGCAAACAAGATCGAGAATACTCTAGGAGATACCCAAGCAAAATCATTTATATAAATCAAAAATAAAAGGGGGCCAAGTATAGAGCCCTGAGGAACCCCACAGACTAGCTTTGCCCTGTCAGAGTCATCGCCATTTATGGAAACAAACTGTTCCCTATTAAAAGATAGTCACTGAGCCATTTAATCACGTCGCCAGCCAAACCATACCTCTGAAGCTTTGATATAAGTATTTTATGGTCCACAGTATCAAATGCTTTGGATAGATCCAGAAATATGCCAATTGAAAATTGCTTATTGTCTAGTGCATCTGTGATTCTATCTATAAACTGTAAGAGAGCCATGTACGTAGAGTGTTTTTGTCTGAAACCATATTGATGTTCATATAATATATTATTGTCATTAAGATGTTTCAAAATTCTGGTATAAACCAGCTTCTCCAATATTTTAGATATGGACGGTAATAACGAAATCGGACGGTAATTGGAAAATAAGGATGAGTCACCAGATTTAAACAGAGGTATAACTTTTGCCACTTTCAAGTCTCCTGGAACAACACCTGTTTCCAGGGAGAGTGAAAAAACGTGGTTCAATGGCTCAATTATTGAAGGTAATACCTCTTTAAGCAGACTACTTTTAATATTATCATAACCTGCTGCTGAGTTTTTTAAATTTAAAATAATATTTTGCAATTCTTCCGAGGTAGGTGGTTCAAATGTAGACATAGATGGGTACTGACCTTGAATCTTGTCAAGTGGACAGTTATTTGTGCTCTTAATATTTCTAGCCAAGGAAATTCCAATGTTTACAAAATAATTATTGAAACCATTTGCAATCTCTGATGAGTTTGTGTATGTTTCATTTCCATCCACAAAAGTAGATGGAAATGAAACAGCATGCTTTTTTTTATTAAGTAATTGATTTATGACGTTCCATGTGGATTTTATGTTGCTGGCAGCTTCTTTAAATTTATTGGAATAATATGTATTTTTTGCTGCACGAAGCAAGTATGTAAATTTATTTTTGAATTTTTTGTAAACATCTGAATTTAAAGGGGTCGGGCTAGTCACAAACTTTTTGTATAATTTGTTTTTCTTCTTTGCAGATTTCAGCAAACCAGAAGTAAACCATGGTTTGCATTCCTTTTTGACTGATGTCCCTTTATTATATGTAATGTAAGGAAAGCATTTTTCAAATGAGGAATTAAATATTTGTGAAAATGTTTGATATGCCAATTCTGCATCATTTTGATTATACACAGCATCCCATGGAACATCTTTAATACAACTCTCAAAACGAGCAATGTTACCTCTGCTGAAACTACGGTGACTTCCTCTCACCTCAGACCCCACTCGTTCACTTCTATTAGAAATGGTCAATTGGAAAATTGTAAAGTGATCAGAAATATCAGTTAACAGCAGTCCTGATTTGCTTGTATATTCAAAATTATTAGTAAAAATATTGTCAATAAGAGTGGCAGATTTCTTAGTTACTCTTGTTGGTTTATGAATGAGAGGCAGAAAATAAGTAGAATACAAGATGTTTAGGAAGTCAGCGGTCAAAGAATGACTATTGTTTTCTAACAAGTTGATATTGAAGTCCCCTAACAGAGTACACATTTTACCTTCCAAGTTAATTCCATCTAAAGTAGAAGCAAAAGCATCATTAAAAACTTTTATGTCAGTATTTGGGGGCCTATATATGCATCCAACAATAATATTTTTTCCTCCAAACATGGTACATGAAAGTATTTCTATAAACACTGACTCTGCATCAACTGTCGCCAAAGTTAATGCAAGATCTTTTCTTTCAATAAATTGAAAGTTTTGATGTATATAAATTGACACTCCCCCTCCTGATTTATTCTGTCTGCAGGAATGAATTGAGTTATATTGTGACATATCATAGGATGCAGCGATATCCTCACAGAGCCAGGTTTCAGAGAGGGCAATTACAGAAAACTGATGCTCTAGTGATGATAAGTATTAGTTTAAATGATCGTACTTTTTCTGCAAACTACGTATGTTTAGATGGAAACTTGAGAATATGTTACTATGTACCTTCTGTCCTAGAAGTGTATTGTATTTCTTAAACTCCTCTTCATCATAATAATCACTAGTACCAAGTTCATTCTTAGTGTTGTTAAAAAACATAGAGTCAGGATCAAACTCATTATCCCTTTCACGACCGTCGGTTGTGTGATAGTAAAGGGTTAACCCTCTGTCGTGTGGCAGTGAAAGGGTTAACAGTTATACAGTAAAGTACTGCACATTTATTTTTTACAAGCAAGAACAAGAGCTAAGAATAAATGTAAAGTGCACACTAAAGAATTAAAACAAATAAACAACTTAGCTAACACACAATAATAATAATGTCAATAACAAACAATAAAATAACGTGCAAATTTGCTTTAAAAGAAAATTATGTATTGTAAAATATGTTACACATATATAATCAAAATATAATATGCTAAATAAATAAACAAACAAACAAACAAATAAAATTACAAATTCACTTTGTCTAAAGAACTATTTACATTCCACTCCCTATCATCACACTTCAAGGTTAGCCTGTAGCTCCTACTGGTTTCCATTTACAGTGCAATCCTTGAATGAATGAATGAATGAATGAATGAATGAATGAATGAATGAATGAATGAATGAATGAAAACTTTATTTAACAGATTGCAGAATGGGTACAATACAGTACGGCTCAATACATACAATTGTTAAGGGGATGCAGACCTGAGAAAGACGTTTGTCTTGTTTCCATCAGGGTCCCCCATTTTCAATTCATATAGACATTTATGACATACACAACATACATGACATTTATGGCATAGGGACATATAGGTATTTAGTACTGATACATTTGTGACATAGGCGGTATTCAAATATACAGTACTGTTACCCCTAGATCCTGACAGAGTATATACATATGATGGGGAGGGGACTGTACATTAGGAGGGGGTGGGTGGGTGGGAGGGAAATATACATACGGCGGGGAGGGAATATATACATGCGGTGGGGAGGAGACTGTCTATTAGGAGGTGGTGGGGGTTTTGGGCATTTACGGTGGCCAGTTTCGAATTGCAGCCTCCCGTAGGTGCTCTTTAAGGGCGGTTTTGAATGTGGGCAGGGATTCACATTCCTTTACAGCTTTGGGTAGGGCGTTCCACATTGTTGTGGCATAATTGCGGAACGTGTTTAGTCCCTTGTTTGAGCCGAATCTGGGTTTAACATGATTTGTTGAGCTTCCTCTGGTGTAGTGGTTGTGGTATTCACTGACCTTTGGGAAGTATTTTGACATGTACATGGGCACCCCGGTCGTATAGTGTATCTTGTAGACCAGGCCCATTGCAAGTTGCTGTACTCTGTCGTCTACTCTAAGCCATCCTAGGTTGGCAAAGTGGGCAGGGGTGAGGTGGGTTCTGGGGTTCAGGTCAAGTAGTAGTCTGACCAGTTTGTTTTGTGATGTTTGTAATTTTGTTTTAAGCGCCTTTGAGGTGCTTTGGTACCATGAGGTGCACGCATAGTCATAGTACCCTTGAATGAGTGCTCCTGCCAGAGTCTTCAGGGTATTCTTGTTTACCAGAGAGGAGATCCGGTACAAGAATCTAGTTCGTTGGTTGACTTTTTTTATTACATTGGATGCCATTTTGTCACAGGAAAGATTTGCCTCTAGGATGGAACCCAGGTAGGTAATTTCGTCTTTCCTTGTGACAATATTGTCACCCACTGTAACTGAGAAACCGTCGGTCTTGCTGAGTTTGTTATTTGAACCGAAGAGAATGGACTCTGTTTTGCCCATGTGTAATGATAGTTTGTTATCAGCGAGCCATATGCAGATTTTGCCTAGTTCCGTGCTGAGGGTTTTTTCAACCTGCAATTTGTTCTTGTCAGAGACCAGCAGGGCTGAGTCGTCCGCAAACAGGAACAAGTTGCAGTCACAGGCTGACGACATGTCATTTGCATAAGTATGCTTCCTTGTGGAACACCACAGCTCACTGTGAGGGGGGGGGGATAGAGTACCGTTTACCTCTACCATCTGTTCTCTCCCCTCCAGGTCGGATTGCATCCAGCTCACTGATAGGCTATCAAAACCAATTGCTTTTAGCTTGTCCATTAGAATGGAGTGATTGACAGTGTCGAAGGCCTTTTGTAGGTCCAGCATGACCATGCCGCAGTATTTGCCAGCGTCCACCTCTTGTTTGATGTGGTCGTTCAAATAGAGGAGGCATGTGTCAGTGGAGTGGGACGTTCTGAAGCCAGATTGGAATTCGTAGATTAGGTTTTTTTCCGCCAGGTACTTTTCGACCTGTTCGTAGACTATTTTCTCCATGACTTTCGAGATGGAGGTAAGAATAGAAACAGGGCGGTAGTTGCCTGGGTCTAATTTGCTGCCCTTTTTGTGTAGAGGGGTCACTCTCGCAATTTTGAAGTCCTTGGGGACGTGCCCCTGTCTTATAGAGAGGTTTATTATGTGTGTGATGACTGGGGTGATGGCGGCTGCTGCGTCTCTGAGGAATTTGGAGGGGATGTTGTCATGGCCAGTGGCCTTGTTAGGTTGGAGGGCGCTCAATTTTTTGAGTACCTCATCGGTTGTTACCATTTCAAGTTTGAAGTCGTCTTTGTGGACCCCTAGGTTTTTGTAGTATGCTACTATGTGTTCTACCCCATAATGCCCTGAGTGGGAGGGTAGTTTGTTTACCAGTGTTGTGGCTATGTTTGTGAAGAAGATGTTTAAGTAATTGACTACATCCAGCTTGTCTGTGATGAGCGTGTTGTCCGTCTTTATGTTTATGTTTGAGAATCTGGTTTTAAGTTTTTTACTGCAGCCTAGTTGATTATTGAGTAATTTCCAAAGTTCGTGGGGTTTGTTTTTGTTTTCCTCCGTTTTGTCGTTGATGAAATTTCTTTTTGCGGTTCTGATCATGATGTTTACGTCATTTCTTAGTCTGTTTCTTTGGATTTTTAGTTCAACCACGTGGGCTTGGAGTTCACTGTTTGAGCTTTTGGAAAGCTTTGTCTGACTTTTATGAAGTTCAGAGCATTTTTTGTCTCTGGTTTTCATAGCGGCCAGTATTTCAGTGTGCATCCATGCCTCAGCGCGATTTTTAACCCTGGTGGTTCTTATCGGTGCCATGTTGTTGAGTATTGCTGTGAATTTGGTTTTGAATCCAAGCCATGTTTCTTCAACCTGTGTACCACTGAGCTCATCTGACCAGTCCAAGCTCCCCAGTTCTAGGTTAAAGGCCTCTCTAGAGTAAGTTTTGAGGTCTCTAGATGTGACTGTTTTGTGACAGCCGGCCTTCTGTTTTAGCTTTTTGCGGGTACAGAAAATCATATAATGATCACTTAACCCGCATGCTATCACCCCTTTACTGGAGATCATGGACTTGTCAGAGGTCAAAATGAGGTCAATGGTGGTTTGTGTTGAATCGCATACCCTTGTGGGTTGTGTGATTAGCTGGCTGAAACCGTGCAGGTCAGAAAATCTACTGAAGGCCTTGAAGACGGGTGCTGATTTACGCAGCATATCCGTGTTCCAGTCCCCAATAAGAATTTTTTCTACCCCCTCCACCCCAGCTAAACACCCATCAAGTGTGTCATAAAACCCACTCTGTTCTGGTGGTCTATAGATTGTGCCTACTAGTACTGGTTTCGCCCTGTCTAATAAGATTTCAATCCAAACAGTTTCAATTTCATCATGGTTAAGGTCAGTACGGTTGATGTATTTGGTATCCTTGTGTATATACACACAGACGCCACCTCCATACTGGTTCCTATCATAAGGCCTTCTGGCCTTCCTCGCTGCAAAGTCATCAATCACATAAAATTTTCCAACTCCTGAGCCAGCTCCTTCCCATCCAAATCAGATTGCCCTCCATGGTTTAAGGTGTGTACAAGTGCCTCTGCTTGCTTCATCAGCTCTTGGTGTGGCAGGTCTTGGAAGTTGTACAAAATTGCATACCTTTCACCTTGGCACGTTTCTCGTCTTCTTCTTTTCTTCTCTTTTTATACTGGATGGCTTTTGCCTCTTCATAGTTCTCTAACGTTAGTCTTTCTTTCCTCAACGCTCAATTCTATAAAGACTTGACCGATACCCATCAATGCACAGCGCTCTAGCATGTTCTGACTGTGAACACCTAAAGCTGAGGCTCAGACCAACCGACCGTTTTAGATTTTTGGCAAATGTTCCCTTATGTTAGACATTTTTTTATGTAAATGTAGCACCCTGAATATGTGGCTATTATTCAGAAGTGCTGACTTGCCTTTTATCTCTCCTTTGTGCACAAAGACATATTAACTAGTTTCCATTGATATTTCCTCGAACAATGACGCAAGTTTCTCCTTCTCTCACCGGCTGGAATATGGATTATAAACAGTGTACCGAATCATATTCTATCCACCCAGTGCTTCCTGTGGGGCTAGTTGGCGGTACCAGCAGGGGGCGGCGGTGGCAGGCGGAGCGCACGAGAGAGGCATAGAAGAAGAAGCAAGTCAACTGGCACGGAAGGGAGGCGAGGCAGCCTCTTCGGCGTTGAACGTGAACCGAGAAGGACGTGTCGTTGAGCCCCGTTGTGGACCACACGGGTGAACGTATTGAACTTGAGTATATTACGGGTTATATCAGAAATATAAGCGTAGTAGCGTGTTGCATGTCCCCACTGAACAACCCTAGTGATACTACGAGTTATTCTAGAAGACAAGCGGTATAGCCAAGTGTTGGCTTATGTTAAAGATATCCCCTCCAGTGAGGTGCCCAGCCAGCGTGGCTTGAAGAGGACCGGTGTTTAGAGGCACCCTGCGTCATTGTATGTTGCGGCTAGCAGGAGGGCTGTCTGGGACCCACAGAGTAGCTTCAGTTAAGGTAGGGCCAGATTATTGTCGCGCGTCGACCCAGCACTGGCCGTCAACCGCCTGTCTTCGCCGGCGTTCGGCATCTGCTCTGCACCGGCTGTCTTCAGCCCAGCACGGGAGTTCGTCCCGTCCAGCAGAGGTCGCCATCACCCAGCACGCGCTCTCAGCCCGCTACTGCTCCCTCTGCTCCAGCCCCGCGTGCTAGCGCCTGTGACGAGAGCGTTCGACGCCATCTTATCACCCGGACAGTGGTGGTGCGGCGAGGCCGCCATCTTGGTTGAGTACATTAGAGCTTCGGTGCTCAGGATCTTATTGCACAGTACACAGTGTGATGCGGCCTACGGGTGAAGCTAACGTTGCTAACTACAGTTCATAGGGATACCCCATAAACATTACATGCCGGCATTGACTTACTTGACTTAAGCCTTTGCACTCCCTGCGGAGCATAGGCCACTGACGATTTCTTTCCATGTTGCGCGGTTTTTGGCCTCCCGAACGATGTTGTGCCATCCCAGTCCAGCCTCTTTCATTTCCCCTTCCCAAGAACGGCGCCAGGTGTTTCGAGGCCTGCCGCGTTTCCTCTTTCCAGGTGGGTTCCATCGTAGGGCTTGCCGGGTGATGTTTGTGTCTTCCTTTCTCAGGGTATGGCCTATCCACATCCACTTTCTCTTCTTTATTTCTTCTGGCGGGGGTAGTTGTTTTGTGCGCTCCCACAGGTCCAGATTTGTAATGACATTTGGCCATCTCACTCTTAGAATGCGGCGGAGGCAGGAATTTATGAAGGACTGTACTTTCTGATTCAGCCCTACAGTTGTCTTCCAGGTCTCGGCGCCATACAGGAGGACTGATTTAACATTGGAGTTAAAGATCCTCAGCTTTGTGTTGGTTTTTATTTCGCGAGACCTCCATACTCGACCAAGTAGGTTGTATGCCGTTCTTGCTTTTCCGATTCGCACTCGGATGTCTTCTTCTGTGCCACCCGCTGTATCTACTATGCTCCCAAGGTAGGTAAAGGAGTTAGTTTCTTCGATGGCCTCTCCCTCTAGTTCAATGTTTTGCTGGCACTTTGTGTTGATCTTCATAATCTTGGTTTTTACCCTATTGATCTTCATTCCTAGAGTTGAGGCTGTTTCCTTTAGTTTGTTGGTCTTTTGTTGCATTTGCTGGTGACTGTGTGATAAGAGAGCTAGGTCATCTGCAAAATCGAGGTCTTCAAGCTGGTGCATCAGTGTCCACTGGATGCCGTTTCTGGCTCCTTCTGTTGTCTTCTTCATGGTCCAATCAATGGCCAGCAGGAACAAGAAGGGTGACAGCAGGCAGCCTTGTCTCACTCCGGTCTTTATCTCGAACGGGTTTGAGGGCTCCCCTCTGTGCAGTACCCTACTTGTCATTTCGTCATATGATCCTCTGATGATGTTGATGTACTTCGGTGGGATTCCATAGTGCTCCATCAGGTGCCACAGACTGTTCCTATCTAGACTGTCAAAGGCCTGTTCGAAATCGATGAAGTTGATGTATAAGGAGCTGTTCCATTCCAGGGACTGTTCGATGATGATCCTCAGTGTGGCGATCTGGTCTATGCATGACCTTTCTTTCCGGAATCCTGCTTGATGGTCTCTGAGGAGCATGTCAACGGCAGTCTTCATCCTATCTAGAATTATCCGGTTGAAGACTTTGCTGGCAGTTGAAAGTAGCGTGATCCCCCGGTAGTTCTTGCATAGTGCAAGGTCCCCTTTCTTTGGTATCTTCACTATGTAGCCTTCTTTCCAATCTTTGGGTATCCTTTCTTCTTGCCAAATTTTCCTCATGAGGGGATGGAGTGCTTTGATGCTTGTAATGATGTCGGTCTTGAATGCTTCACTCGGAATGGTGTCTGGTCCTGCTGCTTTCCCATCTCTCAATTGTGATATTGCTTTCCTAGTTTCTTCTTTCGTTGGGGGGATCATTTTCAGTGGGAGTGTGTCTGTTGCTGCTTGTATATCTGCTGGGATGCTTGCTGGTGCTCTGTTGAGCAGCTCTGTGAAATGTTCTACCCATCTCCTTGTTTGTTCTTCCTTTGTGGATAGTGTGTTTCCTGCCTTGTCTTTTATGGGCTTCTCTGATTTCATCCTTCTCCCCGAGAGCTTCCTGGTGATGTTGTATACCTCTCTCATGTTTCTCTGTCCCGCTGCTTCTTCTGCTTGTGTAGCAAGCTCTTCATAGTAGCATCTCTTGTCCGCCCTGACCTTTTTCTTTATTTCTTTATGTATCCTGTTGTATTCCTTTGTGTGCTTCTCCTTGGCTGCTCTCGTCCTGGCATTGTTGAGGTGGTCCTTTGCCTTTTTCCTCTCCTCCATGCTGTCCAATGTTCTTTGGGTGATCCACATTTTGTTTTCTTTCTTTCTTCTTCCCAGACTTTCCTCGCAGGTTGTTTGCCACACGTTTTTGATCTTCTCCCAGCTTTCGTCGATTTCTTCTTCCCCACTGCCCATTTCAGCCAGGGCCTGGAACTTGTTCCTCAGTGTGATCTGGAAGTGCTTCTGGTGTAGTTTTTCTTCCAGTTTCTTGGTGTCATACTTTGTTATTCTGTTTCCTGGGGTCCCCCTTTTCAGCTTCAGTTGTACCTTTGCTATGACTAAGTGGTGGTCTGATCCCACATCTGCACCTCTCTTTGTTCGCACATCGAGCAGAGATCGTCTGAACTGCTTCCTGATGCATATGTGATCGATTTGGTTGCATGTTTTCTGATCAGGGGACACCCATGTGGTCTTGTGAGTTTCTTTATGTGGGAAAAAAGTTCCGCCAATTACCAGGCTGTTGTCTGCACAGAAGTCCAAAAACATCTGCCCATTTTCGTTTCTGCAGCCCACTCCTTGCTGTCCCATGACTGGTACGTATCCGTTGTTTTCTTTTCCCACTTTGGCGTTCATGTCGCCCATCAGTATAACCACCTCCCTTTCCGTTGCTTTGAGTAGTGTGTTCTGTAGTTTTCCATAGAACTCCTCCTTTGACTCTTCTGTGGCATCGTTGGTTGGTGCGTATGCCACAATGATCCTGAGTGTGATTCTTGGATGAGACGTTCTGAACTTTGCTGTGATGAGTCTAGAGGAGACTGGTTCCCATCCAATGAGAGCCTTCTCCGCCTGTGTTGAGAGCATGATGCCTACCCCCTGCGTGTGTGGGGCGCCTTCTTCTTCATGTCCAGAGTACAGTATCTGTTTTCCAGATGCTAATCTGCTCTCTCCTGAACCTATCCATCTTGTTTCATTTAAACCTAGTATGTGTAAGCCGTAACTTTGCATCTCCTTTGCGATGTTGTCAGCTTTCCCTGCTTCGTACATGGTGCGCACGTTCCATGTTCCTATCTTTGTAGGTTTCCTGGTTGGGAGGACATTCGATCTCCTAGCTTCCCAGAGGCTTTGGCTAGCAGACGTCATATTTTCCATTTCGGATCCACCACCGGGAAACCTTGCGCTCAAGTTATCAGTCAGTGTTTTCGTAATCAAAAGTTAACCTCTGAGCGGGGGATTGGCCTACCCAGAGGTGCTTTTTTGTCAGGGTAGTGCTCCCTTAGCCCTTTGCCCTCTCAGGCCCACCAGGCAGTGGTTGAACCATTCTTCGTCTGTTCCCTCACCTGAGACCAGTTTGCCATGGGTGACCCTACCAGGAGCACTAGGCTCCAGACAACATAGCTCTCAGGATCCTAAGGACATGCAAACCTCTCCACCGCGATAAGGTGATGGTTCCAGGAAAAGACATGCCGGCATTAGTATAGGACTTTTGTTTTGGTAAAGTGGGCCCACCTTTTTCATTTCCTTTGAGTGTGATAACGTGTTTGTTCTTTAATAATAATTTCCCATCTAATTAACCCTTCCCCTGCGGGAAGGTTACTGACCAGTGGTACCATAAGTAAAGCCTTAGAGAGGTACTATCCTTACCATATAATTAAAGCCTGAGAGAGGTATTATCCCTGGTACTAACCCAGACGTGGGTGATGAGTCAAGCACATTGGTGTATAATATAAGTGTCTAGAAGGTATTGAGTTACAACTTGGGTAATGGTAAGATTCCATCCTATGTAAACCATTGCCATTAAATCTTTGTAACTGAACAGTACAATTAATATAAAGAATTAGTGGGAGTTCTGTGTGCGTGTCCCTTCCTGAGCCTATAAACAACTCTTTTGGTGTGGGTAATGTTAATACCATTAACCCCTTCCTATCCAACTCTCCACTTACGGTCATTAAGGTTTCTAGTGGTCATCAAGGGAGGGTACTGCTTGCGGGAGGAACGAATCTATTTATTCATCTATCAGTCACTAGGTGTGGGAGGGTTACGGAGGTATTGTGGGAAGTGAGAGCAAGTTGGGGAGTACTGCTGACCGCCCCGGAGAGGCGAGGAAGACCAGAGTACCAGACCAGGTTGGTAAATCCCGGGCCCCATCCACTCTCACTGCCGGCCTCCAGTTTGACGCTCCAGGCCCAAAGACGAGGGTGCAGTCAGACGGAGCTCTACTGTGTCCAGCTACCTTGTGACTGCCAGCAACCGTTCCCACAAAGCAGGGATAATCCACCCTGCTACATTTGGCGTCACGAACAGGATCAACATCCTAACTTACTACCTTGACCGGGACCCGTAGAGAGACCCACGATGTCCGAAGAGGAGACCCACGCCGCGCAGGAGATGGCGGCGAAGTTTGAGGAGCTGCAGGAGGAGTGTCGGGCTCAGGCGGCACTACTGAAGCAGCAAGTCGCCGAGGTAAAGAAAGAGGAGGCCGAACGCATGGAGGAACTGACCGCACAGGTGGAGGCCCTGGCGGCCAGAGCCCATCGCCAAGCCGGCATGCTGGACCGACAGGCCCTGGCCCTGGAGAAGACTCAAGTCGCTCTCGACCGGGATGGCCGCGAACCCCGGCCCGGCCCCCCGGTGGTGTACTTCCAGCGGGAGCGGAAGTGCAGCGAGTTTGGAGGAGAAAAGGAGAGGGGAGAGCTGCCTGTGGAGGACTGGATCCAGGCAATGAGGACCCATCTCCGTGCCAGTCGAGTGCCGGCGGAGGAACAAGTGGAGGTCGTACAGCTCCACCTGAAAGGCGAGGCGAAACAGACTGTGCACCTCCTGACAGAGGGAACCGCCCCCGACACAGAAACCTTGTTCGCGCTCCTCGAAGAGACCTATGGAGACAAGGCCCCTGTCGGTGTCCGCCTGGGGGAGTTTTATGACCGGAGGCAGCCCGCCGGGGAGACTGTGAGACAATTCGCCTACGACCTGCTAGAGAGGATTCGTCGCCTACGACATCGTGCACCCACCCAGGTCACCGACGCCGCCGCCCTGCTGCAGGAGCAGTTTGTGGTGGGCCTCCGAGACGAGACCCTGAGGCGAGAAATGCGGAAGTACATGAGGGAGGACGAGACACGGCCGTTTCCCCAGGTACTGAAGGCGGCGATCGACTGGTCCGAAGAGGAGGTGGTCCTGCCCCCCGCGAGGGGTGCCGCCCGGGGCGTGATAAACGGCGTCGCCGTGAAGAGACGCGAGCCACCTCTGGACATAGCCGCACTTCAGGAGTCCATCCGACAGCTTTTCGCCGGCCAGGAGCAGTTGGGCGCACGCATGGAGCAGCTCTTCCAGGCGTTTCAACAGGAGCAAGACACGCCCCAGAGAGGCTTCGCCGGAAGCCGACGGAGGGGAGACGTGCCTTCTACCCCGCTCAGACTACCCCGCCGGAGCGAGGATGGGAGACTGATCTGCTACACCTGTCAACAGCCCGGCCATATCGGCCGCGAGTGCCCCCGCGCGATGGGAGAACCACGCCGACGGAAGCACCGGGCGGTGAGGTTCCTTCCCCACAAGTACAGGACGCCACCCACACAGCAGCAGGCGGGTCGTCCGACCTGGCGACCGCCAGACCATGGTCTGAGGGGGGAGGTGTGGTAGCGTGCCGTAGTATTCGTAGGATTCGATACCACTGCGGCCGGCCCGACGGAAGCGCTGGCGCCTGGCCGTGCATCCCGATGCGGTCAGAACCAGAGGCTGTACCCACGGAGAAGGAGTGATGGAAGGCTGCTGCGGAGGCTGCGGGAGCCACAGCGACGGACGGGGGGGGGAGTCGAACAAACCCGGCCCCAGAGGAGCACCAGAGGTCGGCTAACCGCTCGGTATCGCCAGGACTACGTGCTGAAGAGTGTGTTTGTTGAACAGTGTTCACAATTCATGAAGGAGTGTGTGAAACTGTTGGCCTAATGTGTGACTGTCGATCTATGTGTGAAACTGTTGGTCTCAGGACCGTATTCATGCATGCGTTGGTCGGTGTTTCATTGAATTAACTTGCAGAGGACTTAGCAAGTTCAAAATGGGGGGAAATGTAGCACCCTGAATATAATATTATTCATAAGTGCTGACTTGCCTTTTATCTCTCCTTTGTGCACAAAGACATATTAACTAGTTTCCATTGATATTTCCTCGAACAATGACGCAAGTTTCTCCTTCTCTCACCGGCTGGAATATGGATTATAAACAGTGTACTGAATCATATTCTATCCACCCAGTGCTTCCTGTGGGGCTAGTTGGCGGTACCAGCAGGGGGCGGCGGTGGCAAGCGGAGCGCACGAGAGAGGCATAGAAGAAGAAGCAAGTCAACTGGCACTGTAGGGAGGGGAGCCAGCCTCTTCGGCGTTGAACGTGAACTGAGAAGGACGTGTCGTTGAGCCCCGTTGTGGACCACACGGGTGAACGTATTGAACTTGAGTATATTACAGGTTATATCAGAAATATAAGCGTAGTAGCGTGTTGCATATCCCCACTGAACAACCCTAGTGATACTACGAGTTATTCTAGAAGACGCGCTCCCACGCATGCGCATAAATGTTCCCTCCCTTAACACTTTCAGTGCCCAGCAGGGGCCGCACATTTAGTGCTTGAATGCCCACCATCCACTTCAATATTAGCATTAATATCGCCTAATCTATGTTTTAAATTATGGCTATGTGTCTAATCTGCCCGTCACTTATCAATGACTCATTTCCAGTCAACATTGTCGAAGCGGATTGTTTTTTTATCGGTTAATTTCCGTTTTATAGCATTTTGAAAAGCCCTCGTTTTCAAGAAAAAATTAAAGATTCCATGATAATCGCCCTGTACTGTAATATTCTAGAACGTTGTCATTTTTCGGCCTATTTATGAATAGTTTTCAAATAAACGCTAGATTATCGATAGTATATGTGTACGTGTGCACACTGGTGCCGCGAGCTGAACATCGATTCTCTCAGTTCCTGATTGCTTTTACAGTCAAACAGCCATATCAACATATAGGGGAAAAGCTTATATCTCCGTGAAAACAGGTCTGATTATCCTAAGACTGGTAAAATAGATTCCTTACCTGAGATCAGATGGTATCCAAATGGATTATTCCAATTCTTGATCGCCATTCCAAAAATCGATCCTTTTATTGATCCAACGTGTATACTGTAAAACACATATTACACGCTGTGCTGAGGGTCCAGAATGAATCTGATCGGCTCCGGTTACATGCGTGAGAAGTAAAATGTGGATTCCGGATTTTTTTTTTCTTATCCATTTTTATTGAGTCCAATCCAAAAGGGTGCATTACCATCTGGGAGACATAGGGGGCGCTTTTTTCACATCTGAGCGCCTGGCGGGGCAGCGTCTATGCCTTCTACAACGCTGTAAAGAACAGGGCTTAGGGTTCGTGGATAATTGGTCCTCTTTCTGGGGGCGCCCTGGCTTGCTGAGAAAGGACGGCGTGCATCCTAACATGCAAGGCGCCTCTCTCTTATCTCGCAATATAGACAAGATTATAGCTTCGGGCTGACAGCCACCCCACAAGCATGCCAGGGTGCAGGCTCTTAGCGAGCCTGCTAGTCATGCTAAACTGATGGACCCTGCCAATCCTTATACCTTTCTTGCTCGGTCCCTCCTCCACCAGGCTCCCCACTCCTCTCTTTCTATCTCTACCCCTAAACCTGTATACCCAATCAAAACTAGAATATCCCGTTACGCTCCGCTTTACCCAGCTCGTCCTTGTGCGATAAACCATGCCAACTTAATTGCGATTAAACCTACCCACATGGCTGAAAACCGCGCTGCTAAGTATACAGAGAGTGTGAAGGTTGGCCTTATCAACATCCGCTCTCTGCCAACCAAAGCTCTTTTGGTAAATGAACTGATAACAGACCATAGTCTCGACCTATTTGGCCTCACTGAGACATGGCTTAAACCTAATGATTTTCTGCCCTTAAACGAGGCCTCACCCCCTAATTTTAGTAGCTCCCACATCGCACGCACCTCCAAGAAAGGAGGCGGAGTTGCTCTAATTTATGACTCTAAGCACAACTTTACATCCGACGCAAACTGTAAGTTTTCCTCGTTTGAGGTGCTCCTGTTGCATCCCTCTCCACCCAACAGAAAGTGTGGCGGTCTGATTCCTACCTCCACTGCATCCTTTGTAATGGCTGTCCTATACCGCCCCCCAGGCCCTTACACCCTCTTCCTAGATGAATTTTCAACTTTCATCTCTGAGCTTGTTATGCGCTCAGATAACATTTTAATTGTTGGTGATTTTAACATTCATTCCAATAAAACTCTAGATCCCCTAAATAAGGCTTTTACCGACATCATTGACTCTGTCGGTCTCATTCAAATCGTTGACCAACCCACTCACAGTGGTGGGAACACCCTTGACCTAGTCCTAGCCCGCGGTCTCACTGTGTCAAATTTGACCGTCTCCCCCTATGTTCCTGCTCTCTCAGACCACTACCTCATCAAATTTCAAATTGATCTGACGGTTTCTCGCCCAGACAGTGTAGAATCCTACATGAGCCGTCATATTAACGCCTCAACTGTCCCAATTCTAGTTAACTGCCTACCAGACACCCTCTCTCCCTTCCTCTCTTACTCTGGCCCCCTTGATCTCTTTACAGACAAACTTAATGCCGCCCTTCGTAGCACCCTCGACATTGTCGCTCCCCTTAAACCTAAAATTAAACGTGCTCCGCAAAAACTAACTCCCTGGTTTACGGAGGAAACGCGCTCCTTTAAAAAGGCTTGTCGCAAACTTGAACATAAATGGCGTTCGACCAAACTCGAAGTATTCCGCCTCGCCTGGAATGATAGTTTACGTAACTACAAAAAGGCACTCTCACTTGCCAAAACCTCTTATTTTTCCAGGCTCATAAATGAAAACAAAAACAACTCAAAGTTTCTGTTTGACACAGTTGCAAAACTTACGCAGAAACAACCAAGTGCCCTAAACCATGCGTTCTCGGCTAACAAATTCATGACATTTTTTACCAAGAAAATTGACCTCATTAGAGATGAAATTGTTGCTTTACTCAACAATCAGAGTCCCTCCCAACCTTTGACGGGCATTCCCCCTGACTTTGATTCCAGTCATACGCTATGCTGCCTTGAAAACGTCTCACTTAGTGCCCTCTCTAAACTGGTTGGCGCGGCTAAACCTTCAACCTGTCTGTTTGACCCTCTCCCAGCAACTCTCATCAAAAAACTCTTCCCAACTCTAGGCCCTGCCCTACTCAATATCTTCAACACCTCTTTGTCTACTGGCGTGGTGCCCCTGGCCTTTAAATCAGCCGTCATTAAACCATTACTTAAAAAACCGAACCTCGACCCTCTAATCTTGAAAAATTACAGACCTATCTCCAATCTCCCATTCCTATCCAAAGTGTTAGAACGGATCGTCGCAACGCAACTTACTGACCATTTATCAAACAATAATCTTAATGAATCATTTCAATCTGGCTTTAGAGCCTTACACTCCACCGAAACGGCGGTTACCAAAGTCACAAATGACTTACTGCTCTCTCTTGACTCAAACCTCACCTCTGTGCTCTTATTGCTTGATCTCAGTGCAGCCTTTGACACTATCGATCACTCGATTCTTCTAGGTCGGCTTGAGAACCATGTTGGCATTCGGGGTCTCGCACTAGCTTGGTTTAAATCCTATTTAACTGATAGAACACACTGCGTGATGATTTAACATCTGAGACCCTCCCAGTGCAATGTGGTGTCCCACAAGGCTCTGTCCTGGGCCCTTTGCTATTTTCGATTTACATGCTACCCCTCGGCGATATCATACGCAAATTTGGCATAAACTTTCATTTTTACGCTGATGACACCCAATTATATATACCTATTAAGCCAAATGATTCCTCCCAACTACAAAACCTTGAGGCCTGCTTGCTTGCCGTCAAAAAATGGATGTCGCAAAACTTTCTACTCCTTAATGCAGATAAAACTGAGATGTTAATTGTTGGCCCCCCAAACCACAGAGGCCTGTTTCAGGACATCTCCCTCAACTTTTATACCTGTCATGTATCCCAGAGCTCCACCATAAAAAACCTCGGAGTCATTTTTGATTCCTCCCTCTCATTTAATGCACATATAAAAAATGTCACCAAAATTGCATTCTTCCATCTTCGTAATATCACAAAAATACGCCCCATTTTAACTCTGGCTGATGCTGAAACCCTGATTCATGCTTTTGTCTCATCACGTCTGGACTACTGTAATGCACTTTTTTCAGGCTTACCTAATTCAAGCATCAAAAATCTTCAACTCGTGCAAAATGCGGCTGCACGGATACTAACTAGAACTAGAAAATTTGATCACATCACACCAGTTTTGTCCGCCCTACATTGGCTTCCTATCCAAGCCCGCTCTGACTTTAAAGTGCTACTCCTCACCTACAAAATTTTAAATGGGCTTGCACCGCTCTATCTATCTGATCTCATCTCCCGATACTCGCCCGCTCGTGCTCTGCGCTCACAAAATGCGGGGCTTCTATCGACCCCTAGGGTTAAAAAGAAATCCGCCGGCCACAGAGCCTTTGTCTACCGCGCTCCCTACCTGTGGAACAAATTACCTGCCGTCATCAGGGGCGCCTGCTCTGTCGAAGCTTTTAAATCCCTGCTTAAGACTCATCTTTTCTCTCTCTCCTTCAACCTACCTTGATCTCACCTGGTCGGGGACTGACCTTTAGATTAATCTGTGTAGTTTAGTACTCTGCGTTGATA